>NC_071511.1:54791340-55094371 GCF_027887155.1 Malaclemys terrapin pileata | reverse complement strand
AAGTCAGCCATAAAAATGTTGGCATACTGTGGGGCCATGCGGGTACCCATAGCAGTGCCACTGACTTGAAGGTATAAGTTGTCCCCAAATCTGAAGTGGTTGTGGGTGAGGACAAAGTCACAAAGCTCAGCCACCAGGCTTGCTGTGGCCTCATCAGGGATACTGTTCCTGACAGCTTGTAGTCCATCCTCATGTGGAATATTGGTATAAAGTGCTTCTACATCCATGGTGGCCAGGATGGTGTTTTCAGGAAGAACGTCAATGCACTGTAGTTTCCTCAGGAAGTCAGTGGTGTCTCGAAGATAGCTGGGAGTGCTGGTAGCATAGGGTCTGAGGAGAGTGTCCAAATAGCCAGATAATCCTGCTGTCAGAGTACAGTCCCTCCGCAAAAGAATAAATGGACACAAATCGGACATCAGGAATGGTAACATACACAAGCCAGTAAGTGAACACTTCAATCTCCCTGGTCATTCTATCACAGATTTAAAAGTCACTGTCATTGAACAAAAAAACTTCAGAAACAGACTTCAAAGAGAAACAGCAGAACTAAAATTCATTTGCAAATTCAACACCATTAATCTGGGCTTGAATAGGGATTGGGAGTGGCTGGCTCACTACAGAAGCAGCTTTTCCTCTCCTGGAATTGACACCTCCTCATCTATTATTGGGAGTGGACTACATCCACCCTGATTGAATTGGCCTTGTCAACACTGGTTAACCACTTGTGAAGTAACTCCCTGCTCTCCATGTGTCTGTATATAATGCCTGCATCTGTAGCTTTCACTCTATGCATCCGAAGAAGTGAGGTTTATACTCACGAAAGCTTATGCCCAAATAAATCTGTTAGTCTTTAAGGTGCCACCAGACTCTTTGTTGAATTTGGAGTGGGAAAATCTACTGTGGGGGCTGCTGTCATGCAAGTAGCCAAAGCAATCACTGAGCTGCTGCTACGAAAGGTAGTGACTCTGGGAAATGTGCAGGTCATAGTGGATGGCTTTGCTGCAATGGGATTCCCTAACTGTGGTGGGGCGATAGATGGAACCCATATCCCTATCTTAGCACCAGAGCACCAGGATACCCAGTACATAAACTGCAAGGGGTACTTTTCAATGGTGCTGCAAGCATTGGTGGATCACAAGGGACGTTTCACCAACATCAACATGGGCTGGCCGGGAAGGGTTCATGATGCTCGCGTCTTCAGGAACACTACTCTATTTAAATGGCTGCAGCAAGGGACTTACTTCCCGGACTAGAAAATAACCACTGGGGATGTTGAAATGCTTATAGTTATCCTTGGGGACCCAGCCTACCCCTTAATGCCATGGCTCATGAAGCCATACACAGGCAGCCTGGACAGTAGTCAGGAGCTGTTCAACTACAGGCTGAGCAAGTGCAGAATGGTGGTAGAATGTGCATTTGGCCATTTGAAAGGTCGCTGGCACACGTTACTGACTCGCTCAGACCTCAGTCAAACTAATATCCCCATTGTTATTGCTGCTTTCTGTGTGCTCCACAATCTCTGTGAAAGTAAGGGGGAGACTGTTATGGTGGGGTGGGAGGCTAAGGTAAATCGCCTGGCTGCTGATTACACACAGCCAGACACCAGGGCGATTAGAAGAGCACACCAGGAAGTGCGGCGCATCAAAGAAGCTTTGAAAACCAGTTTCATGACTGGCCAGGCTACTGTGTGAAAGTTCTGTTTGTTTCTCCTGGATGAAAACCCGCCCCCTTTATTGACTCATTCTCTGTAAGCAACCCACCCTCCCCCTTCGATCACAGCTTGCTTTCAAAGGAAATAAAGTCACTATAATTTAAAAATCATGTATTCATTATTAATTGATTATAAAAAGAGGGAGAGAACTGACAAGATAGCCCGGGTGGGGTTTGGGAGGAGGATCGGACGGAAGGAAAAGGCCACTAAAAAAAGATTAAAATAATGACAGCCTTTTGCTTGGGCTGTCCACTGGGGTGCAATGGGAGGGTGCACCGAGCCTCCCCCCTGCGTTCTTGGGCATCTGGGTGAGGAGGCTATGGAACATGGTGAGGGGGGACGGTGGTTATACAGGGGCTACAGCGGCAGTCTATGATCCTGCTGCCATTCCTGAAGCTCCACCAGATGCCAGAGCATGTCTGTTTGCTCACGCAACAGCCCCAGCTTTGCATCCTGCCTCCTCTGATCTTCCTGCCGCCACCTTTCATCTCGAGCGTCTCTCCTCTCCTCACGTTGGTCCCTTCTGTCCTCACGTTGGTCCCTCATGTCCTCACGTTGGTCCCCCCTGTCCTCACGTTCACTGGCATCTTTCCTGTACTTTGATACCGTGCCCTTCCACTCATTCAGATGAGCTCTTTCATTGCGGGTGGATTCCATGATTTCCGCGAACATCTCGTCTCGTGTCCTCTTTTTCCGACACCTTATCTGAGATAGCCTTCGGGACGGAGGAGGGAGGCTTGAAAAATTTGCAGCTGCTGGAGGGAGGGAGGGAAAAAAGGGAGAGAAGTATTTAAAAAGATACATTTTACAGAACAATGCTTATACTCTTTCATGGTGAACAACACTATTCACATTATATAGCATGTGTGATTTCTGTGCAAGGTCGCATTTTGCATCTTAATATTGAGTGCCTGTGGCTTTGCTGTTAGAGATCACAGACGCAGGTCCGGGCAACAGAATTCGGCTTGCATGCGGCCATGGTAAGCCATTGTCTTTCGGCTTCTGCGCCCTCCTTTCCCACATACCAAGCAAAGCCCGTTGAGTGCTGCGGTTTTCCTGTTAACCTGCAGCAGCAGAAAACAAACTATCCCCCCCGCCTCCAATTCTCTGGGATGATCGCTTTATCCCTCCCCCCACTGCGTGGCTGGTATCAGCCTGCTAGCCACACGTGAAAAGGTCAGCACCAATCCCCCTCCCACTCCCCGTGCTTGGCTTACTACAGGGAAGGATTTCTTTTCAGCCACAGGCAAACAGCCCAGTAGGAAAGGCCACCTCTGTCCCCTTAATTAAATTCCTGTATTTCAACCAGGTTACCGTGAATGATATCACTCTCCTGAGGATTACACAGCGAGATAAAGAACGGATGTTGCTTGAATGCCAGCAAACACCGGGACCATACGCTGCCAGGCTTTGTCATGCAATGATACCAGATTACTTGCTACTAGCATGGCGTGGTCAAGTATCCTACCATGGAGGACGGAATAAGGCTGAACTGCCCAGAAACCTTCTGCAAAGGCTTTTGGAGTACCTTCAGGAAAGCTTCATGGAGATGTCCCTGGAGGATTTCCGCTCCATCCCCAGACACGTTAACAGACTTTTCCAGTAGCTGTACTGGCCGTGAATGCATCCCAAGTCCTCAGGGCAAATTAATCATTAAAAAATGCTTGCTTTTAAACCATGTTTTATATTTTAAAAGGTAAACTCACCTGAGGTCCCTTCCATGGGGTCATGGTCTTGGGTACTGGCTTGGGAGGCTTGGGAGGGTACTTCACTTAGGCTGAGAAAAAGATCCTGGCTGTTGGGGAGAACGGAGTGCTGTGTGCTCTCCGCAAGCTCGTCCTCTTCCTCCTCCTCCTCCTCCTCCTCTTCCCCGTCCGCAGAATCCTCAGGTGTGGCTGATGAGATTACCCCTGCCTCGGAATCCACAGTCAGAGGTGGAGTAGTGGTGGCGGCCCCCCCCCTAGAATTGCATGCAGCTCAGCGTAGAAGCGGCACGTCTACGGCTCTGACCCGGAACGACTGTTTGCCTCCTTTGTTTTCTGATAGGTTTGTCTGAGCTCCTTGACTTTCACACGGCACTGCTCTGAGTCCCTATTGTGGCCTCTCTCCATCATGCTCTTGGAGATTTTTTCAAAAGTTTTGACATTTCGTCTTTTCGAACGAAGTTCTGCTA
Source organism: Malaclemys terrapin pileata (assembly GCF_027887155.1). Lineage (NCBI taxonomy): Eukaryota > Metazoa > Chordata > Testudines > Emydidae > Malaclemys > Malaclemys terrapin. The sequence goes on along the minus strand of NC_071511.1, from coordinate 55,090,487 downwards.
GCACTGAATCCTCTCCCCATATAGCGATCAGATCCAATACCTCCCGTACAGTCAATGCTGGTGCTCTTTTTCGATTATCAGCCTGCATGGTTACCTGTGCTGATGAGCTCTCTGTGGTCACCTGTGCTCTCCTGTGCTGGGCAAACAGGAAATAAAATTCAAATGTTCGCGGGGCTTTTCCTGTCTACCTAGCCAGTGCATCCGAGTTCAGATTGCTGTCCAGAGCGGTCACAATGGTGCACTGTGGGATAGCCCCGGAGGTCAATACCATCGAATTGCGGCCACACTAACCCCAATTCGAAATGACAATATCGATTTTGGCACTATTCCGCTTGTCGGGGAGGAGTACAGAAATCGATTTTAAGAGCCCTTTATTTCAAAATAAATGGCTTTGTTGTGTGGACGGGTGCAGGGTTAATTCGATTTAACGCTGCTAAATTCGAATTAAACTCATAGTGTATACCAGGCCTTAGAATGAGCAGCCAGTGTCTGCTCCAGTGTGCTCCATCAGCCACCTTGCTGCTGCCTCCCTGGGCCACTTCCTACCATTAGCCTTTCTTCAAGCCTTTTCTCTCCACTTCCCATAGCTTTTCCCCCAGAGAGCTGGTTCCTTCTCGTGTATGAAGGTCAGCCATAGGAGCTGGTTCCAATCCTGCATCTTCCAGTTATCTTCCCTCCCTCTGAAGGTAAGAAGTATGCACTCCCCTCTGAGCTTCCCCCTGACCCTGCCAGAGCCTTCTTCTTCCCCTCAGGTCTCTTTAGTGCCAAAAGGCAATTGCAAAGTTCATCTCTCTCCCCCCCGGTACTTTCCCCCATTTTTGTTCATGGCGAAGCAGACTTGACTGAATGGTCTATAATTGCTGCCAACTATAATCCCTAAATACTTAACTGTTTATGTTCTGTCATTCTGCCTTGGGTCTTTCAGGTAATTTAACAACACCTTTTCTAATCCTACCCTATTTCCCCAATATTTTTACAGATATCATAAACCATTCCCATTCCACAGAAAGTTTTTCCCTTTCATTATCAAAGCCCTTACATACCCACAAAAGGTGATCAACTGTTTCTTCTACCTTACAGTGCACACACAGTACCTCTCGGTTTTTGTTTATTCAGAAGAGATTTTCATTTAAACCACAAAGAGCACTCTAAACAAAAATCACTTTGTTTTTCCTATCCAGCCCCTGAAGTATGTCATTATCTTCAACGCTGGGACACAGTTCCAAAAACCTTCTTCCTCTTTCTTCATTGATCCAAATATTTTCCCATTCCTCTTTTCAATTCTCCTGTCCTAGGCTTTTGAATTCCTGTTTACTGCAGGGTATTTCTATGTCAATCCTTCCATTTCTTACAGTGCTTTTAGCTGCTTTGTCTACCACATCATTCCCTGTTATCCCAATATGGGCTGGAGTTCCGGCTAATGCTATTTTAACCCCCATCTGTACTAACTATGTTATTAGACCCCCATCCATTGTCTGCACCCCATCACTCCTTCTCCACAGTCTGCCTGCAACCCCTCTCGCAGCACCAGGAACCACAACATCCTCTTTGTGGCTCAGTCCTCTGGTTGTGTCACTATCCTTGTTCCCCCTTTCTGGAGGAAGTTTAGCTCCTCAATAGGCCTGCCACTTCCCCAGTGGCAACTGCAGTCACTTGTCCTGCCACTTGCCCAGTGGTAAGTGGGATGGCAGGGAACCCAGGCCTGCTCACTACTCCAGGTCCCAACCCAGGATCCTGTGGATTGCAGACACTTACTGCATTCCTTTGCCTCTACTAGCACTGCATTTCCCTGGGCCACTTCCCCATGACCACAGCACCCTCCTCAATCTCAGCAGCCCATCTGGAGTGCCTTCTCTTCTCCCCAGGTTAGCAGCCCATCTGGAGTGCCTTCTCTTCTCCCCAGGTTCCTGCCTGCACTGCTCTGTCCAAGGTGTTACAGGGTTGCAGCCTACTCTGGACATAGTGCTCCCTCCTCAAGCTCCAGGCAGCTACTGCCTCTGCTCTGCAGCTTCTTAGATGGGCCTGCTGGGCCCTGAGTGGCTGCTCATCACAGCCCCTCTCCTACTGGCTGCTTCTCATGTAGCCTCCCTAGGGATCTATTAACCCTGTACTAGCCAGTGTGGGGCAGACGCCTCATCACAGTCCAATGGGTTGGATTAACACAAGGAGAAAGAATAAACTGGAGATTAAAAATTTACCACTAGGAAAGACCCAGAAGATCAGGACACGAGTGAAGAAGACGGTTCCAAGCTCCCAAAGGATCAACTGAGAACAGGGTAATTGATAGTGAGTCCAAAAGAAATGACTCCTGGTGCTGGGCATGCATCACAGATCCAATTTAATGTGAGCATTATTGCTACTAGTTTGCTACTGTCATAACAGCTACAAAATCAGATTGCTTTTAGACATACTAATTCCTAATTGTGGTATACAATATGCCACCTCAACTCTTCCTGGTTTTTCTTTTTTGGACCCATCTATATCTATTCAACAAAAATGACTCTACTTTTCTTCTATAGTGTGGTATACTTTATTTTTTTATACCAATTGTTTCCTTTTTACCCTTAAGTTTACAAAATATATCGAAATTCACCTTTGGCCATGTGGCTTTCCAGCTATAGCTAATTTTCCCATGACTGCCAGTTTTGATTCTGTGTAACTTTTCCTTGTCCTCCATCTTCTGCTCCACATTTCCTCTCTTTATAGCACCACCCAGATGGCTGCAACTTTAATTAGGTCTGGCCTACCCTCCAGGTGCAACAAGGTATGTTACTTGGCCTCTCTGGCTCACATTGACCCTGTCACCACCTGTCTGGAGTGTGAAATGAGGGGTCAATGCATGCACTAGGGGAGTGATGGGAGTAATGCAGGGAGGTGACAGAGGTGTAGAGTAGGCAAAGTGACGTGGATGCTGGGAGAAGAGGGGCAGTGACAGGTGTGGAACAGCGGATGAGACATGGACTTGGGGGGACAGGTCAGGGGGACATGCAATGGGGGAGCTGTGTGGGTGTTGGTGGCAGAGGGAGAGTGACTTGGGCACTGAGGAAAAGTAGAACGGGGAGTGACTTGACCACAGGGGGAAGCAACATGGAGACGGAGGTGCAAAGAGCAGAGAGGGAAGGGAATGTGGCAGTGACAGGGGCGTGTGGAATGGAAGGAGGTACTAGAGCACACCGGGTGTTGGGATATACAATAGGGGAATGGAGTGGGGGTAATTGTGAGGAGGCCAGGGGTAGCAGAGTGGCAGGAGTTGTGAGCGTGCGGGAGAAAGACACTGACTCCCTAGGAGGAAGGGGAATGGGGAGTTCCACAGGCATGGCGCCTGCTTGGTTTCTGGCCTGGGACAGAGGGAGCAGCTGAAGGAGTGCTGAGGTGCACTCTTTTCCTTTCCCTTCTCTCCCTTATGCTGGTGCTATCTGAGACCCTTTTGCTTGGTGCCATCTACTATTAATAACCACTGGATGCCTGCGTGAGCAGCCTCCAGGAGTCAAATTCACAGCACTCTGCATCAGCACTTTGTGCTGTGCAGGTCCTGGCTGAGAACGGGTGCCCTAGATCAGCAGGGACTGAGAGCAGAGGGACACGGAGAAAGCAGCCCACCACCATCTCACTGCTGTGGGGCCGGGGCAGAAGGGTTGTATGTTTGTCTGAATCTGGAACAGTGAGCAGAGGTGAGTCCCCCTTGCTGCAGAATAGACCCAGAGGACGGGCAGTGCTTGCAATGGAGCTAGAGATGAGGGACCAGCCTCAAACTGCAGCGAGAACCAGAAAATTAACTTTGAAATGTTTGCAGAAGTGAACAGCAGGTTTGGTGGGAAGGAATTATGCTGAGGATAGAGCAATCCTGAGGGTAATGTCCTCTTGCAGCCCTGGTCCTGTGCCTGGCATGGCTGAGGGAAGGGGAACCAAAATCCTGCCAGCCTCTCTCTTTGTCTGGGGTCACTGAATGCTGCCTGGTTCTTGACGTAGTCCTAGGATCACTGAACACTGCAGGCTCTCTATCCTGCCTGGAATCATGCAAAGCTGCAGACTGTCCCATCTCCCCAGAATGCTGCAGGTTCCCCTGGCCCTCATTCTGCCTGGGATCAATGACGGATTACAGACCAGTGCAGGCTCCCCCCCACTCCCTCCCTGGGATCAGTGCGTCATAGGGTACAGCCCCTAATGGGGACATCCCTCCCCACGTGCTGCAGGGAGTTCACAATTCAGTCAGGGAGAAGTTTTCCCTCCATTTTTTCCACACTTCTGACCTATCAATTGTACCCCCTAGAGAATCCCAGCCCCCACAATGAGTCCTGGCAGCATTGTCCCGTCCTGTCAAGCAGTACCCTCCCTCTTTTATATAGCCAAACAGATGGCCAGCTGCTCAGAGGAGAAGGCATGCAGCGTGCTTTATTGGTGCACCTGCTGACACTTGATTTGGGATATACCACGTCTGGCACTTTTACGATGTGAACTTCATAGAGATCATACCAAGCCCAACAGAAAATAAACTGTGGAAATCAAGAAGAAAATCTGGCCCAGCAGAATGCCTGCTGAACTGACTGGACCTGATCTGGTCTGGCTGAAATAAAAGTGGAGACATACTGAAAAATATCTGGAGAACAAAATGTCTCGTTTGCAACTGAGACCTTGCACAGCTTGATAGGGCCATTTTTTTAAAAGCAGCTCAATTTAGTGCCTGCAGTTCTGTACCCATAATTAAAGGTGCAAAATGGTAGGGACCAATGATGGGATTTAGATGTCTAGCTATCTGATTGGTCCTGAAATTTGAAGTTGAAGTCAATGGAGCTACTCCAATTTACACTAGCTGAGGATTTGGCCCCTAAATGGTGTTGTTTGCATAACTGTGAGGGCGAAATTGGAGGCTGGATTGTGGCCCTGTTAAAACTGTGCTCCTTAACTTCGATACTGGATTGTGAGAGAATGTCTGGAATGGATTTGCAGAACGCTGTTGCTTTCCTCTCTCAGCCTTGCAATGCAGACCTCTCAACCTACCCAGTAACAAAGGTGAGAGATAAGGTGTGGAATTAAAGCCCCTAACGAAGGGATGTGTGAAAAGCTAAATAAATAGGACACAAATGCACTTGACCTCAAAAGATTTGGAGGTTTTCCTCTAACCTGATGGCTACTTGCTTCCATCATAAGAAGGGCCCAACGGGGTTGTACCAATGGTCCATCTAACCCAGTATCCTCATTCCCATAGTGGCCACTGCCAGATGGTTCTGGTAATTGGAGATTTAGGGACACCTGGAGCATGGGTTGCATCCCTGACCATCTTGGCTAATAGCCATTGATGGAGCTATCGTTCAGCCCTTCAGAAGTAAATCATCTACAGTTATAAGGCTCTTTTTGCTTGTCTTGCCACCTGCTCAGTTTTTGAGGGGCTGTTCCAATGTTGATAGGATTAGCCCATGTCACACAATCCAAGCTTGTAGGACATGCAAATGCCTCAAAGTATCTCCTGGGCAGACAACATCATTACAGTCAGATGATGATCTATCAAAACCTAATGATATTTGCATAGCAGTGTTAAATTGTGATGGAGTGACCTTACATACAACAGGACGTTCTGGCACAGACTCATGGTAGAATGAGAGAGTTGCAGCCTGGTGTCCATTAGCACTGTGAAACTGTGATGTTGCGTGATGGTGGTGTGGTGTGGTGTGGCAATGTTATGTTGTAACATGGTGATGTCAACCTTGCAGGGCGTTGACATGTGTCATGACATTAAGCCACAACAAAGCTGACATCAGCACTTCCTGATGAGAGAACTTTGTCCTGGAGGATTAAGTTTGCTGGCAGCTTCTCTGTAGATGAGGGATGGGTAGGGTTGCCATCTGTCTGGGTTTTACCTGGACTGTCCGATTTTTGGCTTCTGTGTCCAGGTGCCACTTAGGGTTGCCAGGTGCCTGGTTTTCAACTGGAAAGTCCAGTCGAAAAGGAGACCTGGCAACCCTAAATAGCACCCGAGCCAAAAGTCCAGTTACTCAAGGGCAGGGGGAGGTGCTGGGTCATTAACCCACATCAACCCCTGCTCAGCCTGGGCCACCTCCTACCTTGAGACGATCCAGTGAGCAATGGTGGGGGGAGAGGAGAAAGTGACGGGGGCAGGGCCTTGGGGGGAAGAGACAGAGCAGGGATGGGGTCTTGGGGGTAGAGACAGAGAAGGGACCAGGGCCTGGGGGAAGAGGTGGGGCAGAGCTTCCAAGGAAGATGTGGGACCTTGGGGAAAGAGCTGAAGCAGAGGCGTGGCTTTGGTGGTAGAGGCAGAGCAGGGGCCTGGCCTTGGGGGTAGAGGTGGAGAAGGGGCAGGGCCTTGGGGGAAGAGGTAGGGTAGAGGAAAGAGACGGGGCAGGGGTGGAGCTTTGGGGGTCTGGTTACCAGTTAGAAAGGTGGCAACCCTAAGGATGGGGGGGAATTGAGATGAGAAATGAAGGGTTATGTACCGTATCATAAAGGAGAGGCAGGAAACTAGTTTCCATTCTCTCACTACAGTTTTCAAGTGTTTCACTCTCCAAACTCCTTGTCTCTCTAAGTTGAAGCAGAGAATCCTTTGTGGTAATGCCCCTTGCAGGAACTCCGGCTCCTATCAAGACGAAAAAGTCCACTAAACTCATTGGGAAACTAACTCGTGAAGGTAAGAAGTATGCACACAACTCCCAGAAATCCCTGGTGGTACATGGCTCACTCTATATTGGGGTGGGCCACATCTGGGTATGGAAATTGTATGGCGACCCATGAATGCTCTGAAATTGGAGCTGGGGTGCAGGAGGGAGTGAGGACTCTGGTGTGGGGCCAGAAATGAGGAGTTCAGGGTGCGGGAGGGGGCTCCGGGCTGGGGCAGGAGGTTGGGGGCTGCGTGTGGGGGGGTGAAGGTTCTGGCGGGGGTGCAGGCTCTGGGATGGGGGCTGGGGCAGGGGATCGGGGGGCAGGAGGGGGTCCGGGGGTGCAGGCTCCAGGAGGCGCTTAGCTCAAGCAGCTCCCAGAAGCAGCAGTATATGTCCCTACTCCTACATGGAGGCGCGGCCAGGTGGCTCTGTGTGCCTCCCCATCTGCAGGCACTGCCCCATCTGCAAGCACCACCCCATCTGCAGGCGCTGCCCCTGCAGCTCCCATTGTCTGCGGTTCCCAGCTGGCTGACCCTACGCATAGGAGCCGGAGGGGGGAAATGCCGCTGCTCCCAGCAAACCCCCGACCCCGCTCCCCGGCTGGAGTGCCAGAGTGGGGCAAACCCCCAACCCCACTCCCCGGTGGGAGCTTGAGGGCTGGATTAAAATATCTGATGGGCCAGACACGGCCTGCGGGCTGTAGTTTGCCCACCCCTGGTCTACATACCGCTACGCAGACCAGGCTATGTGAGTGGAGCTGGGTGAAACATTTTGACTGAAACCTTGTGAATTTGTGTTGGTGTCACCAAATTGTTATACTTAAAAAAATGTTAAAACACTTCATTTCAACATTTTTGAAAAATGTTTTGGATTTTGATTGAAAATGGCTTTTTCTTTAGAAATTTCCTTCAATTTTAAAAATAATGTAAAATGTTTTAAAAATACTTGATATCAAAATGAAATGTTTCATTTTGGTTCAAACAAGGTTTTGTTCAACCCAAAATGATTTTTTTTTCCGATTTGACAAAAATTTGGAAAAATTTCAGTTTTGTATTGTTCCACAATTTGATTTTTTGGATTTGCCAGAGAACCAGACAGTCAGTTATTCACACAGCTCCATAGAGGAGCCCATCTCCAGGGCACTGGGGTGCGTGAATGTGCTGGGCTGGCTAGTGCTGTTACACCTATGGACAGATGGAGTCATCCCACTCAGTGATTATCAATTCCACACTATTCCCATTGTTTGTTGTGTCCCATGGTTTCCAGCACACTTACTGGCGGTCTCTATTTGGTGCCATGCAGGTCTGAATTAGTTATTTGGAGGAGGAGCCAGGTTGGCAGGCAAAGGGAAGGGAAAGGTCCCGGAAGCATTAAATATGTTTAGAGAAATCAGAAGCAGAGTCTATAATGTACCTATCCATTCTCTGATGGTAACATCCGAAGATGAGGTGCAGTACACATACTGCCAATCGGCCGGGTCTTTCTAACATCGCATACCAGCATATGTGGTTGGCTAGTGTTCGCTCACAGGGATTTAGTTTGCTAACATTCCCCACACAGTGGGCCAAACTTTGTTCTTGGTTACACAGGTGTAAATCCATTGATTACAGGGGGGGTTACTCCAGATTTACACTAGTATAACTGAGAGCAGAATTTGGCCCTGAATATATATGTCAGTGCTCCGATGCCTTTAACTAGCTAAGCACCAGCATGGGTCTGTCTATCATTACCTCCATCCCTAATTTATTTTCCTTCTTAAACAGCAATCCCTTGATTGTCAATGGGCCAAGTTCTCCCACTGGGATTGCAACTGACAGGAGAATTCAGCCCTATGTGTCCTTCCACTGCAGTGCTAGGGACACATTTCCTTCAGCAGCAGATGTTTGTATTGGAGGGGGTGGTTTGTACACAGCTGTGATACCCCTTTCCCTCTGACTTTAAATGTAGGGATGAGGAGATTTCCAGAGGTGCTGCAAAGAAGTAAAAAACTAAATGTTATTCCCTTCCCAAATCGCCAAGAAGGAACTCAGGAATCTGCTCTGCTCAGGAGAATGGGGATAGGGGCACCTTTATGTAGGTTTTTAGGTTTGCCCCCAAGCCAACAGGAATTACTAAAACCCTGTCTTCACATCAACAGGCAAATATAACTCCAATATTCTATAGAAAGTCTCTTCCCACTGGGAATAATGCTGTGTGGAACTGGCTAGCTAAAGAGAGAGTTCCTCCAGAGATTTTGCCCAGGTGACCAGCTGGGCTGGGGAGGAGAGGGAAACAGTCTCTGCCAACAAGAAGGGTTGTTGTTTCAAACAGGTCAGTGCTCACTAGGGAACTTTTAGTGTGTAGCAACAGGGGTCACATGGCCACTTAGTAGACCCTAACATTATTTCTGCACGTTTATTGCACTGGAAATATCAGGCCATTTGAATTCCCTGGTTTTGCTGGCATATTCATTGGAGGCTCAGTGGTGCTTCTGGTATCATAAGAGACTGGCAGTAAATGAGAGGGGAAGGGGTTTGTAACCAGAGGGATAGATCCTTGTTTCCAGTTGAGCTGCGTGTAGTGTAGGACCTAACATGAAGAGAAAGGTGGCTATATGCCACCATTACGGCCCTGCCACCCATGTTCCAGAGGTTGTTTTGGGCAGACAGATATTTAACTCAAAGCTCTAACACACACTTGAGAGAGAAGCTCTCTCTCTGAAAGATTTGGGATCTATGCCATTTCAACTGAAGACTGAGAAAATCCCTACTCCTCTGCACTCTGGTCCCCCCAGGAGTCTTCTAGCAAAAACAGGGGAGGAAAATCTTGCTCTTGCTGGTGTTTCTAGAGTAAAAAACAAGCAGCAACAACAACAAGATCATAAAGAAGCAGAAAAGGCAGACACCTCTCCCCACTTTATAGATTCCCTTTAAGATTCCACCACAGAATTTCAGGGAATGGAAGGAAACATTTCTTCAGTGGCTTTGAGATTTCTGGTGGCCTCACCAGATTTGTGGCCTGAGGGACTGTCAGTCAGGATGACCACAATGTCTTGACCAACTGCTAAATAGGACAGAGGGTCACTGCATTACAACAAATCTTTGTAATTAACTTCAGGGGGGTGTTTTCCATGCACACAGCCAAATTAAACCTCAGCCATTTGCATGTCTGTCTGGTAGGGCTTAATCCAATGGTCCCAGATGTTGTCTTTGCTTGTCAGTGCTGCTAGATGAGTGATTTCCAGCTGAGCTGACTGTAGAGCAGTGGAGTGTAGAAAGGTGACCAGACAGGCCACCGGGGCAGTGTGGGAAGCAGTGGGAGGATTTCTTGCACTGATTCATGTACTTCAGAAGTGGGATGTGTGTGTCCATGCTAACGCTACCCTGATGTAACTCCCACACATGCAGATGCACTTTGGATAGGAATTAGGGTAAATTCCATTCATGGATATCCAGGGGATTGTGTGTATAGAAGGATAATTCCATCAGTGGAACCTTTCTAATGCAGACGAGGCCTTGCTGCTGTGGAGGGCCTGGTGTTTGGAAATAAGGAGCAGGCAGCCTGGGACAGAGAGCTTTCTAAGATGCATCTTCTGGTATCTTTTCCAGTCATGCCACAAGAAGGGTCCAAGCTGAACTTGGGGAAGAAGATCAGCATCCCCAGGGATGTCATGCTAGAAGAGCTCTCACTCCTCACCAACAAAGGATCCAAGATGTTCAAACTACGCCAGCTGAGAGTAGAGAAATTCATTTATGAGAATCACCCCGACATCTTCACTGACAGTTCCGTGGTAGGTCAGAGCATGCAACCACAACCCGGTTCTTACACGCACGGGAATGAGAGGGAAAGTTGCACGGCTCCACTGTCACCACAGGCTAGGGGGATATTCCATGGGTGGGGGAGAGGCCCAAGACTGTGAATGAATATACAGATTGAACTTCCTTTTCGCACCAGCATTGGGTTCCTTCAGGGCACTTTTGGGATCCATTGATGGAGCAATGTCAGGAAAGCTGAACATTAAGAGAACACCGAGGATCATATGTTGTGTTGATGTACCAAAGCTAGAAAAGTGCATGACTATTTACCGTTATTATAATAACAAAATTTCCCTTCTCGAACTGGGGGCAAATGATTCATTCAGATCTGAGGTCAGCTCACCTGGGCTCTCTTCCATTTTTACTGTAGGACATGGCATTTTCCCTTCTTGGTGTAGGACTCAGTTCAGTTTTGAGAGATGATCCATGAAGTAAAATTGAGACAGAGGCCTCTAGCTGCTGATATTGCACTTACTTTGGTTTGTTTGCTGGGAACCCATTAGAAGAACTGTAAAGGAAAGAATGTTTTATTTTTGTTAGTGCCCTGTGCTGGCCTTTATAGTGGATAAAGTCAGGCTTATGCATTTTTTCCTTCCTCCCCCACCTCAGAAAAATTAATTCTGCTTGTTGTTTAACATTAGAATCAGGGCTGGTCTTCCCTGTTTTTGTTGGAAAACCAATTAGAGGATTGGAGTGGGAGCTTTCTCAGCCCTCATACAAAGTAACGTTGATACTGAACTTTTCAGATAGAGCTTTTCTCCCAGGCGGTTGCCAGCAGTTAAACAAACAGAAGAGATCTCATAATTTAAAACACTGTGACTCAACATCTCCTCTCCTCTTCTGTCTGCTATTTAAGCTTCCATCTCTTGGCATGCCATCATCCCACTTATCCTCCCGTCCAGGGGAATTCAAGACTTCCTATTTCTAATAAAAGAATCAAGCTGAAAAGATGTTCCACAAAAGAAAAGCTCTGAGGTCTTCCTTGTGATTAAAGCAGCAATAGGGATTTTTTTCCCCTTTGCAGTTCACCTTTAACAAGTACAATTTGGGAAGCTGGGTGTGAAGAAGCCATAAGATAGGCTGGGTTGGAGGAAGAAAATGCCATCAAAATAAGTTCAGTTTCTGAGGCTGTAGTGAGGATCCAGAAACAACATCTTTTATGTGAGTTCAGAAGGTTGTGAAGGATTTATGGGAAAGCTGACTTTGGGGGCGTATGAGGCCAAGGCCAGATTTTCATAAGTTGAGGTGTCCAATTTGAGAAATGCAAAGTGAACGAATTGTGGCACTTCAAGCAGCTCAAGTTGGGCACCAAGAAACTGAGGCACCAAAAAGTAGAAGGTATTTTTGGAAATGTGGGTCTCTGAACTTGGCGTTGCCAGAGATGGGGGGAAATGATTCTATCCCAGAGTTGGGAGGAATTTACATTGTTTTTTATTCAGTAAATAGTAAGCTTCACTCCACAGTGCTCTGGCAATGGATCCCAACCACCTTCTGGACAGACACCCATGTTTTCCCATGGCGAGAAAGGAATCTGGCCAGGATACTCATTCACTATCGTGCAATGTCTTCCTGAAGAGGGTGAAATATTTCAGAGTGACACTGGAAGATGCTCTGCCTTGGGGTTTAAAGAAGTCCTTAGCAAGCCTGGAATTTCCTGCATGGCCTTGCCGTGGTGAACTATGAGGGTAGCAGGTTGATGAAGCATCTCCAAAAAGGAGTTGCTGTTTCCTATTTTAAAATCTTACGTGCCTCCTTTTCAGATCTGCCTTTTTCAAAACAGGAACAAATTACAATTGTCCATTGTCTTTGGCCTGCAGGGTTCACTCTGCCCTACTAGCCCCCATCAGGACTAGATTGACAGGATCAGGAACATAACTTACCATCTGATGGCTACTCGGTGAACTATGTGAAATGAGTCCATTGCACTCAGTCCATTGCCTTTATTAGTATGTATTTATTGTATTGTGGTAGCATCTAGGAGCCCCAGTCATAGACCAGAATCCCACAGTGCTAGGTGCTGTACAAATACCTAGTCCTGCCTTGAGTGCAGGGGACTGGACTAGATGCCCTCTCAAGGTCCCTTCCAGTTCTATGATTCTGTGAAACACAGGAGAAAAAGATGATCCCTGCCCCCAAGGAGTTTACAAGCTAAGTATAAGACAGAGAGGGAGCACAAGGAAACAATGAGACAGTATTGTCCAGAATGATAGGCAGTGGTCTCAGCACACCAGCACCCTATCCCTAGTCAAGTTTTTTGTAGGCCTCACAGCAAAGAGTGGAGTCTCCTTCCTTGGAGGTTTTTAAGGCCCGGCTTGACAAAGCCCTGGCTGGGATGATTTAGTTGGGAACTGGTCCTGCTTTGAGCAGGGGGTTGGACTAGATGACCTCTTGAAGTCCCTTCCAACCCTGATATTCTATGATTCTATGATTCAAAGGAGAATTTTGAGCAGGGATTTGGAGGAGGACAATGAAGTAGGTTTGCGGCTGTTTACAGGGAGCACCTCCCAAGTGTGTGGGGCAACAAGGGAGGACGCACAAAGGTGTTTGAAATTCTGGCAAGTGGGCAATGGAGGTTGGCATCATGGACTGATTGGAGGTGAGCGTCAACAGCTCTATGGCAAATGAGAGATGATAGATAGGGTGAGGATTTGTCATGAAGGACCTGGAAAAAGTGAAGTAAAGCAACTTATATTTGCTGCAATGGAGAAGGAGGAGACAGCACAAGAATGCAAGGAGAGGATTGATGTGGTCAAAGTGACAGGCTAGGAAAGTGATCTTAGCAGCAGAATCCTGAACAGATACGAGTAGGGCAAGATTGTATTTGTCAGGGCCAGAGAGAAGGATGGTGCTGTAGTTGAGATGAGATGATGAGACCCTGGCTGAAAGTTTCAGCTGTGTGGATGGACAGGAAAGATCACATCTTGGAGATGTGATGCATAAAGAATCAGCAAGATTTAGAGCTGGCCTGGAGGTGAGGACCTAGAGAGGGGCCCCAGCAGAAGCTGATGCCCAGGTTATGGGCCTGAATGTCTGGCAGGATGGTGGTGGTGTCTACAGTGTTGGAGAAAGGAGGTTGTGGAGAGAGCTTTGGGGAGGGGGAGATTAGGAGCTCTGTTTTAGCCATGTTGAGCTTGGATGGATCGTTAACAAGGAGCTGGCATGGAGAGAGGCTGAAATTTCGTCTTGAAAAGAAGGAGACAAGTTTGGAGTGAATAAATGTCCTCATCACAAAAACTATCACCACAGCTGGCCCTAATTAGTACCTCTGCTGGCAACCTGAGCAAAGAGACCGGAGGCCGACTGGGCCACAGAGACTGAACTATCTTCCTCCCAGAGCTGGTTTCTCTGGAGCAGGGGAGCAATATAAGGGCAGCTGCTAGTGCCATCTCTGTGCTGTGGACTGATTCTTATTTCCAGGGCTGTCGTTACAGCACCTGCCACTTGCACCAAATTCAAAATCTTTTTCTGACTCTAAGATTCCCTGTTCCCTGCCATCCCTTCCTTCCTTCATCTCCATTGCATGGAAGGACACAGAAAGAGAACCTCTAACAGGGGGAAATAAGGGAGGGAGCTTGCGGTTTTGTTTAGCGGAGGAGTAAAGCATTTCTACTGCTACTTTAAACTGCTCTCCTCTTACAACTCATGTTAGTGTCCCCTAGATCCTAGAATAAAACAATTATGGAAGTGGAGAAACCCAAAACTGGGTAAATGGTTGTATGTGGTAGCAAATAAAATGAGTTTGGTAAGTTCTCAGCCAACCCAGGAAGGTAGAGCTAATGCAACTTGCCCTGTCTGGCAGCATGTATTTAAAAGCAGTCTTTAGGACTGAATGGGCAGTGACAAGAAATCTCTGAGAGCTGAGGCCAGGATGGTCTTTTCAGATCAGAGGGAGGGCGCAGTTGTGAAGCACAATGCGGGGAGCAGGGATCATCAGTCTGGTTTCTGTTGTGCCTCCAGAAGAGAGCAAACAGCAGTCAGTGGCAGGAAGGGAAATACTACAGCCCCCAGGTTGTGCTAGGTACTGCACACAAGACAGAGGAAGGCATGGCCCCACCGGGCTAACCATTGAAACTGCCAGATATGACATGAGGGAGGAGCAGCAGGAAGGAGGGGATGGGACAAGGGTTCCAGCAATACAATCAAGGGGCTACATCAATACAATCAAAGGCACAACTCAGTGGCTCCCTTGGTCTGTCAATGTATCTAGAGAAAGGAGGCTGGAGATAAATAGAGATAAGGGTACATGTTAAACAGCAGCCATATCTTTATATCTTGAAGGCCTGCTCTGCACTGAGCATCAAAGCCTTTGAGCAGAGGTTGGGGAATGACCATCAGTGGAGATACTAAAATCTGAGACTTGATACCCATCTGTCAGAGATACTCACCTCAGTGCAGGTGCATGTCCTGGGATGAAACTGGTCAAGGAAAGTCAGTCCTGCCCTGATCGAGCAGAGTTGGATTAGAAGATCTGCTAGACATTTCTTCCACTCTAAACGAGGCTATGAATGACTGTGGAGACTGATAACCCTCTTGCTCCAGGAGAGGTGACATGTGCGGTGGGGGATGGTGGGGAGGAAACCAGAGTCTCCCCTCAGCAGCTTTGGGGTCTGCTACAGGATGGATCTTCATATGAAGTGGGTCCAGCTTCCCTGTGTCAGGATTGGTGCAGCCCAGGTTGAGCTGATAAATAGGCCAGGGTGGCATCTGGGGCTAATAAATGAGAGGAAAAGAGCTGTGAGAATGGAGGAGGGCCTTGGAGGAGTTCTCTGGGGAAAGCTGAAAGCAGGAGAGCAGTGGAGGGGCTAAGCCTGCTGAGCTGGAGAGCCAGTGCCAGCAGGGTGAAAAGAGTTGAGGCCAGGGGCATAGCTATATTTGAACTGCAAGGTGTAATTTCCAGCTCAAGGAGCTCTGATCAAGCTAGTGTACTAAAAATAGTGTGTAGCCACGGTGGCACAAGTGGTGGGAGGAGCTACCCGCCTGAGTACCTGCCTTTCTCAGACAGGGTGTACTTGCCACACTAGCCCCTCACGCAGCTGGGACTACACTCTGTCAGTGCATTAATTCAGTTATAGCTAGCATGGGCATGTCTCTGTGAGCTGGGAATTATCTGTTGGAATGACATAGGAGAGTGTCCGGCAAAACACAAGGGGCCACAGTGGGTAACCTCAGCCACCCTTCTCTGGCCCTGGTGGCCAAGATAATGTGTGTCTCCAGCAGTGCAACACACAAACCATTGTTCACAGCACTGCCCTTGGGAACAACCCTTTTGTAACCAGCCAGCTTCCACAAGCTACCCGACCAGCACAAATCCGCCCTCCTCTCCAGCACTGCAGTAATACATTGGTGTGCATAATCCATGCCATGTGAACAGCTCTATAACAACAAAACTAGGGAGAAAAGCCATTGATACTCAGTGGGTTGCTTGACTGATTGTGTCTCCTGTGGCCACCTATGATTTTGTTGCTCTCCTGCAGGGCTCAGGACAAGGCTGGAGTCCATATTACCTACCCACAGGACCATGCTTGCCTCCCACGGGAGACTGCAGTTATTTTAATAAATTAGCATGAGATACCTGACTATCTGGGACTATCACTCCCCTTTCTCCTCATACAAGCACATGGCAAAACTCAGCCCTGGTGTAAGGGGTGCAACTCCAATGGAGGATTTGCGGACACTTCCCTGCACACTCTCTCTCAGAAAAAATGTGTGCCTGCTCACTTACTCCCTCTTGCTGTTCCATGCCTGTCTGTTTGAACTTTAAATCCCCCTGTCCCAGAATAAAGGAACATATAACTGGCTGCTCCAGTAACTTCAGAAGTGTTATTAACAACACAGACATCAGGTATTTGGGAACCTCTTCATCAGGGAGGTGGAAATAGAAACACATTTGGTGCTCCCAATCATTCCTTTTAGGGCACAGCAAGGCACCATCACAGAGCTCACAGTGTTCCTTGCCAGGCACTCCCTCTGTGACATCAGGGCCTTGAGATGCTCAGATGGATGGATCATTTTTCACCAACCGTTTTTCCTGAGGCACATATAGCAGTGCTGGAGGATTAGGAATGGATCCTGGGCAGGCGCTCAGCAGCTTGCAGGATTAGACTCTTGGTCGGAAAAAGGTTTCACAGAATACAAGTTTCGATTGTTTATGAATCTTGAGGCCTGTGCCTCTCTAGGGTCTAAGCACAAGCAGCAGTTGCTTTCTGGTTAGAATATTTTGTAATGAATTCAGGGCTGCTGGATGGACAGCCCTGGAGACTGAAGGCCTCCATCCCATAGTACGGTGCTGAGCAGGCAGACGCAGAGCAAACTTCCCTGCACCTCCTAGGGCAGCCTGTGTTACCCATTCACTCCTTTGCCTCTCTGCCATAACTGCCAACAAGGGGGCCAATTACTACTGATCCTGGCGGTACTTTTTGTGATGTGGACATGAACTGGGGTCACTAAACTCCTTTCATGCTGGTCCCCTAGCATATAGCTACACTGCAGCCTCCCAGCCCAGGCAGACAGACGTGTTAGCTACACGTTAGCTAACATGCTAAATGTAGCAGTGCAGACAACGCGGCACGAGCTAGCCACTCGAGTGCAGACCCAGGAGCCTGAGCTGGCTTGGAGTCAGGCAGGTAGCCAATGCTGCAGTGTCCACATTGCTATGTTACTACACTTGCTCAAGCAGACCTAGCCAGCTCTGTCTACCTGGGCTAGGAGGCATGCTCAAGCTGCAGTGTAGATGCACCCCAAATGGCCTCCAGGTGGTAGCAGCTTTTGGCTTACATTCAAGCTGGCAACCTACAGGTGAAAGGTTAGCCACCCAGCCCCTGAGACAGCCCACTGGTAGCCACATTTCCCTTTAAACACCTTTACCTCTGGCATGTAACAAGCAACAGAGACACAGCTTCCCCCTCCCAACTTTGACCAGGTACAGTCTCCTGCTTGGGATTCTCCTTCAGGGACTGCTGTCTGTCATAGAAAACATTAGGTTGAGGCTAGCTTTCTTCACTTGTTGTACAAAGAGGGATGAATGACACAAGTCCTACCAGGACACCAGGCCCACTCTGGATGCAGGAACTAGAAAGGTTCTGCAAGAACAATTCTCTTTTCTATATCTCATGAGCAGGGCTCCCTCTGGAGTAGCTGGCCCACCAGCAGTTTTGGTGGAAAGGAGAGAGAACTTTTTAAGTGATAGATGCAGTGCCATGTGTTAGCGCTTTGAGCCGACCTCCCTCCCACATCCCAAAACACCCCTTTATTTCGGTCTGCCTTTATACAGCTGTGCAGTTCCCCATGTATATCCAAACAGACAGCCTTACCATCCCCTGTGTACAGCCCCAGGTAGAAGAGATGAAACCTCCATGGTCACAGTTCTCTCTATCCCAAGTGTTTTCTGACATTCAGGGAAACCTAATCTGCCCTGTTCCTAAAATGGGAAGCCCATTCAGGCGGGGATAGGAGAGATGTTCCCAAAGGCTGCCAGTGGCACTAGCTCCATTGGTTTAGCTTGCTGATGGCTGGATGCCTGGACTGCAGCTTGGATGACCTGCTGTAAAGCTCTGGACAATGTCACTGAGGCATGGAGTGGAGGGTTGATAAAACCACACTGAGCCTTGTGGGGTTTTCACTTCTTCTCATCTATTTTTAGCTGAACGAACAGCTGGCCTTGAAAGCCTGTTACAGCCTGGAAAGCTTCTCTTTGCTAAACTGCACTAGGTATAAGAGACATGAAGAATCCTTAACCCTTTAAAGAATCATGGGATTCACATTGCCAATTGGCTGCACCAGGGGAATTTACGCAGGCAGTATAGCATGATGAATGCATCTTTGGTTCATCTTCATCTGACTTTCTCCATTATTGCTTCATGTGCCTATAACCTACCCGCAAATCCAAGTGCAAAGAACATATGTGATACATGTACATGGATAGTATTACATGTTTTATAGGTGATACCTGTGTCTGTGTGCAGACTGTACTATTCCAAAGGAGCCACTTTCTTTTAGCTCATATGTGTCAAGATATGATCCCACATACATTCAATATGTAAAACATGTCATGTACATAGTACTGCCATATATGTCACTTAAATTTTTATTCCACAGAGGTAGTTGCTGAAATCACATTGAGGGAAGATGGGTACTGCCATGTCTGGCACCACACCCTTCCCTTACTGAGGGTCCCATCCCACAATGGGCCATGTGCCCTCTTCCTGAAAATAAGTCAAAAGGCATTAAATGGTGCTCAACGCTTTGCAAAATCAAGCCAATATTAGGTGGAACAGAACCTATTTTTAGGTTATATGAGACTATGTTTGCTAGCCCTTACTAGGGAGGGCAGAGGACCTGAACAGCAAAGCCAGCTTTGTCTTTTAGATGAATGCAAGTTTCTTCCTCACCATGCTGGTTGGCTAGAGCTGGTTTGCTAATATCCACTAGGCTTATAATAAAAACTTTCATTCCCTTACTTTCCTCTTGCACATGCAGTTGGTCTCATGGAAGCCTTGGGTGTTCTCACAAGCTGCCATGCCTCCAGGTTTTCACAACCTTCATAGAATCATAGAAATGTAGGACTGGAAGGTGACCTTGCTCCTCCTTGTGGCTCATCTGGGGAATCAGCTCTGCCATGTTGTCAGATGCCCCTTCCTGTGGTTACTCAGTCCATCATTCCACTCACTCACTCCATGGCCTCTCATGCACCAGAAGCGGCAGCGCTTTCCTCTTCATAGCTTAGCCCTCTGACTAAGTCACATTAATGTTCTCCCCCCCTTCCGGGGTATCACAAGTCCTTTGAGGCAAAGTGTCCCAGGCACTCCGCTCCCCAGTGCCTGGTCTCTGCCACTCCCAGTGGCTGGGAGGGGAACCTGGGTCCGCCCTCTACACGGGGTTCCAGTCCAGGGACCTTCAACCTAACAGCTCGGGGCTTTTACTCTCCCAGCCCTTACTGCTCCTTCCCTGGACTGCTTCCTAGTCTCTCTTTGCAACTTCCTGCTCTTCCTCCTTGTATCGGGGAATGCCACTGCAGGTTTCCTCCCCCAGCCTCCAACTTCCTTTCTTTATAGAGTCTGTCCAGCTCCTGCCCCCAGCCAGACTTCATCAGCAGTTAGGCCCTAGCACTTCCTAGGTTTCCTCCAGGTGCAGCCTAAGGTTAATTGGCCTCATTTACCCTTTCTGGCTTTGTGTGGAGTACCCGTCCTCCAAAGTGCTGCAACCCTCCCAGCTTGGTGTCATCTGCAAGTTTTATAAGCAGATTCTCCACTACATTATCCAAGTCATCAATAAAAATATTGAATAGTACCAGAGCCAGGACTGACCCCTGCGGGGCGCCACTAGTTACGCCCTCCCAGTTTAACAATGAACCATTGCTAACTACTCTTTGAGTATAGTCTTTCAATCAGTATTGCACCCACCCTAGAGTCATTTCATCTAGTCTGCACTGACAGTCGTGTGGGACTGTCAAAAGCCTTACTAAAATGAAGATATATCACGTCTATTGCTTCCCCCTCTTCACTAGGCCAGTCACCCTGTTAAAGAAGAGCCATATAGAGCTGCCTGTAAAGAACAAATGCACCGGTGGCCAAAGGAGCAGTTTCATGTTGTCACAAGTCCTGGTATCCCAGCATACTTAGTGGGCTATTGACTCAGTTCTCATTTACCTTACCTTGCTATGCTAGCACATTCCTGCCATGAAGTACTCCCTACTATTCCAGCCCTGTCCACCTCAGCTTAGCCAGTGCACCTCACTTCTGACCTGTATCTCCTTGTGACAGTTTATGCCCCTAGGGGCAGGGCAGCATGGCCTAGCGGCTGGCGTCTATAGCACCACCCTCAGGTCCAGGGCAGCATGGCCTGGAGCCGGCGTCTATAGGGGTGGAGCACCCACCAAGGGATGTGGTGGCCCCAGTGGGGGGTCTGGGCTCTCCCGACTCCACTGGGCCCCAACCCAGGGCCCTAACAGTGGCGTAGCAACTTGCCACTGACTCAGTGGGGGGGGGTCCTACCGAAACACGCTCAGGTTTCCCAGGAGGGAGGTACCACTCCATCACCCTCCCTGGGTCACTTCCTACCAGTGTCTGTGTTGGGGTCTCCCATGAGAGTTCAGGTTCTCCGTGATCAGCTGGGCCAATCACCTCCTGTGGCTCCTCCAGTCGCTGTTCAAGTGGGCCCAGGGAGACTCTGATTCCTGGCACAGTCAGGGGCTATGGCTGGCCCTCCGCAGGAGCTTCCCAGACAGGTCCTTTCCCTGCGGCCTTCAGCCCAGAATGAGCTGGGCTTCCTCCCTTTATACTGCTAGAGCATCTGGAGCATACTCAGTCCTGCTGGGGAGGCGGGACTTCCGCTGGCAATAATATGGGTTTAACCCTGTCTGGGCTAGTGTGGGGTAAGCAGACTCCATCACACTCCTCCTGTTATTCCAGTGCTGCCACAGTCCCAGCTCTACTGGTGCACCTCACTCCTGACCCTGCAGTTTTAGTTCAGAGTACCAGCACAGACCTGCTAATGTGCTTCATCCCTCCTCTCCAGCATCCCCTGCTCTTCCACACCCTGGATTCTAAAGTAGCCCTGCCAGTGCACCTCAAAAAATGACCTTCAGCATCCCTTGCTCTTCCATGCCTGCCCCTATAATGGATACAGGAAAAGTTCCATGCTACATGTTGCAAGTGTTTTTGTAATTTGGACAGATGTCCAGTAGGAACTAGGAGGAGACCCATCAAGCACCCTTTGAGCTCCACATCAAGGAAATATGAATGGAATATGCCCAGTAACAATAACTTCTGCCCTTTGTTCTCTCACTCCAGGATCACTTTCAGAAGTTCATCCCTGCTGTTGGAGGACATTACGGAGGAGAAGCTCATGGTTACTTGCACAGTGGTGGGCGGATGGTGGGTGGAGTAACTGCAGGGCAGTATGGATCTAGTAAGCTGCACTATCCCCCTGCCCCTCCTCCTAAACCTGGGAGCAAAGGCGGTGCTGGGGGCACTGAAGCTGATCATGCCGGGGGCTCAGCCGGCAGTGGGGGAGGAGTGGATGGTGGAGGAAGTGACGCTGCTGGAAAAGGCAAGTATCTCTCACACACTAAGAGTGAGGATGGGGTAAATGTCAGAATTTGGCCCATTATCATTGTTAGGAATGGATGTGGCTAAAAGAAAAGATGTGAGCTGAACCCTTCCAAACCAAATTCCTTCTCATAGTTTGGAAAAGTTGGATTGACTTTTGTTTCATGGTTTTGCTCACCTCTGCCTGGTGTTGGGAAGACACAGAAATATCAAAATTCTATTAGAATGTATCTGTCCTATCTAAATCAAGGAAGTTGTGAAAAACCTGGTAAGAAACCTTGATCTCCTAAGGTTGGTACAGCACATGCTTATATTACATATTGTCCATTATGGGGTTTTACACCTTCTTCAGAAACATCCATCATTGGCCACTGTTAGAGATAGGTGCTGGTCTCGTTGGACCATTGGTTGGCTCTGGTATGTCACTTTCTACGTGCCTATATGTTTGCTTTGTTTTGGGATGAAAGAAGTTCAGCTAAATGCAGAGAATTTTCAAATAAGCACCAGAACTGAACCATCAAATCTTTTGAGGGTCACTCATCACTAATTACTATTCTGCTGAGGCAATCAAAATCCATTCAATATTTTTATTGACTCTTAATGATGTGTGTATAATACCTTCCACCTACTTCAGTCCTTGGTTAATTTGATCCTCCATTTACTTTGGTCAGAAACCTCTGGAACTAAATCCCTTGTATTAAATCAACTCAGCATCCTTTCTTCATCAATTCCCATTAATCTCTTAGATGGCTTTGAAAATATCAGCCTTAATTTATGAGGAAGAATCCACATTTGGAATTAGATCAGAACCAGCCTTAGCAGTTCCAGGTGGGCCCCCCTTCATTGCTGCGAACATGTGTGATTCTTGTCTGTCATTGTCACATTACTGGCAGGGGCTGAGAGGGATGTAGGCCAACCCTCTGGCTTTTGCTGCAGAAGTGGAGCCCCGTTATTTCTTTCTTTCACCCCTACTGTTCTGTTGCCTTCTAAACTGCTTTACTGACCCCAGGGTCTTCACAAGGAAAAGGGCTAGAAAATAACTTACTTATGGGGGTAGGGTGTTAAATGAAAGCTGAAATTGGAGGAGGGGAAAGCTCTGTGGATGAGGGGAAAGCAGTGGATGTGTTATTCTTTGACTTTAGCAAAGCTTTTGATACAGTCTCTCACAGTATTCTTGCCGGCAAGTCAAAGAAGTATGGGCTAGATGAATGGACTATAAGGTGGATAGAAAGCTGGCTAGATCGTCGGGCTCAATGGGTAGTGATCAATGGCTTCATGTCTAGTTGGCAGCCGGTATCAAGCGGAGCGCCCCAAGGGTCGGTTCTGGGGCCGGTTTTGTTCAATATCTTCATTAATGATCTGGAGGATGGCGTAGATTGCACCCTCAGCGAGTTTGCAGATGACACTAAACTTGGAGGAATGGTAGATATGCTGGAGGGTAGGGATAGGATACAGAGGGACCTAGACAAATTACAGGATTGGGCCAAAAGAAATCTGATGAGGTTCAACAAGGACAAATGCAGAGTCCTGCACTTAGGAAGGAAGAATCCCATGCACTGCTACAGACTAGGGACCGAGTGGCTAGGCAGCAGTTCTGCAGAAAAGGACCTAGGGGTTACAGTGGATGAGAAACTGGATATGAGTCGACAGTGTGCCCTTGTTGCCAAGAAGGCTAACATTTGGGCTGTATAAGTAGGAGCATTGCCAGCAGATCGAGGGACATGATCATTCCCCTCTATTTGGCATTGGTGAGGCCTCATCTGGAGTACTGTGTCCAGTTTTGGGCCCCACACTACAAGAAGGATGTGGAAAAATTGGAAAGAGTCCAGCGGAGGGCAACAAAAATGATTAGGGGGCTGGAGCACATGACTTATGAGGAGAGGCTGAGGGAACTGGGGTTATTTAGTCTGCAGAAGAGAAGAATGAGAGGGGATTTGATAGCTGCTTTCAACTACCTGAAAGGGAGTTCCAAAGAGGATGGATCTAGACTATTCTCAGTGGTACCAGATGATAGAACAAGGAGTAATGGTCTCAAGTTGCAGTGGAAGAGTTTTAGGTTGGATATTAGGAAATACTTTTTCACTAGGAGGGTGGTGAATCACTGGAATGGGTTATCTAGGGAGGTGGTGGAATCTCCTTCCTTAGAGGTTTTTAAGGTAAAGCTTGACAAAGCCCTGGCTGGGATGATTTAGTTGAGGTTTAGGTCCTGCTTTGAGCAGGGGGTTGGACTAGATGACCTCCTGAGGTCCCTTCCAACCTTGATATTCTATGATTCTATGAAATTCCTCTTTATGTTTATAATTCCCTCAAAGCAAGGCAACAGGACCACAAAGGGGTTTTTGGTGGCCTGGGACAAAATGTGAAATGGAAGCCCCCCCACCCTTTCAAAAAAATACCACTGCAGGGAAGCCCTGGGGGAGAGGGTGGGAGGGGTATTGGACAGTAAGCCCGCCCCGCACTCGCCCTGCAGCGGCAGCTCCTTTGTCCTGCACCTGGCTTCCTGCTCCCGGTGTTGTGACCTGGCACATGGGGTCACAGCGCCACTCACTCAAATTGGGCCTGGCCACCCCTCAGTCATGACAGAAGAGCAGCCAGGCCAAACCTGAGTGGCACTGTGACCCAGTTCACCAGGTCACAACACCACTCGGACTGGGGGCCCTCTCAAATAGGTGGCCCAGGGCAAACTGCCTCTTTTGGCCCCCCTCTGGGAGGCCCTGAAGCAGGGAGGCTTGGGGCTGTGGATCTGGCAAGGCCTAAAGGCTGGCTCTGAATGAGAGAGAAAATAAGCGAGCCCAAAGAAGATGGATTTGATGGGAAAAAAGAATACAAAAGCTGTGCTATTCAGACTTTGCTGTTGACATAAGCACTGCTGTTTTTGGTGCAAACTGAAGTAGACACCCTGATGGTGGGAGGAATAACACAATGCACTTCAGTCTAATCTGATCCAAATCAGAGGAAGGCATTACTATAAAAATAGTTCTTTGTATGTCTAAGGTGCCTGTTGTCTAAGAATCTTAAAGTGACCTACAAAGCACTGCTGAATTAACACTGCTGGTAGGCAGGTGTCATTGTGCTCAGCTGAGTAAACTAAGGCACACAGAGTGAAAGTAACTTGTCTAAGGTCACCCACTAAGTTAATGGTTGAACCGGAACTAAAACCTAGAAGTTGTGACTCCCAGGCCACTGATTTAACCCCTTGAAAGTGCAGCTCTGTAGTCCCCAGGATGTGAATTTGCACAGGGAGACCCCAACAGAAGTCTCTAGGCTATTGTTTAGCCATTCTTAGGAGTTTAGAAAAATAATAATGTCTGAAGCAGGCAGCCCAATGACAATGTAGCTCACAAAAGTGTAATTAGATGGTCTGTTCATGTCACTGGTGCACCCCGATAAAAACACCAACTTATAAAAAGTACTGACCCATGCCAAGGGATGTGGCCAAATCAGGCATGTTCAAGAAGAGGTTAGTTGGGAAGTAACCCTAAGTTGCAAAGATCCTGAAGTTCAAGGGCATTAATGTCTGGGATTTGGGTTTGGCCCTTTATAGAGAGAGGAACTAGGTGAAAAGTTTTACTGTAGGACCAAACTCCCCCATATTTGGTGGTCTTTGGCTCAGGTTTGTTTGGGCCTCATGTAATGCTGATGGAATTTACACACCCACATCCCAAATAAGGGAGGAAGGGGTTAATTCGGGTAGTAGGCAGCATTTCAGCTTTTATAAAGGCTTCCCCCTCAGATAGGAAAGGGCTGGCTGGTAGACAGATCGACCTTCCTGGGATAAGAGCCTGAACAGCCAGCTGGGGCTTTGTGGAATGTAGCACTCTTTCTGCCTGCCCTGAAAGAGGAGTCTGCCTGGACCTGGGGCAGGTTGAAGCAAGCCATCCCTGTGATCTTACTGGGTTTTATGTTTGGGCTACAGGCTGTTTATTATAAATGTCTCTTTACCAAGATTAACCTGACAGAGGCCTGACATAGCTTCTTAAAGGTGTGGGACTGGCTGGGCAGCAGCTACCCCAAGCTGGAACTTCCACATTCTGGGTGAAATCCTGGCCCCATTCCAGTCAATGGCAAAACTCCTATTGATTCAGTGGGGCCAGGATTTCACCTTCCATCTCTAGTCATCAGTCTGAATGATGTAGGAGAGTGTCCGGCAAAACGCAAGGGGCCAGAGTGGGTAACCTCAGCCACCCTTCTCTGGCCCTGGTGGCCAAGATAATGTATGTCTCCAGCAGTGCAACACACAAACCATTGTTCACTGCACTACCCTCGGGAACAACCCTTTTGTAACCAGCCAGCTTCCACAAGCTATCCGACCAGCACAAATCCGCCCTCCTCTCCAGCACTGCAGTAGTACACTGGTGTGCATAATCCATGCCACGTGAACAGCTCTATAACAACAAAACTAGCCATTGATACTCAGTTGGTTGCTTGGCTGATTGTGTCTCCTGTGGCCACCTATGATTTTGTTGCTCTCCTGCAGGGCTCAGGAAAAGGCTGGAGTCCATCTTCCATGTCATGTCTTCTGCAGTGGAAGAAGCCCACTCTTGTGGATGATGCAAGGCCATGCTGTGGGCCTGACTGCTGTAAAAAAATGAACTTCCCAGCATGTGCTCTGATGAAGCCCCATAGAACAGTTGTTCTCAAACTGTGGTCCACGGAACATGATTGTGAATGGGAAAGGAAGTGGTCCATGAGAATCTCTCTTAAGATATGGTCCATACTGTGAAAAAGTTTGAGAACCCCAGCCAGAGATCCTAGCTCTTAATTTGTGACTTGCAGGGTCAGCTGATAAAATTCAGTGGCTTTTAAGTTTGATACCTACGACATGGAAAATGCATTTGTTCTGTGCAAATCTCACTTGATCAAAATGCTCTTCTCTTCTCTGTTTGTGTCCAGGTGAAAAGTCAGGAGGTGGAAAAAAAGTCTCTGTCTTTAAGACCTATATCTCTCCATGGGAGCGAGCTATGGGCATCAGCCCTCAGGAGAAAAGTCAATTCACCATTGACTTGTTGTCGTATGGTCCCAAAGTTGAACTCCCCCATTACAAATCTTTTAACAGGTGAGGCCACTTGGAGGTGTAATGCAGGGTACATGAGCTGTAGGACAATACTGGATGTGGCTACTGCGCCTTTAACAATGTCAATGGGTTTTTCACACATGCCATGTTGCAGCCTCT
Organism: Malaclemys terrapin pileata; assembly: GCF_027887155.1. NCBI lineage: Eukaryota > Metazoa > Chordata > Testudines > Emydidae > Malaclemys > Malaclemys terrapin. The sequence continues at coordinate 55,063,864 of NC_071511.1, read as the reverse complement.
TGTGGGACTAATTGCTGGAAGCCTACAAAGGGGAGAGAAGTTTTAGTACTAGAGACAACAAATGGGGATTTTTCTTTAGAAGGCTTTGTTCTGGAAGCAGAGGTCCTTAGTTCTATTCCACCTTCCCCAGAATACATTACACATGGTTTAGCTGGCAACGGCAGTGTCTCTAGTCTGCATCCATGGATTTATTACCATAATGACCTGTAGAGCCCTGCAGTTGAGAACCAGGCCCTTGTTGCTCCTTCTTATGAGCAAAAAGTGTATTACAGATATTTCTGGCACAGCAGCAGCTTTCCAGTGCATTTCTAGATTTTAATCACACCTTTCCCCATCCATGTTGCTGAAAGAGGCAGAATGTGTTGACTAATCTTCAGTCACAGAATGAAACAAAGCCTCAAGGGGGATTAGAACCCAGGGCTCACCTGACTCCACATCTTTGCTAGAGCTGCTGTACCATTATACCTGGGGGAATTCTGCACCACTGCACAATGCAGAATTTTACAGAAATTAACATTGTGCATGCAGAATTTCTTTCCCCCCACAGAAATAGGCTGCAGTGCTGCTAGCCACCTCTAGTGACTGCTGGACCCGGCGGAGTCCAGCTCACACATAAAAGACACTGCTATGGGGAGGGGGAGAGAGCTAGAGGGTTCCTGGCAGCTGCAGTTCCCAGCATGTCCTGAGGGAAGGAGAGGGCAGCATGCAGGAAACTCCGTGCAAGCCTGGGACCGAGCATCAGGCTGTTTCTCCCTCTGGATCCCTTGGCTCTGGGGGGGGGGGGGGGGGGCAGGTGTCTGGGCAACGGGGGGCCCTGCGGCTGGGCTCTGGGGGGGGGGGTGTCTGGGCAAGGAGGGGGACCCATGGCTGGTCTCTAGGAGGGGAGGGGGCAGGTGTCTGGGCAAGGGGGGGCCCACTTCTGGGCTCTGGGAGGGGAGAAGGGGGCAAAGAAACAGGAACTGGGTTGTCATAGGGGTTTCCTTAACTCTCTACTCCTGCGGAAATTTTCATGTGTGTCTGTATTGTTACAGACATACTTGCTGACTGGTATTTTGAAATAAATTACCAAAATAATTGAAACTGGCTTGATTATGTAGTGTTATTTTGACAAAATTTGCAGAATTTTAAAATACTGTGCATAGAATTTTTATTTTTTTGGTGCAGAATTTTTAAATTTTTGGTGCAGAATGGCCCCAGGAGTATGCCATGAAGCCTCCTTTTTATAAGTTTATAGAGTCACTAGCAGCTGTGGCAGAGGTTGGCCTGGTGTGCTGCTAGAACAGTACGGGGGAAAGTATAGGAAAAGAACTATCAAGCACCTTTTTTAATACTTAAGGCACTGGAGAGGTGTATGTGTATGGTAGAATTAGTTTTTGATGTTTGGTAGATTTTGTGGGACAGCGACTCCTGCAGCTGGTGAAAACTTTTCTTCTCTACTGGAGCCTTCAACTTTTCACTGATAAACATTAGACATGACAATAGCTTTTTCTTTTCTAAATCACACTGTTTACAAATGCGCTGCTTGCTGACTCCATTTGTCACCCTGTCCCAGGACTGCCATGCCTTATGGTGGGTACGAGAAGGCACGCAAGCTGATGACCTTCCAGATGCCTGAGTTTGATGTTGGTCCTTTAGTGCCAGAACCCATCATTGTCTATAATCAAGAAATCAACACTAGACCCTCCTTCAATAGGACCCCAATCCCCTGGCAGGCGTCAGGAGAACCCACGGAGTACAACATTGAGATCAAAGTGCCGATGGACGGTGAAACAGAAGAGCTATAAATCCCATTCTCTTCTTTCCTTCTTTCTTTGCTCTCAACCTCTCACACTTGCAAGTCTATTGTGGGGAGCTGAGAAATGCACCTGCAGTCCCAGGGATCCTTCCTCCTCTTTGTCCTTAGGGCAGACAGGTTCCCAGTAGGTTCTAAGCTGATCTTTGCTGTGGTGTTCATCCATGTCAGAAGCAGACAGAGGGAAAGCACTGAAAAAGAGCGAGTGAGCAAAAGAGATGGCTTATCTTTGTACCCACCAAGGCGAGAAAAGACAAAATTATGGCCTATGTTTAATAACACTGCATGTTGCCTGGCTGCTCCATATTGAACCTGTCCTGTCACTTGTTAACAATCAATAAAGCACCTAAAGGAAATAAAGCAGTCGTTTGTTTGTTTGTTTGTTTGTTTGTTTGTTTGTTTGTTTGTTTTTGTGTCAGGTCTGAAAAAAATGGCTGCTCAGGCTGTATTGGAAACAGTCATAACAAGATTAGGACAATATTAGTCTGGGGGTTGCCAACATACACGGACACCACAGGCACTAATGGGGAGGGGAGGCACATGGACGCTCATTGCACCAGCTAACCACACATAATGGAGACTACACAAAAGCTGCACCTAGTGCAGAATGTGACTGCTCACCAGCTTAGCAGCATTAGCTTCAAAGAGCATGTTATACTGATTCTGGGGACTTCCGTGCTTCTGATCACAATGCAAGGGACTACGCAGATCTACACATCTTGCATGGTCTGGTCTTGGCTATCCAAGAGACTGCCTCATTCTCACCATCTATCACCATAGCAGCTGAGGTTCTTTTGCTGCCAGTCCCAGGAGCTGAACGTCTGGGAGCTGGAGACAGGGCAGTCTCTGTGGAGCGCCTTGGGCTGTGGAACTCATTTGTTCACCCCCTGGTCCACTAGAGCCTGAGATTGTTGACCTTCAGGATTCAGTGAAAATCTCATCTGCTTTGTAGGCAACTGTCTGAAGGGGATGGTTGCGGGGGAGCTCCTGGTGTATAATTTAGTGCCGAGTGAGGAGCTCCCAGTGCTGGTCACCAAGTTCTTTGTTATTTTCAAAGACAGCGCAGCACCCAGGGATTGAGTGCTTTTGTAAGTAAAAATTAAATAGCTAAACATCACATTAGGACCTGCTAATCTATTATTTAACTAGTGTGTAGGGCAGATTGCTTCTCAGAACTAGTAAACTACACACATGCCAATAACAACACTTAGCCCAAATACAGGTATTTTCATCAGTCGAACTCAAGGCATCTCACAGGGCTGGGTAAACATACTTAGCCCCATTTTATAGTTGGGGAAGTTGAAGCAGAAAAAGGCGAAGAAACTTACCCAAGGTGATGCAATGAGTCAGTGACAAAGCTGGGATGAGAAGACAGGTTTCTTCACTACTAATCCTATGCTTTGTCTACTGGATCACAGTGCCCCCACATGGCAACTGCTACTGGTCATACACCTCTGCCAATGGACCTTGGTTCTCAACTACAACAATCCTGCTATGCTAGTCCTGAGACCCCACTCTGCTGTGCCACTGCACATTAGTCACGAGCTGCCACATCCCCTGCTTTTCTGTTCCTGTACTGCTACACAGATTGCTCTCCTGAAATCAGAACTGCAGTTCCTTCAGCCTTTCCAGTATTTGAGCCCTCTAAGCAAAGACTGACAAATGGTAGGGTGATCATATGTCCCATTTTAAGAGACAGTCCTGTATTTAAGCCCTCCTGCAGGTGTCCCAACTTTTTCTTAAAAACAGGCAAATTGTCCTATATTTTCTGTCTCCCACACATCAGTACTGGCAGATCCTGCTGCTGGCCAGATTCCTGCTCACCAGCCGCCTGCCCACCAGCGGTGAGTGGGGGGGGAGGGTCCAGTGACCAACAATAGGGGTGGGTGTGCAAGGCTGGTGGCAGGGCGAAGATGCAGCACGTGGGGCCAGCCATTCCCCATGCTGGTCCATCAGTCCAGTCCCCGCTGCATGCCGGCTCTCGGCCACCAGGGCCCCCCCAACCCATTTCTAGATGGCACTTGGGAAAGCCCAAGACCCTCCAGCCCGGGGCGCAAGCCAGGAGGAGCCAAGCCCTGCATGTTCCAAAGCCCCACACAGCACTGGCACAGGGAAGCCTCTCCACACCAGACCTAAACTCTGGAGTGGCGGGATGGAGCGGGGAGGGGAGGGAGGAAGCAAGCAATTTCCAGCCTGTTCACTCCCTATACCTACAGGATCCACAGCAGCACCCGGGGCAGGGGCTTAGCACACTCTTCACTCCCGCCCCCCCTCCCCACCCTGCATCCTGCCCCTAGCGAGCACGGGACTGCTCCATCCCCTAGGCACCCTCCCCTCCCGTGCCACTTCTCTTGCCAGGTTTGCTGAAGCCCCTGCAGTCAGGTTCCCTGGGCCCTGGTGCACCATGCACCCTTAGTAGAGTTGTCAGTTTTGGTTGTATTCCTGGAGGTTCCATCACATGACAATCTTTAATTCCTGAAGACTTCAGGTCAATCTTGGAGGGTTGACAACCCTAATCCGAAGGGCTTAACCTCTTCCTGCCTGTACGGCAGCTGGGTTATGTCAGTGGCCAGCAGCAGCCTGGAGGTGTTAACTGCCTTTCGGCACTGTGCAGGAGGGAAGGGATGGGAGCTGCTGCCCTGCTGCTGGCCACATTCTGGTGTGAACCCTGGCAGAAATCTGGGGGAGGGGGGCATATGACCCTGCATGCCCCCGCACATGTTGCCTTGGGAAGACGTGACACCAGGTACCAGGAGAGGCAAATCCGTCCCTGGAGCCCAGCCAGGCATGGAGGGCAGAGACCACCAGGCAGAGGGAAGGGTCGGTCAGCCACACACACACACACACACACACACCCTGTGTGAGAGAGGGGTACGGGTGTATGTTACCGCTCCCCCTGTGTGTGTGGGGAGTGGGGTGTGTGTCACCCCCTTCTCCTCCAGTGTGAACCTTAAAGCCTTAAAGATAAGAAAGTAAATAAAAAGAATCCAACTACGCAGTATTTCTTTTTAACAGGGGCTCGGTCAACTTGATGTTAATTTGAATGTTTGTACTGCATAGTTCTGATTGATTGCTGTTGAACTAGCTTGTATACGAGTAATTTTACTAGGTGTCCCATATTCAAGATAGAGAACTATGGTCACCCTACCAAATGGTCTTTTTGTTGTTTCCTAATGTTGACAAATATCCACCGGGGATTGCAATGAGTTCACTAAATGCATTTCTGTTGGTGGTTTAGGTATGATCTGAACTCAAGTCTCCACTGCTGGCTTGACTTCAGTGAGCCAAACATGCAAATCCCTCAATTATGTATAATTTGCTAACTTTTAAATCTGAATAATAAAGCATGTCAGTTTCTTCTGAACTGAGGGGCACAAACCTCAGCATTCACTGTTATTATTAATTCCTTTTTATTTATTTGTGGTACAGTAGCATTTGGGGGCCCCATTGTGTTAAGTGCTGTACCAACTCATGGTGAAAGAGACTCTGGTGTGGCACTAACCTGTGGACACTGCATGGATCTAACAGGAAGTAGGCTAGAGAGAGAGATGAAAAGAGAGAATTCAGGAATTATCTGAATAAGATACTGAAGCCAGTTTCACCCCTTATGTTGTTGATGTAACTCCCTCCTTGTCCCCAAAAATGAAAAATTTGTCAAAAAAGGACATTTCCCTGGGGAATTTCTATTATGATGAAAAAGCCATTTTTCATTCGAAAACAGTTTCCATTTAAAATTTTTAACTAGCTCTAATGAAATATTCCATGTTTGATCTTCAACTGGAAGTGATGTTTGTTTGTTTGTTTGTTTGTTTGGGGGGGGTGGGGATGGGGTGGGGGTTGGATTTGTTGTTTGTTTGTGTTTGGCCATTGTTTTTTGGAAATTAAGCCAAATCCCTTCAGCTGCTTTGGTGTTTTGTGAAAGTATAAGTTAAACAAAAAAACACTTTTCCAAATGTAAAAAAAAAATTCTAATCACACTTTAGGGAACAGGGAAAATGGCAGAAGTTTGAAACTTTAAAGTTGGCATGGACTTTGGTTAAAGCTTTGGTTAAGGAATAGTGGCTATGCTTCTTTTGAAAAAAACTGGGTTTTCTGGTACGAAGAAAGAACAAATACCCTGCACAATTAGGGCTGTAGTTAAATGAACACTGGTTAGTTCAGGAACTTCCATGCTGTACTGGTGAAGTTGACAAAGATTATTAGAAGATCCACAAGCCAATAAGGAATTTATGTAATTATGTAGCAAAGAGTTTACCAGCTTGGCAAGCTGCTCTGTCTACCTGGATTTTATATCATGCCCATCACTATGGATTCAAAATATCTCTGGAGCTTTCCTTTCCCTTGTTTTTTTTCCTTTTCAATATTTTTTCTCTTCCTTTTTTTTTCTTTAAAAATCCCCAAGAAATTAAATGCAGAAAATAAGTTGCATTGTTGCAAAATTAAGGCTGTCCACTTAAAAACATGAAAAGGCAAAAATTTAAGTTCTGAGATCAGTGTGAACTCAGCCATATTTTACATGTACCATTTCCTACTCCTGTTTTTCTTATTCAGTGTGTACCTTAGTAAATTTCCATTAATGTTGGCAGGGGTACTGCATCTAGGAGTGCTGGGGGTGCAGCAGCACTCCTTGACTTGAAGTGGTTTCCATCATATACAGGGTTTACAGTTTGGTTCAGTGGCTTTCAGCACCGCCACTATACAAATTGTTCCAACTCAACTTAATGTTGGAAAATGTGTTGCCTATGATGTGAGTTAATGCTGCTGTTGGAATCAACTTTTGCATTTCCTAACTTTCTCGGCACAGCTTCAGTATAACAGTAGCACAGTTCTGTACATTTGAGAATACAGTCCTTAACTTAATTAGGTCTCTATCCCCAGTTGTTGCTATTTATTATTTGTATTTTGGTAGCATCCAGAGGCCCCAGACGGATTGGGGCTACATTGTGTTAAAATGCTCTTGAAATACACAGTCAGAGACAGTCTATACTGAGAAATGGAATTAAAAAGCAGGAATGTTGCTGAAAACCAGACGTTGACATTAAGCTGAACTCCTCCCCCATCAAAAAGACATATGCTCTTTATTGCCTCTCCATTTCTAAACAGAGTGTATAGGGTGCTACTGTATAGAAGAACATGGACAGATTAGCTAAACTAGTTTGTGAGCTAAAATACATGATGCTCTCTTGCTAAATATGTCAGGAGCAACAGAAATGAAATAGCCTGGGACTTGGATGACATGATCTATTTTTAACCAGTCAGCATTCCATACTGTCCAGGCCTCCCAAATGGGCAGGAATTGCAATCAATTCTGCAGGAAAATGAACTTTTTCCTGGAGACTGCAAGGAGTGTAAATCCACAAGGACATAAAGGAAAATGAAGAACCAGCAAAGCGATCTTCCCTTCCATCCCCTCACATTTAAATTCCTTAGAGAATGGAAAATAGCAGACAAAATAAGAGAAACTTGCTCACAAAAGAGAATACAAGTATTGCAGCAAGAACACAGTGCACTCTGTTGGGCTCTTTGCTGCCTTCCTAGTATATGAGAACGGCAGAATGTCCAGTGATTAGATCTCAGGGCTAGGTTTTGTTCCTAACTTTGCCATGGATTCACTATATGATCATAAGCAAGTCACTTCATGTGTCTACACCTTAGTTATCTTATCTATAACATGGGGATAATGGTTTGTGAAGTGCTTCAAATATTCAAAAGCATTAAGCACAAAGTATTATTAATATTACTATAATACCTATTTACAGGCTAGGAAAACCTTTTGTTTCAAGTTGGGTAAATCAACGCATAGTATCCCTTTTCTTCTGCCAATACACTTTCAATTTCAGACCCTGGCGATCTGGATCTGCATGTTTCCAGTTCTAGTCTGAATCTAGTTTGCTTGTTGGAACACTTTACACAACTATTTACTATTCTGTTTATCCAGCTTTCAGTTTAGTCATTAATCCAATGCATTTTAAAATTTAAAAAATTCAGTAAGTCAAACTATGCCTTAACTTACACCCTGCACAACCTTGTTGATTTTAGAGTGGTGTTAATCAGGGCAGAATTTGACCCAATATGCTCAGATTGTTATAGGGGACTAAATCATTACTTTTGATCTTTGTTTTCCTCCCACCACACTGCCATCTTAGGGGAGCTTCCTATTACAGTGAATTGTTTATAGAGGGTTTAAGAGGGTTTATAGAGGGTTTGTAAGATTTGATTACAGTGATTTCCCCCCCAATACATTGGCATGCCCTAATCGAAAGACTGGGAACTGAGGTATCTGGTGTTAAGTAGGTTTATAGTAGTAAGAGATGGAAAAGACCTGTTAGATTATTAAGTTCATCCTCTTGTAAGGGCAGCATGTAGTCCCCTGATAGAGGATGTATTGGATATTAAACTGATACTGCCCTGGATAATAGCCAAAAGGCTGTGAAGTAGTGATGGGCTGACCAAAGATAAAAGCTCTGGATGGGGTTTTGTGACTATCAAAATCTGTCACTCAGGACATTTTTTTGTATTTTTGGTTATTGTCAGTGATGTTTGCCAGAATATGATCATTTCACAGGGTTCCAGCCAGTTACAAAACTTGTTTCTCTCATTTAAGGTGACAAAGATTCCAAACTACTGAAAATAACTAGGTTGAGCTTGATGCAAGAAAGCAGTTGCTCCTTTTTAATTTAAAAGAAAGAAAATAAGTCAGAACCCAAAATAACTAGTGTATCACAGATCTCAGCAATACTTTTCTCAGGTGCCTTCTGTATGTTGGTGCTATTCAACTCTTGTTTATTATATGTGTAACCCTTCTGCCCGTCAGAGCTGGCAGTAACAAGGGCCGGGTTCAGTATCTGGAGGTTCCGTTTCAATAACACATTGCAAAACCGTCTCGAGCCCCCACACAGTGACCTGGGACAATTACATACCAACCCCTTGGGCGCCTCTAAGAGGCAATACTTCCCCTCTCGCAAGCACAGAGTCTGAGTGTAGCAAAAGCCTTTTAATAAAAGAGGGAAACATTACGGCACTATGTTGGGGAAACATCACAAACAGGATTCATAACACAAACCATGAGAAAAAGACCCACCCCCAAGTAAGTTTGTCAGTGTCCTTTTCCCCTCAGGGTCTTAAGCCCAGCAACCCAACAGTCACCCCCACCCACAGTTTCTGACCTTGGTCAGTGCAGCTCCCAGATTTCAGAAGCTCATCTGCAGAGTTTACCTCCCAGCCTGGGTGGAAGTGGGTGGAGGTATGGGGACAGCTTGCATGCTCTGCTGCTCAGGTCGACAGCCGATTGCCATGCCTTTGCACAGGGTTCTCTACAGTCTTCACCACCAGCCATCCTGCTGGCCACTCCTCTCCGCTAGCCTTGCCTCTCCACACCTCTCTGCCAGTCATCCTGCTAGACACTCACCAATATGTCTTCAGGCCCTCCCCCTACTTAACACAGCTCTCAGTGATTTCAGCTCTTAGTAACTTTAGTGATTTTAGCTGTTAGTTGGGGACCCCAGGGCTGCTGCACTCAGAACCACTTGCTTAGACATAGGAATCAGTTATTTCACCTCTGCAGCACATAATAATAGAGCCAAAATTAGCTCTGCTATTACACCAGGGAAGAGGTGTAAAAGTGGTGTTTGGGGCCCTCCAACAGGGTCCACACTGCCAGGTACAAATACCTGTCACCCCTCCCCCTCTCAATTCAATAGTCTTTGGAACCCATGTCCCTTGCCTAGCGAGTGTTACTTAGTTGAGGGTGAGTCCCTCAGTCATAAAATGCCAAGTACAGTTCTACTGTCCTTGATTCACATAACCAGAATAACAACCCTTTATTATTCCTGCCCCAATAACAAGGAGACACGGGATCCCACAGCAGCCAAAGTGACCATTTGGGAAAGCAGTCCATCATGCTAGGCAGGGTGGGTGTGCCCATGCAAACGAGATCAGCCCCTGAAGTCCCTTTCCACTGCTCACCACCAGATGTCAGGGGAGAGCTCATTCGGATTCTGCTTACATATGGAGAGATGAAGCTGTGCTGCAAAAACCTACACGGAGGGTAACAAGATAAGAGCTTTTCATAAACTTACACTTCATACAGAGATCCTATGCTGCAACCTTAGGGTTAGGGTGACCAGACAGCAAATGTGAAAAATCGGGACAGAGGGTGGGGGGTAATAGGAGCCTATATAAGAAAAAGACCCAAAAATCGGGACTGTCCCTATAAAATCAGGACATCTGGTCACCCTACTTAGGGTGCTCAGATAGATTTTCACAAGCAAATTTCCAGCCCCAGGTCTTTCCTTCCCCTGGGCACTCTTTAACTCTAAAAACTGATTAAATGATAAATATTGCTGCAGAAGTGGCCTCTGAGGTACTGACAGACACTGCTCAGAGGGGGGATATTTGGAAATGTCAGGAACAGGAACATAGGTACCACAGCCAGTCACAGCAGTCCTCTTTAGTTCTGGATGGGAGTCCAGTCAACAATGAGGACAGAGGGCTGGACAATGAATCTCTCTCACCTCCTTGGAGCAATGGACTATTGCTGAGCCCAAGTTGTTTAGGGCAGAGATGCATATGACAACAGGGCCAGTTAATTCAACAGAGGGGAATCTGGCAGTCTCATTCTTAAATTGTTTCCCTCCCTCTTCTGGGCAAATTTGTCTGTCTGTTCTCCTCTGTGCTTCTCCTCTTGCTCTATATCTTTTTAGGAATGAGTCATCTTGTGGAGCTGAGCTTTCTGCTCCTTTCTTACTACCCCCTTCTATGGAGGCAGCTGCATTATTAAACGGTTATGAAAAAACCCTCCCTCACAACAGGAACTGCAGCACTGGTTTCCCTCCTCACAGCAGACTGGGCTTTTAATGCATACCAAAAGATGTCATATGTCCCTGGTGGGTGAGATGGTTGGAAAATGAGAAGTGTCTTTCATAAACATTTTTTCTTTACTTCTGTCAAGGCTAATTCCCCACTCTGGCACTTCCAGTGCAGAAGGTGGGAGTCCGCAAGGATTCTAAAAATTAATACTGGCCACTCCAAGCTTGTATTAAACTCCCAAGGTTACAACTTTTCTCTGACTTGGGTGGTAGCAGCATCTATCAATCCAAAGTGCAGAACCCCTTTGAGAGCTCAGGAAGGCGCACTTGGGAATGCCTTCCTGTGTGGTACCCTCAAGTCCTTTCACACACACCCCTCCGGGGAAGAGCTGAGGAAAAAAAAAAGGAAATCAGCTGTTGCCACCAGCTAATTAAACAACATGTGCACAAACCTCTTAAGACACAAAAATCCAATTCCGTTCTTAAAAAAGATAAATTTTATTAATAAAAAAAGAAAGAAAATAATCTGGGAACTCAGGCTATTACTAGATTTTAAAAGAGCAATTACAAGAATTAAGCACCAAGAATAGCTTTCTTGAAGTCCAGTTTAAAGGTTACAAGCAAAACAAAAGCACCTGGGGTTAGCATAGAGGAATCCACAAGCCATAATGAAATAAAAGGGATAAACCTAATTGTGTCTTCCTAGACATTTCCTGATCTACTTACATATCTGGGGTTTTAAATGAGTAGTTTCTAGGTATGATACTGATGACTTTTTCATAGCTGGCCCAGGCTTCTTACAGCATAGCTGCTGGCCTGTTTGCCTCTCCCCAGGAGAGCAACAACAGACAGAAAAAAGGGGAGTTTTTTTTCAATTTTAAAAAGTTCTAGCCTTCCCATTGGCTCTTTTGGCCAGGTGCCCACTCACTTCCTTTTACTTATACATAGCAATGAGACTTTTTAAGCCTTTACAGGTAGAGCAATTAGAGAACAGCTACTAAGTGGGATTTTTAGGGCAGGTCTTCACTACGGGGGGGGAGGGGGGGCGATTTAAGATATGCAAATTCAGCTACGTGAATAGCGTAGCTGAATTCGACCTATCGGAGCCGACTTACCCCGCTGTGAGGACAGCGGCAAAATCGACCTCCGCGGCTCCCTGTCGACGGCGCTTACTCCCACCTCCGCTGGTGGAGTAAGAGCGTCGATTCGGGGATCGACTGTCGCGTTCCGACGAGACGCGATAATTCGATCCCCGAGAGATCGATTTCTACCCGCCGATTCAGGCGGATAGTGTAGACCTAGCCTCAGCTACTGACTGGCTGAGTGTCCATAAAAGGGAGCTACTCCTCCCCTCTTCATCTATCACATGCCCCCCAAATCACAGATGGTGTTGGCCAGCCTGGTTCAACCTAGAGGTTTAGGAAAACAGAGTTAATAGTATATATGCACCTCTAATTTTACTACTAATTACACAAAGAACTAAACAGTATTATCCACATTTTAAGGACTACAATGACTTAGAATATAGGGACACTTTTACTTGGCTGATTCTGGGAAACCTGCCTGGGAGAGTGCATCAGCCACTTTGTTAGAGGCTCCTGAAATGTGTTGTATTTCAAAATCAAAGTCTTGAAGAGCTAAACTTCACCGAAGAAGTTTTTTGTTAGTCTCTTTGACTGTGTGAAGCCACTTCAGTGCAGCATTGTCAGCCTGTATGTGGAAATGCCATCCCCAAATGTATAGGTGTAGCTTCTTCAGAGCATACACAATGGCATAACATTCTTTTTTCGCAGTCCAAAAGGGAGCACATTAAATTCACAGCCCTACATGGGCGATGAAGGCTGACCTTTCCTTGTCTGGTTTATCTAGCGGCACTTGCCAATACCCCTTAATTAAGTCTAAGGTGGAGATGAATTGGGCACGTCCCAGTTTCTCCAACAGCTCATCTGTGTGTGGCACTGGACAGTTCTCTGGGCGAGTTACAGCATTTAGCTTACGGTAGTTCATGCAAAAGCGGATTTCCCCATCTGGTTTGAGAACCAGAACTACTGGAGAGGCCCATGCTCTCTCAGAGGGGTGGATTACACCCATCTGTAACATGTCCTTGATCTCCATTACTATCACGGCTTTGGCTTGAGAAATCATCCGGTAGGGTTGGGTTCTAACTGGGCGAGCATTACCTGTGTCAATGGAGTGGTACGCCCGTTCTGTCTGTCCTGGGGTGGCTGAAAACATTGGCACGAAGCTGGTGCACAGCTCCTGGATTTGCTGTCACTGCTTATACCCAAGGGTTATGGAAAGGCTCACCTCTTCTACGCCACCGTTGCTTTTCCCTTCTTAGTAGACTCCTTCAGACCATTCAGCGTTCTCTCTCTCCTGGGCTGTAAACTGGAGAACCTTGATTTCTTGGGAATAAAAGGGCTTTAGAGAATTAACATGGTATATCTTAGGTTTTAGGGTAGGGTCTGGGAATGCTATGAGGTAATTAACAGCTCCCTCGTACTCTTGGACCATAAGTGGCCCCTCCCACAACGCTTCCATCTTATTGGCCTGGAGCGCTTTCAGGATTATGACTTGGTCACCTACTCTGAAGGAATGCTCTCTGGCATGTTTATCATACCAGGCCTTTTGCTCTTGAGCATCCTGTACGTTTTCTTGAGCAAGGGCTAGAGAGTCTTTGAGGGTGTTTTGCAGGTTAGTTAAAAGTCCAAAATGTTAGTTCCTGGAGAAGACATAACCCCCTTCCATTGATGCTTCACCAACTGTAATGGCCCCTTGACTTCATGGCCCTAAACGAGTTCAAAGGGTGAAACCCCCAAACTAGGATGTGGTACAGCCCTGTAGGCAAAGAGCAACTGCTGCAACACTAAGTCCCAATCATTGGAGTGCTTATTCACAAATTTACGTATCATGGCCCCCAAAGTTCCATTAAACTTTTCACTAGGCCATTCGTTTTATGGTGGTAAGGAGTGGCAACCAAGTGGTTCACCCCATGAGCTTCCCAAAGACATTTCATGGTCCCTGTCAGGAAGTTAGTTCCCAAATCCGTAAGAATGTCGGAGGGCCAACCTACCCTGGCAAAAATATCTGCCAATGCCTGGCTCACGCTTTTAGCCCTGGTGTTCCTTAGAGCTACTGCTTCCGGCCATCGAGTGGCAAAATCCATTAAGGTCAGTACAACTTTCCTCTGGGTGTCTTCTTAGGGAAAGGACCTAGAATATCCACAGCTACATGCTGAAATGGAACCTCAATTATGAGGAGTGGCTGGAGAGGGGCCTTGACCTGGTCTTGGGGCTTTCCCACCCTCTGGCACACCTCAAAAGACCAGACATAGGTAGAAATGTCCTTGTCCATTCCCTCCCAGTGGAATGACTTTCCCAAATGGTCTTTTGTCCTATTCTCCCAGCATGGCCACTAGGGTGATCGTGGGCTAAGCTCAAGAGCTTTTCCCTATATTTAGTTGGAACTACCAACTGTCTCGGAGGATGCCAGTCCTCTTTGTGCCCATCAGAAAGGATTTCCTTGTATAAGAGTCCTCCTACAACAAACCTGGATCTATTAGAAGAGCTGAGAGACGGTGGGTCACTCCATGCCGCCATCCAAGCTCCCTTGAGGCTTTCATCCGCTTCCTGCTCTGCCTGGAACTGATCTCTTGATGCTGGAGACATTAGTTCCTCGCTGGATTGTGGACTTGGGCTTGGTCCCACTGGAAGCGATGCAGGTGATAGGGGTGTCTCTGTCAACTATGAACCGCTCTCTGCTGGTGCACTAGGTTATATTTCAGGCTCTGGTTGAGCTTCTTGTGCCGGTTTAGCTGCTGCTGCAGATGCAGGCTCTGTGGCGCCGTTTGGTGCTGGCTCCCCTGACTCTAGTGGGGTTGCAAGCACAGGCTCTTGTGCTGACTGCTCTACCAGTTCCGATCCTTGGGCTGGTTATGACTGGGTCCCAGGAACTGTATCTACAACCGCTGCAATAGACTCTGGTCTGGGGTCTAGTTCCATCACCTCTGGCTGGGTCCCCGGACCTGTGGTATCAGGGGACACAGACTAGGTCCTTCTAGGAGGCTCAGGAATGGAGATAGGTGTGGAGGCCTGTTTAGCCTGGCTGTGGGTGACCATCCCCACCCTTTTTGTTAGCCTCACATGGTTGGCTAAGTCTTCTCCCAGCAGCATGGGAATGGGATAATCATCACAGACTGCAAAGGTCCATATTCCTGACCAGCCCTTGTACTGGACAGGCAACTTGGCTGTAGGCAAGTAAAAGAGTTGGCCTTAAAGGGTAGCACTGTCACTTGGGCCTCTGAGTTGATGAATTTGGGGTCCACCAGGGATTGGTGGATAGCTGACACCTGTGCTCCAATGTCTCTCCACGCAGTAATCTTCCTCCCGTCCACACTCTCAGTTTCCCTTAGCTCTGGGGGTATTTGCAAGGCATCTGGGCCTGAAGGCTCTCAGTGGGATCCCAGGGTGATGAGTTGCAGTTGGCTGGTGCTCTTGGGGCAGCTGGCCTTCACATGCCCCAGCTTATTACATTTAAAGCATCACCCTGCTGACTGTGGGCTGGGGCGAATTGGGTGGTTGGAGAGTAGGGTGGTGGGACGAGGGGGCATCTGGGGTCTCCCTGGCTGTGTGGAGGGCTCCTCCTTGTGAGATGGGGCCTTGGGCTGATTCTGATGGTGGGGTGTCATCTTGGGTTGCCCCTTCTGGTATCCCCACCAACTGCTATTAGCTTTCTTCTTCTCCACCACCTCCACCCATTTGGCTCCGATCTCCCCCTCCTCAATTACAGTTTTGGGCTTCCCATCTAGGATGTACCTTTCTATTTCCTCAGGAACACCCTCTAAGAACTACTCCATTTGTATTAGGAGAGACAGATCTTCCAGAGACTTAACATTTGCTCCTGATATCCAGGCATCTTAATTTTTTACAATGTGGTTGGCGTGTCGGGAAAATGCCACATTTGGTTTCCACCTTAGGGCTCTGAACTACCAACGGGCATGCTCAGGTGTTAGCCCCATCCTAATTCTGGCCTTTTGTTTAAAAAGTTTGTACTTGTTCATGTGTTCTTTAGGCATTTCAGCTGCCACCTCTGCTAAGGGCCCACTGAGTTGTGGCCTCAGCTCCACCATATACTGGTCTGTAGAGATGTTGTATCCAAGGCAGGCCCTTTCAAAATTTTCTAAGAAGGTGTCTGTATCATCGCCTACCTTGTATGTGGGGAATTTCTTGGAATGGGGAGCGGTACCTGGAGGAGGACTGTTAGGGCTAGTTGGCTGACCCAGCTTAGCCCTTTCTAAGTGGCAGCTCTGTCACGGCTTCTAAGCACTTCGCTACCATTTCCAGCTCCAAGAGCGTCGCCTCTCTTCTCTCCTCCGCCTCCAAGCACTTCTCCTCTGCTTCCAAGCGCTCCTCCTCTGCATCTGCCTCCAAGCGCTTCTTCTGTAGGAAGAAATTCCTGTCTTCTGCAGTTAGAACTTGGTCTGGGTTAAGGGCATCCCTCCATCTTGGCACCTGGATCTCAGGTTCGGGAGGGCTGACCATTCCCTCGGGGAAATCTCCGGTCCCCCATCCCCTTCCTGCATTTCTGAAAAGGAGCTAGATGTCCGGGCTTGATCTGGGCCTGTCTTCTCTGTGGCATGCCGCTTTGGGAAGACTGGTTGCTCTAGGGTTTTGGTGCCCGACCGCAACCTCATGCACAGGGCTGCCCTACTCTAGCCTATTTCGTTGCCACAAAGCTAGAAAAAAAAAATAAACGGCTTGTTGGACTCCCTGGCTTTGCAGGCTGAATCCTTTGCGTGTCTGTTCCCCCTCAGGCAACCTCCCTGGCTTTGCAGGCTGCCAAAAGGAAAAATGTGTCCTTTTAAAATCCTGAGGACTGTGCCTCTCATTCAAAATGATCCCACCGCTTTGCCACCATGTCAAGCCTAATTCCCCACTCTGGCACTTCGAGTGCAGAAGGTGGGAGCCCGCAAGGATTCTAAAAAATAATACTAGCCACTCTAGGCTTGTATTAAACTCCCAAGGTTACGGCTTTTCTCTGACCTTGGATTGGTAGATGCTGCCACCACTCAAGTGCAGAACCCCACTGAGAGCCCAGGAAGGCGCAATTTGGAATTCCTTCCTGTGGGGTACCATCTATCCCTTTCACCCCCATCCGGGGAAGAGCTGAGAAAGAAGAAAAAAAAAAGGAAATCAGCTGTTGCCACTAGCTAATTAAACAACGTGCACAAACCTCTTAAGACAAAAATCCAATTCTATTCTTAAAAATGGTAAATTTTATTAATAAAATAAAGGAAAGAAAATACATCTGGGAATACATTTGGCTATTGCTAGATTTTAAAAGAGCAAAACTACAAGGACTAAGCACCAAGAATAGCTTTCTTGAGGTCCAGTCTAAAGGTTTACAAGCAAAACAAATGCACCTGGGGTTAGCACAGAGGAATCCACAAGCCATAACGAAATAAAAGGTATAAACCTAATCGCATCTTCCTAGACATTTCCTGATCTACTTACATATCTGGGGTTTTAAATAAGTAGCTCTAGGTATGACACTAATGACTTCTTCATAACTTGCCCAAGCTTCTTAAAGGATAGCTGTTGCCCTGGCCACCTCTCCCCTGTAGAACAACAACAGACAGACAAAAGGGGAGGTTTTTTTTTTCAATTTTAAAATGTTCTAGCCTTCCCATTGGCTCTTTTGGCCAGGTGCCCACTCATTTGGCATAGCAGTGAGACTTTTTAACCCTTTACAGGTAGAGCAATTAGGGAACAGCTACTAAAAAGGATTTTATAGCTACTGGCTGGCTGGGTATCCATAAAAGGGAGCCCCCCCCTTTCATTTATCACAACTTCCAACATTTTAATAGAAGTTTATCAGTTTTCAGTAAAAACGCAAAACTTGAAATATTTTGGTTTGCAAAGTTTTGTTGAAAAAAATGGAAAATTTTAAAAGAAATAAGCTTTCTGTGAACATTTTCATTTTAAAAGGGCATTTTTCACTGAAAAAATATTTTGATTGAAAATTTTTAACCAGCTCTGCTTGGGGGAATGTAAGGGTGAGGCTGTGCCAAGAAAACCCATCAGAAAAGGTGCATTGCATAAAAAAGTTCTGGGAGATGGTTATAAGTGTGGGGATGACACAGGTTGACACTGGTCCTTTAGGAGGGAACTGAGCCATTGCACCTGTTACTGGTCAGCTGACTCCAGCTGAGCTTTAAAGGAAGGCACCTGGGCCTAAGGAGACATGGGACCCTTACTACCTGCTCCCTGGTAACAGGGAGTCTGGGAAACCTAGGATTGCCAGAGTGCCCTGGAAGGAGAGAGAGGGAAGCAGGAGCAGCAGGACTGCCAGAGTTCCTTGGGATGGGCAGTAGAAGGAACTGGAGAATTAAAGGGGGAAAAACCCCTGGGAGCTGGGGTGAACTGAAGAACTGTGTTTTTGTTGATCTGACTGAAGTTTGGACAATAAAATTACATAAAAGGGACTGTGGTTGTGTCAGTAAGTCCTTAGCAAGCTGGAGAGGAGCTACTACAGGGCAAAACTATGTTTCTGTTGCATTAAGTTGACAATGTAGAGATGTTGGGTCTCTTCTGCTCTAGAATACATTAGGTAAAGTATGTTAAAAAAGTGGGGTGGGGGTGCAATAAGTGTAGGGGCAGTGTTGAGGTGCTTTATGCACAATCCTACTGGGGTCATTACCAGCTGAGGAAAGGGGTGCATTGAGGAATTCTTTGCCTGCACTCAGAGGCACACTGTGGATAACACTACACTCCACATAAGGGCAAATAAGGAGACTCTGGACCTCCCATTTCTATTAAGGGTGATGATGAGGTGCCAGCCACAGGCAGCAATCTCCTTACATGACATTCATTGAAGGGAAACCAAGGCCAGGTCCTCAAAGAGGAGGAGGGACAAAGGGATCAAAAATCATCTTTCTACTGGCAAGCCTGTGGACAGCCCACAAGCTCCTATGCAAGGACTTCATCTGGACAAGTTACACTGCTTACAGATGCTATACAAATTCAATTGCACTGAATATTAACACAGTGCTTTAGTCAAATTGCACAGTGTCTGTCTCAAATGAGTAATTGTTTCAATATTCTATTATAAACACTCAGACATATTTTAATGTGCCTGAAGCTAGTTTAGACTTAGCACTGCCTTGTAACTACTCTTCCTAAATGTTTCTCTTAATTATTTTGAGTCCCCCAGAGAACCTTGGGGCTTCCTTTCCCCGCTCCTGTCTTCCAACCTGGTTGACTTGGTTCAGAAAAAAACTGAAAATGAGTTATAATGAATGTATGTTTTCTATATATATATATATAAAACAATTTTAATGTTAACTTAGTGCTGATAAAAGATGTTGCATTAACAACACCAGAGACTAACGCCTTTTATATTTATCCACATAAAAAAGGACAGACTAACCAGTGACAATGCAGCTTCTTGCATACATAGACTTCCAATGCACCTTAATTCTATCTGGAGCAGCCCCCTTTAGTTCAACACTCCAGGTATTAGCTGTGTTTGGCCTTCTCTGACAAGAGAAGGTGGTGATTTTGGGGATGTGGAAATTTGCCTTGTAGTACACTATCTTGTAGTTGATTCCATCAGTTTTCACATGTAAAGCAGGGCTCAGTACTTGGTTTAGATAGGGACACCTAAGTGCTGCAGGATGTCATTAGTATATTATCAACCTAGACTGGGGACTAAATCTGATTTCAGATGCCACTGATTTTGTTGGGAGCAGTATTGCCAATTCCAAGCATTAAAAAAAAAAAAAAAAAAAAAATCAGGAATCTGCCCCTGCCTCAAAAAATCATGCATATGGCTTCAAAAATCACGAGACTTCTTAAAAAGAATACATTTTGGGTTATTATTATTTTCCACCTGGTTTCTGAGCCTTTCATTTTCCAGTTTTTCTTCCACAACCAAGAGGACTAGAAACTTATTTTTTAAAAGAGTGAAAGCTGAGTGTCTTGTAGAGACCCATATCTCCAGAAGCTAGGGCTTGAAGAAAAACACCAAATATCACAAGACTTGTGATAAAATCATGAGAGCTAAAATCATCAACACTATGAGAGCAGGATCAGTCTTTAAGTACACAAACAGTTAGAGCACTGCTTCCCAATCTGCAGCCTAATCAGCACACAGCTGTGGCCCATGTGACAGCCTCAGGGCCATACACGCATGGTATATATTGTGTGGCTGCAGTCCACATAACACCCAGAGAGCTGCATACGCAGCCACGATGGTAAATAGGTTGAGAACCACTGGTTTAGAGCTAGGGTTTAGCTACATCCCATTTTGGCTGGGACAGTCCCTTTCTTAAGCCCTATCCCACCATCCTGACTTTTTTTCCCCAAAGTGGGCATTTGTCCTGTTTGTTCTTACCAACTGACAAACGTCCGCTTTTGTCAAATAAGTGGGGTGCAGAGGAACATGCAGGAGGCAAGCAGCGATACCAGATCCATGCCAGGGAGGAGGCAGGGGGCACGCAGAGCTCAAGCGCGCTGCAATGCTAGCCCGAGTCTCATGGGGGGGGGTTAGGCAGGGCTTGGGTGAGCAGCGATGCCAGTCCTGTGACGGGGAGAGGGGGCGCTCCGGTGAGCGGCGTGGGCCAGCTCTGCACTGGACGGGGGGGGGGGGGGGGGGGGAAGAAGCCCTGGCTAACCCCGTGCAGGAGAGAGGGAGCACGGACTATCCCTGAGAGGAGGAGGGGGGCTCAGATGAGCAGCTCACGCCGGCCCCCGGGGGGGAAAGAGGGCTTGTGCTAGCCTCATGGGGTGTCCAATTTTCCCTTTGGGAAATAAGATCACCCTATTTAGAGCCATACTGAACAAAACAAAACAAAACGGAGGGGGGCGTGAATGAATTTCAGACTGGAACTTGTCTTGGCACGGTGCGAAAGGGAGGAGCCCTGCATGGGCTGGGAAGCATCATCTCTGAGGGAGTGAGACGATAGCCCTGCCTCACAAACGGGGTAGCCCAGCACTGCAGGCTAGGGACCGCGGGGAAGGCCGCACTGCGCTTGGGAATTCCAGGGTTCCCAACGCCTGCAGCAATTGACCAGCAGGCAGGCGTTGTTGATGTTGTGAAGCTCCCACTCCCGGAGGCGTGTAACGCTGCGAAACCCTGGCTGCCTATAAAGCCAGAGGAAGTTCCTGGCCCTAGTGTCTCTGAGGGAGCTGTCAGGGTGCGCGGGGTACGGCGAAGAGCCCAAGGATGCTGGGCAGGGGGAGCCCCGCGCTGAAGGTAGAAACGGGACGATGTCCCTGTTAGCGCGCAGCAGCCCGGTCCCCCAACCCCATGGTTTCCACCTCTGCAGCCCCGCCCACTGCGCGCTCTGCTCGCCGCCATGTTGTGGCTCTACGCAGTTGCTTTTCCTCTAAGTCCTCCCCTTTTCGTACCTTTTTTCTCGCGAGAGGCGGGTGCTCGAGCGCGCTCTCTCCCTCCCCTTTTCGGAGCAGGTTCTCGCGGAAGCGATGGAGGTTTTGAGGTAATTCTCGCGAGAGCTGGTTGCCTTGGCTCCCCGTAGCTATAGCAGCGGGGTGGGGGACGAAGCGAGCGAGGATGCTGCGCGCTCCGGTGGGACGCGTCTCTGGCGGGTGAGTAGTTACGGCAAGTGCTAACTTCCATAAGCGCGGGGCGGGGAGCCCCCCTTCGCCTGTGCGCCCCGACGCACCCTGGGATTGGAGCCCGGGGGACCTGACTCCCCTGTTAGGGGGGAGCCCGTACACCCAGTTCCAGGGTGCTGGGCCCGTTCGTCTCCATCCCAGCCCCGGGGAAGACCGCGACCTCCTGCCCCTATCTCCGGGGAGAACTCTGCCCCAGAGCAACGACCCTGTCCTGGGTGGGAGCCTCCTGTCCCCAGGAATCGCTGCCGTCCCAGCAGTGCCGTATCCTCGGGCCCCTCGGGAGAGTGGGAAGAAAGGGTCAAGAGGCGCCGGGAGGGGGTTCCTGGGGAGTTGGTGGTCTCGGCCGTGGCGGTACCCCAGGCGGTGAGCGTGTGAGAGGGGTCTAACGCCCACGGACCACGCAGGACAAGAGGTCGGTGGGTGCTAGTGCAATGGGACACTATGGGAGTATCAGTAATATGGGGTGCAAGGGGTGTCAGTAACAGGTGGGGGTTAATGGCAGTTAGTTTGTAAGCAGGACTGGGAGATGAAGCCGTGAAATGAGTACTAGCACTGGGGTGTTGCAGACTGCTGCTGTACAGCAGTTCTTATTCAGTGCTCAGGAGCAAAATAATCCCATGTTTTACACATTCACAAAAACATGGTTTTGTTTTTGGCTTTTATGGAACAGTAAAGATGCTCAGAATCTGACTTTTACAAGTGAGGGGAAAGCCACTAATAAACTATCAAGCTCTTTAAATCAGTTACAGCGTGACATGGAACCCATTTGCAGTAGTGAATTCAGCCCCTGAATAAGTGAGTGGAAATCGGTGGGAGTTGTGTTTATACCCAGGCTGAAATGTTGCATGGCTCTAACCTGCGTTCAGATTGCAGGTGAGAAGAGTTATGTGTATGTTTAAGTCACGAATTTGGTGAGCTGCTAATAGTTAAAGGGGAGTCAGTAACAAACAAACAAAAAAGAAGTTCCACTAGCTAAGAACATCTGCTAGCAAGAGGGAATTTTGAAGTTAGCATCACTGCAGTTAAATTTTATTAGTAATTAATTATTGATAAACGAAAGAAACAGAACTGCAGAATATGTTCTAGATTGAAAGAAACTGGTTTAAAAATAGAGGCTTGTTTCCTCCTTTTGCATTGAACCAAGGAATGAAAAAAAATGGCTTTTCTGAAAGGGAGAAAGCTGTCTGACTTTACAGGGTATGATTTTGTTTGAATCTGTTTTTTTCTGTGAGAAGATTATGGCTGTTTTTGGATCTTTGAGGATTAGAGTCCCAAGAATAAACCAAAACAATGCACTTCATGTGCTCAAAAAGTTACACACATGGTTTTCTGCTGCCTCAGTGAATGAGGAGAGAAGCTGTTATGGGTATTAAAGGGTAGAAATGGGTGGTTGTGTATGTAAATTTTCAGGTAGCTTTTGGTATTACAGAGCAAACTAAGGTGCAGTAATTATGAAGATGTATACAAATTAAAAGGAAAATACAAAAAGAGTTTCCTTATATTATCTCTGGGGCAATTTGAAAGAAATAAGTATTTTTTAGAATAATTCTGAAAACCAAGTTTCTTTAAACATACATTACTGTTCATTCTCAGAAAAGGAACTAAGACTGAAAGATTCCTTGCTGCTGTAGATTGGATATGGAATAGCACTTCAATATAAATTGAAAATGATAAATGCAGAATTAACAATGACTGTTTTTCTCTCTAAAAGGAAAAGAAATTGTTGCAGTACTGAAAATTAAATTGGTGAAATAATGCATAACTTGAACAAGAAAGTTTTAAAATATAATTGACAAAGAACACACCATGAGCTAAAATAATTTTGGAACTGGTCCATGTAGAGCAGCTCTCATTTAGGAGGTTAAAATAGTAATGGACAAGATCTCCAGATTGGACTCTCCAAGAACTCTGCTGCAGTACCTAAATTTGCGTTGCATATTCATTTGTATCAAATTAAATATTTGTCCTCCAGCTCTGTTCGCCTCTAGGTGGTGCCTGTCAGGCAGGTTTGGGTCACATTGCTCACTGAATCCTCTTTCTCTCCCCCCCCCCGGTTAGGAATCGTGTGTGTGTGTGTATATGTATGTATGTGTATATATGTGTGTGTGTGTGTATACACACACGATTTTTCAGTGTTCATAAAGCAGATTTGTAGCAGTAATGTTATATCTGCTAACTTGCAAAAGTTTTCTTGGAATTATCCCAACAGGACAGAATCCAAAGGCAGCTTAGATGTAAAGTCTGGTTGTCTTTCCATGCATTTTCCCTTTGCTTTCCCATCAGAAAGTCATTTTTCTGCAGAGAAGCGAAGAAATCTGTGGGGGACATAAATTTTGCGCATGTGCAGTGATGCAGAATTCCCCCAGGAGGAAAGGGAGCACTCTGATCAACAAAAGAGAAAACTTCGACAAGAACTAGAAGAAAAAGGAAAGCCCTTGCATAGGAGTAGTTTTCAGTTGATAAAGGCATCTGAAAATACTTCCAGCACCCATGAAGAAGTTACTGCAATAACTGGAAGGAGAAATATCTGCAGGCTGAGCAGCAGTTGGTGGGACTGCAGATGACCAAGCCAAGTTCTGAAACGTCCATGTCAGATACACGATTCACTCCTCAAAGACCCAAATAATTTAATGAACAAGCAATACCAAGATTTAACAGAAGAAATTCTTTGTTTTAACTAGGGGCAAATAGGACATTTTCAAAATGATTATGAGAATTCTCCTAACCCAGAGGTAGGAAAACTACAGCCCTAGGGCCCTACTCGGCCCTCCAGACCTTTTAATCCAGCCCTCAAGCTCCCGCCTGGAAGCAGGGTTGGGGTCTTGCCCCACTCTGCACGGCTCCCGGAAGCAGCGGCACGTCCCCACTCCGGCTCCTTTGTTGTGTGGTGTGTAGTTGCTGGTGTGTGTTTGCTTCAGATTGGCGGTCCGTCTGTAAGCAAGGACTGGCCTATCTCCCAAGGTCTGTGGGAGTGAGGGATCGTCCTTCAGGATAGGTTGTAGATCCTTGATGATGCACTGGAGAAGTTTTAGTTGGGGGCTGTAGGTGACGGCTAGTGATGGTCTGTTACTTTCTTTGTTGGGCCTGTCTTGTGGTAGGTAACTTCTGGGTACCCTTCTGGCTCTGTCAATCTGTTTCTTCATTTCACCAGGTGGGTATTGTAGTTTTAAGAATGCTTGATAGAGATCCTGTAGGTGTTTGTCTCTGAGAGATTGGAGCAAATGCAATTGTATCTTAGAGCTTGGCTATAGACAACGGATCGTGTGATGTGGTCTGGATGAAAGCTGGAGGCATGTAGGTAAGTATAGCAGTCAGTAGGTTTACAGTATAGGGTGGTGGTTGTGACCGTCGCTTATTTGCACTGTAGTGTCCAAGTTTAGGTTGGATATTAGGAAAAACTTTTCACTAGGAGGGTTGTGAAGCACTGGAATGGGTTACCTAGGGAGGTGGTCCTTCCTTAGAGGTTTTTAAGGTCAGGCTTGACAAAGCCCTTGCTGGGATGATTTAGTTGGCAATTGGTCCTGCTTTGAGCTGGGGGTTGGACTAGATGACCTCCTGAGGTCCCTTCCATCCCTGATATTCTATGATTCTTTGAATGCATCACAAGTAGTGATGGGGCGCTAGAGGACGAGAGCTGAGGAAGTGTTGTTCTAAGCCAGCCATAAAAATATTGACATACTGTGGGACCATGCGGGTACCCATAGCAGTCCCGCTGACTTGAAGGTATAAATTGTCCCCAAATCTGAAATAGTTGTGGGTGAGGACAAAGTCACAAAGTTCGGCCACCAGGTTTGCCGTGACATTATTGGGGATACTTTTCCTGGCGGCTTGTAGTCCATCTTGTGTGGAATGTTGGTGTAGAGCGCTTCTACATCCATAGTGACTAGGATGGTGTTTTCTGGAAGATCACCAATGGATTGTCGTTTCCTCAGGAAGTCAGTGGTATTTGGAAGATCACTGGGAGTGCTGGGAGTGTAGGGCCTGAGGAGAGAGTCCACATAGCCAGACTATCCTGCTGTCAGGGTGCCAATGTCTGAGATGATGGGGCATCCAGGATTCCCAGGTTTATGGATCTTGGGTAGCAGATCGAATACCCCTGCTTGGGGTTCTAGGGGTGTGTCTGTGTAGATTTGTTCCTGTGCTGCTTCAGGGAGTCTCTTGAGCAAATGGTGTAGTTTCTTTTGGTAATCCTCAGTGGGATCAGAGGGTAATGGCCTGTAGAATGTGGTGTCAGAGAGTTGCCTAGCAGCCTCTTGTTCATATTCCGACCTATTCATGATGACGAAGGAGAGGCTGCTAGGCAACTCTCTGCTCTCCAGCTACTTTTCTATGGGAGTTGGGTTATTTAGGCACTGGAGAAAGGCAATGAAGTGAACTCTAGTTCACCCAAAGGTTACACATACACTGTCCCATCACTTTGAAGTTAACATTCTATTTACTATGTATACACTATTTACTATACATACACCGGTAATCCAGTTACACTGATTAACATAAGGCAATTGCTGGTCATGCATTATAACATGGATAGGTAAGCTGAAGACTATATATGTAATATTGTCAGTTTCATACAGGTCTCACATCTTTGATCTTAAGGTTGACTGAACACAATCACATACATAATATAAAGGTGTGACACAGACCAGAAAGGGTTACATAACTACCAGGCTCATTGACCCAGATTCAACCTTTAAAGACACATTAAGCTATAAGAAGAACAGGAGTACTTGTGGCACCTTAGAGACTAACAAATTTAATTTTTCATGAGGTTGATGGATTTGTTAGTCTCTAAGGTGCCACAAGTACTCCTGTTCTTCTTTTTGCGGATACAGACTAACACGGCTGTTACTCTGAAACTTATTAAGCTATATGTAAATTGTAGTTAGGGCCATTTCATGTTAGTTAGACTAGAGCTTTGAAATGCAAACCTGTATTGTTAGAGAATTAGAGGTAATACTAATTGTATTTATTTATATAGAGTATATTGTTAGAGGTTAACAATGCAAGCAAACAGTTCCGTCTATCACTGTACCTGTTAATTCAGAGATCAAAAAGAAATGTTAACATTTAAATGAACTGTGAATGCAGTGATATCATTGTCTTAATTTCTCTTTGAAGTATATGATGAACTACCTGTAAATGGAGGGAGATAGGCAATTGCCTTATGTTAATCCACGTACCTAATTACTGGTGATGCTTAGGAAATAGGAGGTCTACTTCACAGCTAGGGTAATTGCCCATTTTTCACCCAAGGACTGCATGCTGTCAAGAGGCTGCCTGGGAACTGTATAAAGGGTTCTTGGGACCTGATCCTTTCATCTCAGATCTGCTTAAGCTTCATCAGGGGAAGTGTGAGACGAAAGACAGGTCTTCAGTTCCATCTGGATCACCCTGACATTGGACTGAACCTATGGACTAATTCTGAAAGAATTCTTTGCAACTCTAAAGTTCACCATCTCCACTATGAAACTGACTTAAGAACTCTATTCATGTCTGTATGTATAATGATCTTTTAAGCAATACTCTCTCTTTTCTTTTTTAATAAGTTTTAGTTTAGTTAATAAGAATTGGCTGTAAGCATGTATTTGGGTAAGATTTGAAATATTTGTTAACCTGGAGGGTAATGTGTTCAATCCTTTGGGATTGGTAGAACTTTTTATATGATGAAAAAGATTTTCAGTAATCCTCATCATGTTTGACTTGGCTGTCTGGGTGGGAGCCCAAAGGCTGGGTTGCTTTAAGGCAACTGTATTTTTGGCTTCTGGGTAACCAGTAAGGCATTGTGGAGGCTGTTTTGTTGCTGGCTTGGTGAATCTAAGTATTAGAATAACCACCAGTTTTGGGGATTGTGTGCCCCATTCTTTGCAGTTTGCCCTAATTGAGCAATCTCAGTGTGGCCCCTCTGGGATCCCGGTCACAAAAGGCAATTAAGACATGAAAGGGAATTAGCATCTATAAGTTAATTTGGTTACATTGTTACACTGCTAATGGTTACTCCTGGGGGAATTCAGCACCACTGTGTAATGCAGAATTCCCTGTTTGCCCTGCAGAATATCTGGCTGCCACTGGACTCTGCAGAGGCCAGCTCACAGTGAGCGGAGTGCCCAGCCTGTTAGGGCTGGAGGTTGCACGCTCTTTGATCCTCATTCTCCCTGGTACAGGAGAGGTCCTGGGAGACTCAGCCAGCTCTGGCAAAGGGTGAGAAAGGGCAGATCTGCACCACACCATGTCCCCCGTAAAGAAGTTGGGGGGAGTAAAGGTTCTGGGGTGTTGCTGTCTGGGCTGAGGGCTGCCCTGTAGCTGGGCTCTGTGGGGAAGGGGGTGCTTGTGTCTGGGGCCTGCCCCGCAGCTGGGCTCTGAGGGGAAGGGGGTGTGGGTGTCTGGGTTCTTGGGGCCCCACATATCCCCCTCAAGCAGCCCCCAACTGGAACTGGGTTGTTGTAGTGGTTTCTTTAACCCTCTAGTCCTGGACGAATCTTTTTGGCTGATGTCTGTATTGTTGACATAGTTCTTGACAGGTATTTTTAAATAAATTACCA
The DNA here is from genome assembly GCF_027887155.1 of Malaclemys terrapin pileata. Lineage (NCBI taxonomy): Eukaryota > Metazoa > Chordata > Testudines > Emydidae > Malaclemys > Malaclemys terrapin. Next base: position 55,036,089 of record NC_071511.1, on the reverse strand, counting down.
AAATAATTGAAACTGGAGTGCTTATATTGTGTTATTTTGACAAATAAAATATGCAGAATTTTAAAATATTGTGCAGAATTTATAATTTTTTTGGCACAGAATTCCCCCAGGAGTATATGGGTACATAGACAAACACATTTAGCATCTATCCTTGATTTCTGTTACTACAAATGAATGGGTTAGGGATTGCTGGTCTAGTACATCTTGAAATTCAAATACAAGTGAATTATCCTGAAACAATTGTAATGCCTCTTGTTAAGTTGTTATGGGCCATACACAAGTTGGCTGGTCTCCCAGTGTCACATGCCCATAGGCCCTCATCAGGATCAGAGCTCTTGTATACTGGGTGCTGTGTAACCATATCTATATCTATATCTATCTATCTATACCTATAGATATACCTATATATATAGAGAGAGAGAGAGAGAGAGCATCTCTGCCATGAAAAGCTTACGGTATAACTAGACACGACACAACAAGTGATGCAACAAACAGAGCGAGGGAAAAGGGGATAAGAGGATGAGGTTATAATGGAAAGGTCACAGATATTCAGTTTTCTCATGTGCGTGTCTTATGGTTCAAAAATATAAAAACGAGCTCTAGTATCTATTGATTCATTCATGTCTCTAGAACTATTTACTGTTACCATACTGTCCTCTTCATTTCCCCCCCAGTAGTTCATTTTAATGGAATTCCTGTCCATCCCCATTGCCCATCCATTCACCTGGCTGTCTACCCTATGTTCTACTTCTTTACAGGATTAATTTTCAACTAATTTTTTTCAATTTTTTTTATTTCTTCCCTCACTTGAAACACTCAGTTTCCCTTTTGTCCTTCCTTCACCATTCAACCAGTTTGTCTTCTCTATCCATATCAACCCCAGAGTCACTCTGCTCTTCCCTCCCCAAAGACCATTCCCAGGTAAAAACTTGCTGTTTGTTGATGGATGTTATAGGGTAGAGTTTTGAGGAGGAGTTAAGCATCTGCTCAGGGGAAATCCTGCTGTTTATTTTAAGAGGACTGGGAATCTCAGCACAGTTCTCTTCCCCCTGCTGCTGCCACTCAGGTAGCAGCCAGTTCTCACCCCTCCAATATACCCCAAGACTCTGGCTTCATCGCTGGGAGAGGGTGATAATGGTTCTCCTGCATCAAGTGGCTTTAGGTTGTGTGTGTGCGGGTCATCTGGGCGACGTACCTGTGAGGCACCTTACCTCAAAACTTTAATGGCAGCGTCATACGCTCTTTTATCGTCAGATCAGCACATTGAACTAACACAGTCTGTGCATGTGAATAGGTGGTCTGTGTTAATATTACTGAAGTTGTTGCTAAGGTTTTGTGTTAAAGTGCGCGTTAGAGGATGTTGGGGTATGTAGTGCTTTTCCGTAACTGTTGGAGATGGAGGTGAATGCCTTATGAAATGTTAATGTGTCATCTGTGCTGTTGTAGGCAATATGAACGTGGCAAGGAATGCAGAAGATTTTTCCCTTCACTTTATTTTGCCATGTTTCCAAGATTTTGGGTTGGTTGAGTGCACCCTGATGTGATCTTAATTGTTGGTAAATTAAGTTTATTTTTGTGTTAATAGAATGTGAAACTTCTAGTAGATCTTGGTCTCTGATGCATGGGAGAAGGAATATGGAGTAAAGATTAACTTGAAAGGCTAAGCTGACATGCAGGTGTCTGTGTGTCTTTTGCAACAGTTGATAACTTTGCCTGAAAAGTGCAGGGAGTTGCATTACCTGTATGGGAATTAATGTGTGTTGTCCCCAAATTTAGTAAGAGCACTGCAGACCTGTGGTGGACTGGATTTATGTTGTGGCGGTAAAAAGCCTTTCTGTCATTGGCCATGAGTCCTTGTTTTAAATTCTGAAAGCAGTTTGATCGTATAAGGACTAATCATTAAATGTCAGTGTTTGAGTCACATGACCACACAAAAAAGCATTCCAAATTCATAATTTTTTTAAATTAGCATTTATATTATTTTAAGTTGTGACTAAATCCTTTCCTGAGTTGAGACTGTCTGCAGGAAGTTTTAAATGAAAATAGATTTGTTTCTGTTGTCGGTATTTCTGATTTACAATCTTTTAAACTGTAGCTTTTATACATAGACACTTTGCTTTGTAACAAAGGAGATGTTGGTTGTGAAATTCTAATGAGTTAGTATAGGTACCTCCTCCCCCACTTTTTCCTACAAACTTCTGCTTGATGAAATAGATTTATCACTGGATTAAAAACTGTGATAGATACAACTCGGTATATGGTAATGTGAAGTTTGTTTTAAAATCTCCAGTCCCCTGTCAGAAGGCAGCCCTGCCTTGAGTGCCCTCTTGCAGCAGGCCACAGCATGACAGACATGCCTGCCTCAGTTTCCCCCTTCAGATTCCCCCAGTAAATCCACTTCAGGCTCTCTTGCCTAAATAATGCACCTCCTTGGGGCCAGTTAATTACCAACGCATAGTTCACTGAATACTCAACAAAAGTCCCAAATATAGTCCATTTCCCACCTCTATTGTATATAATCCTCAAAACCCTGCTCTTCCGAGCAGGCAACCACACTGGCCCCTCTCATGGGAGTCCTTCTATACCATACTCTGGTGTTGTCCACCATACCCATGCTCCTCATCAGTCCTCTTCGGTAACACTGCCAGGACAGCCCTTCCAGCTAGAGTGCAACCCTGCTCTTCCCACCATGAACCCCATAGCCTCTTTGTTGGGGGAGCATCCCTCACTCCCCTGGCTCTCACTGCTCCCTTGGGTCCAACTCTTTGCTGTGGAGATTTCAGTGGGTAAGCCTCTCCGTTGCTCCCAGGCTTTCAGCCCTCTCTGGCCCTTGGCTTCAGCTCTCTGGCTTAGAGCCAGCAATCGCCTCCCACTGCTGCTCCTGTCCCTCCTGCCTTCAGTTATGGTGTTCTCTGTGCACTGTGTGTGCAAAGTCACGCTGATGGGGGTGGTTCAGCGCTCTCTGCAAAATGGCATTTTATGCATGGCGTGCTCTGCGTGAGCCCTGGTCCCTCTTTCTTTACAGATTAAGCACAGCATATTGTCATAGGTCAGCTCCCCTGGAGCGGGCTCCTGCAGCCGGCTGTAGCATGACAAGCATGCCTGTCTCAGTTCTGTACTCTTCTTCATTTGCCCTTGCTGCTTCTCCTCTCTCTTTTTCAGCATCAGCCCTTTGTGTCAGCATTCCTCCTCCAGCTGTAGCGCTTTCTGTTTTCGGGCCTCCTCGTCTTGTCTGTGCAGGGCCTCAGCATCTCATCTTCTTTACCTTCTCTGCCACCGTCTCCTCCCGCCTCTTCCTACTCTTCTCGTCAAACTGAGCAAATTTTTCTTCATCTGTCTTTTCTTCTCTTCCATCTGCTTTACCAATTTGTGAGTCTGGAGCACCTTCCATTGACACGTCTCCTATTTAATTTGATCTCCTCCAGTCGCCATCTTTTTCCTCCTCCAGCTTCTTTTCTGTGTGTTGATCAGCCTCCTGTTTCTTCTTCAAACTCTTCAGCCACTGCCGCTCCTTTTCAACTAACTCACCCTTGGGATTGGTTTGGAGCAGAGTGTGGCGTTCGATGAAAAGTTTCATTAAATCTACTTCGCCCCACAGCACCTCAGGCCATGGGCAGCTGTTTCTTTAGTACAGTATGTAAAAATGTCTTGAAAGGACAAGCAACCTTGCTGGCTGGGCAGGGAGGTGGGGGGTGGATTCTTTTTTCTGGGAAGGGAGAGTCTATCATCCTTTGCTTGCTGCTCATCATACAGCTCATCTACAGCTTTCTTATAACTTTGGGGCTGTTGCTGAGCCTCATCGCTCTGAATAGAATTGCTCTCTGCTGCTTCCCTCCTGCTGCTCTGCTGCAAGGTTGATGATTGGTGTCTTCTTGTCATTTCAAAAGTGAAGGGACACCCTTGAGTTTGGGGAACCTCCTTAGAGGAGGGGGTGCTAAGTCCCAACTCAGTCCTGACTTTAACTGTTATTTCGTCATCCACAAGCCTCTGTGGACAGCTCATGTGATTGGAGGCTAGAGATGACTTCCGAGCTGCCTTACTCTTGGATGTAATCTTGCTGACAGACTTCTGGATTGTGCTTTTCGTTTTGCTGGCCAGTGAGTACTTCTCTGCCAAGGAGGTCCTGTGGCTCATGGAGGTTCAGCCCAACAGTCTGTGGCGCACAGAGTGATAGTTTGATTTGAGCCTGTGGAGGTCCCTATGCTATCCTTAAAACGGGTGTTTACTGGTCCCGGGCTGCCTTCTGGCCCCTGAGCTGGAGGCTCCCTGTTTATATTGGGTTTATAGTAGGTGTATTTGCTATTTTTCCTTTAGCTGGACTCTAGCTTTCTCTTTTCCCTTTGGCCTCAGGAATTTCAGGGATCACCAGCACAAAGGCTTCCATCCCAGGTTTCTTGGAAGAGACATGTGAGCTAAGGACCGTGACCTGGGGACTTTTGCCCTTTCTCAAGGACACTTCTCTTCACATGTAACTCAGTACTATTTTAATCATTGACAATGATCTCTACTAAGGGGACCCTCCCTTCCACTCGCTGGACAGCTGACTTCTGAGGACGTACCTTGGTGTGTGTATCAGGTGATGTAACTTGGGATCATGTCACTCGTTGAGATGGGGATGCCTCTTCCCCCACAGCCCTGATTATTTCAGGTCCCCTTTTTTTCTTCAGAGTCTTTTGGAACATTGCTTAGAAGATGCTGTTTTAATACTCCTCCTCCTCCTTCTTCTTCTTCCTGATGGGGTCTTTGGTCTCATCCAGAACAATAGACAATTGCTTCTTCTGATGATTTCTCTGGGATGGTGTTTTTGTCATTTGCTCTGGTTCATCACTGAAGCTACTGCTAAATATCTTGATGGCCTCATTGCAGATCTTGTGCAGCCAGACCAGGTCGGTGGTGTCCACCTGCTGCAGGAATTCAGACTGTTTGCAGTTACAGACTGCCAGCAGATGTATGGGGCCTGTCGCCTCCACCATCGTTCTATCCATCGGTCTACTGCTAGGCTGGTTGCTCTTGTGCTTTCTCAGACCAGGCCGGCTCCATGGTCCCTTCCTGGTCCTTGGCTTTGGCTCTCTAGCTTAGAGCCCACAGGCACCTTCTTCTGCAGCTGCTGCTTCTCCTGGCTTCTGCACTTTCCAGCCCTGGCTTGGGGATGTCATCCAGCAAACATCACTTGTTGCTCAGCTTGCTTTCAGCCTTCCTCCAGGAAACACTCTTCCCTTCTCTGGGTCTCCTGCTGCCTCTGATGCTCCCTTATCCTTCATAGCTGCTTCTGATTGGCAAAGTGGAGCTGGATCTATTTAATTTAATTGGGCCAGCCACCTTGTGACACCCTCTTCTATAACTTTTATAAAATGACAAACTCAGTGCATTTGATAACCCTGGAGACTGAAGTCCTCTCTTTACCCACAGAACAAGTGTGCCATTGCAGTGGTGATACAAGTTTCGGTACATTGCTCTGACGCTGTCTTAGCGCTGGTCTGGAGTTGGCACCAAAGGGGTGAGAGGGTAGTTCTTTTTATATACCTGTTAAATCTGCTGAGATGAAACTCTCAGCAAGGATGCAAATTATTATGATGGTCTGTGTCCTTTAGGAATTGGGCTGAGACTAACTAATCATTTCACATAAATCACAGCTGTCAGATTTTAATAACTTTCCTTTACTACTGACAGAGGCTAGATTTGAACCAGTGATCTAGAGGTGAAAAGCTCTGTATTCCATTACCAATCCCCTGAGCCATCCATATGTTCCTTTATTTAAAATCCATGTAGTCCTCTTAAATAGAGTATGGGGTAAAAATCTGGTGTCACTGGCATTTGAGAATACTCTAACATTGTCCACCCCAATTGTTCACTGTGCGTGTGAGGGCACAGAAGTTAAATATAGCAACAATTTCTTACACACCAGGGCTTTTCGTCGTTGAAATCCAACCATATGGCAAAACGCAGCTTTATCTTAAAACCATTAACTAAGAACCTATTGCTACCATTAATTGGAAAATGAATCCAAGCTCTTGTAAGTGGCATGCTGAGAGCTATTAACTTCACGCTCCTGCTAAGAAAACAAATTTCAATACAATTTTGCTGCTCTTAGCAGTATTTTACTAACACATCTGTCCATCATACCAAGATTTGTTTACTTATCTCTGGAGGCTTTTGAAATTGTGTTGTCATTTTTATTTGTCATCCATTACTAATGTTTACTGAATACAGTCGAGATGCTTGGTCCTGTAAAAAGTACAGTAGAAGACAGTTTCTTTTTCATGGAGTTCATAAGCAAGGTTAGACAGAACAGTTTGGACACACAAACTGGGTTCATCTCAAAGCAGAGTAAATAATAGTATTGACCTTGCAATATGCAGACTGTTTCAGCAGCTTGCAAGATTGGGCACAAATTCCATTTAAAAAAAAAAAAAGTGGGTTAAACACTTTCATGATCATCTAAATTTTCATCCTTTTTGAGATAAAATTTCTCAGCAAATGGCTTAGCAAAATTCAGCGTTCAGAAAAATGTAAATGCTGTACTCTCATATTTATACTGAGTTTGGTAAATTATTACGAAGTTACCTTTTACATTTACTTTTTTTCTTTTTCTTTTTGTTGTTTTTTTTGCCTTGTACAAACTCCCGACCAGCACCTTCCTCTTTTCTTGGATTATATTATGCCTGTTTTGACATGACAGTATTTTCCTCTTTCCCATAACATTTGTTTCTCTCTTTCTAATGTGTCTGAAGGAGTTTGTCAGTCTTGGTTTTGTCATTTTGCTGCCCATTTTATTTTATACCACTTGTTTCCTAGGGATATTTTTATTAACCTGTATAGGGGTTGAGTCCACATTGATATCCAGAGGTAAAGGAATCCATTTCTCAAAGCTCGTTGGGAGACTAAATATGAACATTCTTTTCTCTTGCTCTACTCAGTGTTCAAATCTGAAGTTTTAACATTTTATTTTCTTTAGTTGTATATGTGATCTGTGTAATTTGTGTGTAATTCTGATCTACAATGCTGCCTCTGTGTTTATTATGACTCAAAACATTTAATTCCAACTATTATCTATCAAATTTAGCACAAAGAAGTTCCATTAACTCCCTGGATGAAATTGCTGTACTTGTACATCGCTTTTAGTGTTTTTAGGCTTAGAATTCACTTCTAGAGAATTGCCAGAAAATAGCTCAAAATGTTTTCAGTGAAAATTAAGAAATAAGGCTACTAAAGATGTCCTGAGTCTTTTGGTCAGTGACGGTGGAAAAGATAGGTGAAAGAAGATATTAGAATGTTGTTACTGATGAGACTTGAGTCTCACTGTTGCTGTCTGTTGGGAGTATGATAAGATTTGAGTAGGTAGTATTTTTCTTCACCTGTATTTGAATTCTTTCTGGTGATGTGATGGCAACTATTCTTTCTTATCTATATATCGCTGTTAACTCCTGGCTACCTGAGAGGCTGGTTTTCTTTCTGTATTTTTCCATGATAGATGAGATGTGTGGATTTGATCAACTTTGCAGTCTCCATGTTTAAAAGTCTGGTGGATAATAGATGCCTTTGCTGTGGATTTTCTCTTTTTACCATGCCTTTTGAGGAATTGTGAGCCGTGTTTATGGGTGCATTATGTTGTTCTTGTGGAGTGGTACTTTTTTTTTTTTTTTTTTTTAGTTTGGGGAGTTTCAATTTAAGAAATTGCACCTTAATGTCTTCAGCACACATGCATTTTTATAATCTTATAAAATGCATATGCATGCCACTGCAGAACATGCCAAAGAAATAGCAAACCCTTGGCCCAAAGAGTTGTTAATCTAAGACAGAAGCAGGTATGATAATGTACAACAAACACACAGTGAACACAGATTGGTATCTCATAGCTATCATATTTCATGGGGTAGTTGGAGTTTCAGAAGATTTTTTTAAAGGTTAGAAGGACTCCCATATGCTTATTGGGAGACAGCCCCAGCCTTATCGGGTGGTGTGGGAAAAAAAGTACAAAATGTGGAGTGAGTGAAAGAGATGGTTGTAATCAGGTGAGAAGCCTGTGTGAAATATAGGGAAACCTTACAGATTCACTAAGCTTTCATATCTACATCAGCCCTTGTTCAACAAGTTAAATATCTTCTAATATCAAGTTTGTATTTTGGAAGGTTTGGTTTCTGATCTGTAAATCTCAATGGATAGTTGTGGTAGCCAGTATTGGATGGTTCTCCTTGCTCCTTTTTTTTTTTTTTTTCCTTCTAGAATTTTGTGAATGACTTCTTTTCCTTTTTAGCAAAAAAAAAAAAAAAAAAAAAAAGAACTAAAAATACACAAAAGTGACTCAGAAATACCAGAGACAGCTTGTAGAGGAATTTTTTTTCTATTAACATTTTATGGAAATGCCCAAAGATAAAAATACTTTGGGAAACTGCCAATAAAGTGTGTCGCAAAGCATGAAATGCCAGGAGACTTTCTGGTGTTCCTCCTGGGATTTCCAGTAGAGAAAGTGTATAAAGTGATCAATAAACAACTATGAATGCATTTGTTAGCATAGCAGTACATGTGCAGTCACTATGACACAGAAACAGGTTAATGCTTCGAATAGATCTACATGGCATTGTAGAATATAGGACACTACTGTTGGGGTAAAATGAAGGAAATAACTAGGACAAGAACATGAAAAGGGGCAACATTGATAATATAGAGTGTATCTGATCACTTTTGAAATGTTCTGCGAGATCTTCCTGTTTTCTAAAACTTTTTTGCCATATTGTAATCAAAGTGTATTAAACTAGCACACAAGCATAGCATCCCAAAATCTGGGAAAGATGAAGCGGAGTATTCTGTATGAAGTCAGCTATCTCTATGCTAAAAAGCAACAGAGAGTCCTGTGGCACCTTTAAAACTAACAGATGTATTGGAGCATAAGCTTTCGTGGGTGAATACCCACTTCGTCACCCACGAAAGCTTATGCTCCAGTACATCTGTTAGTCTTAAAGGTGCCACAGGAGACTCTCTTGCTTTTTACAGATCCAGACTAACACGGCTACCCCTCTGATACTATTTCTATGCTAATTTACCTGTCCAGTATTTTATATAATTTGGTAATGGGTACTATAGGAAGCTCATGGATAAATATTTCTGGAATGTAGAAAAGAATCAGTACATCAGTGTACTTGATGTGGTGATTTTATATATTTTTGTTATATTTAAATCTGAAGAGGAATGGAAAAGAATGCTTACACCCCCAAAATTTTTTAGTTGGAACTTAATTGTACCTAAGGATGCATAATAGTTTTCATTCTCTAACCACTGCTTTTCAGTTGCTCCTAACTCATTGAAATTTTCCAGACTGAGTCTTTGCCCACAGATGAATCTTTCGGTAAGTTTCACAGAAAACATATTTAAATATTTTTGAATAAGACGAGCGTGTGTAAGGGGAAGGAGATGGGGTGGATGGAGAATACTTATTTCCTGTTACAGAAACATTCTGGCAACTTGTCTTTTTTTTTTTTTTTTTTCCCCTTCTGGACTAGCTGAGGTTTAAAAGTTGGCATGGAAAATAGCCCTCATTGCGGAAAAACACACTTTTGAATGGCATTCTTACTTTTTTGAGGAGAAGGTTTTATTTCTAGGGGGAGCCAGTGACTGAATATGTACAAAGATTCTGAAAAGAGTTCAGAGACATGGTGGAGGTGGTTCAAACTAAACTCACTCACAGCTGAGCGGACAAAAGGCGTGGTTTAATAAATGTGCTTTTTTGAAGTAGGGGACTTGGTGTTGGTGCTTATCCCTGTGGAGAATATCAAAATGCAAAACTCATGGGAGGGACCTGTTGAAGTGTTAGAAGAGGGGAATTAATGTACGTATGTTAAAAGGCCTCCCACTAAAGCAGTCCTGCAGTTGGTACATATGAATAGGCTTAAAGCTTACCACAGTCAGCAACCAATGGTAAACATGATTTGTTGTGTTGAAGGAGAAACTGAGGCATCATACCTCATTGATTTGATGGCTGAATGCCAAAGTGATTGGCTACTTTTAAATATTGAGCCTATGGGTTAATGCTAGCTGAAAAGTTGGAGGTAATGTCTGTGCTGCAAGCATACAAGCAAGTATTTTCCAGCAAGGACTCGTGATGAATCATTTAAATCATCATGTGCCCACTCAGACCTACCGTACCATTGGCAAGGTGCAAAAGCAAATTCAAACATGGGGGATGATTAAAGAGTCTGGCAGGCCCTGGACATCGCCAGTTGTCTTGGTCCCTAAGAAAGATAACTGTAACATTTTGTGTTTATTATAGAAAACTCAGTGCTGTCATTGTTCTAGATGCATATGCTGTGCTCAGAATTGATTAAATGCTTGATATTTTGAGCAAAGCTAGACTTAGCATGTCTGACCTTGTGAAAGGTTAGTGGCAGATCCCTTTAGATGAAGATGCACAGAAAAAAACTACTTTTATTACTGATACAGGATAGTAGGAGTTCAAAATATTACCTTTCAGATTCATTAGTGCAGGAGCTACTTTTCAGAGGTGGGTGAGCTGAGTGTTAAATAGATTGCAGGACTCCACAGGGGGCCTATTTTTATCATTTTGCTATTTTTAGCAGCTCTTTGTCAAATCATATGAAACACCCTGGAATTATACAGTTAAAACTCAGAGATGTAGGTCTGACTGTAAAGGCATCTAAATGTAAAATTTGAGCAGCCAAAGTTCCATACATGACACATTGGGTAGGGGGTAGTCAGATCTCTCCTGATCCCTTGAGGAGAAGCTATTGTTAATTGGCTTGTGCCTCTAACCCAAAAGCAGGTCCAGTCTTTTATAGGCTTAGTTAACTACTAACGCTGATTTGTGTGTGAGTTTGAAGCTATTGTAGCTGCAATCACAGAATTGTGTAAAAAGACAAAGCCAAACAAAGTTGTGTGGACAATGACCTGTCGAGGGTTTTGATTCCTTAGAGGTCAGATTGCTGTGGGACATAGCAAGAACCAATTCAAGGTTGTTAGTGGCATTCCTGAAGTAGCTGCAGATGGTGGAACATTACTTCTGGGCTGAGAAACTAGCACTGACTGGTGGGATCACATCACAATGCAGGCTTGGGATAGCAAGGAGTGGTTGTACAGCTCTCCGATGCAGTACACAATGATACTTTGTATTCCTTGCATTTTTCGATGAGCTGCCGAATTGAGTGGATGTGATCAATTGTTGGGTACCCTGAGCGGAAACAAGCTTGTTCTCTGCTTTCGTGCATTTCAAGATCCTTCTTAATCTGATTGAGTATGATGCAGGTGAAGACCTTATACACTTGTGAGAGGAGTGTGATTGTATGGTAGTTGCTCAATTCTTCTGGATCACCTTGTTTCATCAATAGTATTGTTTTCGATTTCTTCCATGCATCTGGAACTCACTTGCTATTGATGTAGATGGTGAACCATTGCTCCAACGCTTTGAAGAAAGTATCATCCTCTGCTTTGAGATATTCTGGCCAAAAATATTCCCTCTCTTTGTTACGAACTGTATATTCAATTTCCCGGGAGTTGTGTTTTCCTGCCCTCCTACCTACTCATCTCCTCTGCACTGGAAGCCACTTAACAGTTTATAGCTATGTGGTTGATGTTCAAACCCCTTCATTTCTACATAGCTGACTCAAACAATGCTAGAAAAGAGAGATCCTTATCCCAGTATGCTGTTAGCTGTCCAGAGGCACATTTCAAGATTTTGATGGACCTCTGGCGTGACTTCAGTAAGCCCCACTATTTTGGGAGATGTACCCAGAATCAACATTATTACAAGAACATTTCCAAGAGAATGACAGCGGAGGGGAGAAAAAGTATGGCTACATTACGATTAAAAACGCTGTGGCACCAAGAATCAGCAGATTTGGGCTGTGGGGCTATAAAAGTGCAGTGTAGACATTCAGGCTCAGGCTGCAGCCTGAACTGCGAGACCCTTGCCCATTGTGGGATCTCAGAGCCCAGGCTTCAGCCTGAGCTTAAACATTTACATCTGACGTGAGCCAGCCGTGGCCATGCCATGGGTCTTTTATTGCAGCGTAGCCATACCTGGAGGGCATTTACCGCAAAGCAAAAGATGCCAATGGAATGTTTGGAACTCACCCTCAACCTGCTTCTACTCCGAGGAATCTGACCAGGTGTTTAGCACTGTCTGCCTGACAGGGTTTTGAGACTTGCATGGTCTTATTTTTGAACCAGCGGCAGAGAGACAGGGCAAGATGGAGTGGTTCTTGAAATAATTGACTGTCACACATCACTATGGAATTTTGCATTTTTAAAAAATGAACCTGCAGATTAAGGCATTTAAAAATCTATAGGACAGTGTTCTTGACATACAAAAATGTTTTGAGTATTTTTTCCCATTATGTATCAAGAAAGCAGTGGCATTCATCATAACTTTCATGGGTGGATGCTACTTTATTGGGTACAGTTTCCATGCACAAAACTCCCTGGCCTGTGGAATTCATTTTAATTCTCTGTGTCCATACATTACTATGCAGTGTCTATAAACATCAGACAAGGTTCTTTATTCTGTCCCCAGTTTGTGTCCTCAGCAGGGCCAGCATTGCAGATGTTTTATTTATTTATTCTTACTCCTAATAATCCTGACTGTACACACCCTTTCCATGCTTCTGGGAAGTCTATAGTTACTACAGTATAGTTAGTGTTTTGTAGCTGATGGATTGACTGTTATGTTGAATGAAACCTTTCCCAAGGGCCACTGTTTGTTTCTTCAATAGAAAAATGAGTGAAATGGCTAGTTATCTATAAGCTGTATCTTGTGTGTTGTTAGCATACTACAGTAATTTAAATCTGCATTTGCATTATTGCAGACGAGAATACAGACTTCCTCATTGGTTTTGGAAATTCCCTTGTTTAGCAGTTCTGATGCTAGTTTCTATTGTAACAAGTAATTGCATCAGCTGTGGCCTGTCTACTCTCTGGCAAGTCACACGTAAATTCTGTGGCATGGTCTGTGGTTCCTCTGGCACTCTGTTGAAATCTGAGGCGCAGATGGGAGTCTGCACTTTCAGACACATTTAAAAAATTGGGATTTTTTGTTTAAGTAAATATTAAAGTGAACAATACCATTGGTATTCCTTGTTTGTTTTGATATTGTATTCAACTTATTTTACACTGCCCTAGAATTTTCAATTTCTCATGGATGTTTGTATTAATTCATAATTGCATTGTAGATGCTGCTTTGTGGTAATGTGGAGGTTCTGACAATTGAGTAACTGCTAGTTGGGATCCTTTGCACCCACAAAATGGTGTAAGGATGTTTGTGGGCAGAGGAGAGGGCTTTGGCAGTCTGCCACTCAGGAGACATTTGAGGTTCTTAATACTGAGGAGGAGCTATATCTCTTCTTTCCTTCTATTTTTTTCTGGGCAGGCTCAGAATGTCACGCTGTCTGAAGCGGCTCACGACTGAGAGTGCCAGCCTCTGGGTAGACTGTCAAAAAGCAGGGCAGAAACTCCACACTGGTGGTATGTTCTATAATTAGATTTCACCAACTCGGTAACAAATGTGAGCTCCTGAAGCACTATAACAGTCTTATTGTGGAGTCAATCAGACTGGAGTGCCCAAGCGGACTATCTTGCTTCCCATGCAAGCTGGACTGATAGATAGTTGGTTGCCATGTACCAAGATCACAGAAGATTTAGGTTGCTTCCAGTCCCAAGAGACCAGTCCAATTTGTACCTCAGATCTCACACCAAAAACAAAACTTGTAGGTATCCTTTAAAAAGTGGAAGTTAAATCCCAGTAAGGAAAATGGAAAGGAGCATAAACTCTGGCAAATGAAGAGTAAAAATATAATTAGGAAGGCCAAATAAGAATGTGAAGAACGGCTAGTCAAAGACTCAAAAAGTAATAGCAATTTTTTTTTAAGTATATCAGAATCAGGAAGCCTGCTAAACAATCAGTGGTGCCACTGGACGATCGAGATTATAAAGGAGCACTGAAGGACAATAAGGCCCACGTGCCTGTCTCCCCCACCCACCCATCCGACTCCAACCCACTTCCTGCCCCCAACTGCCCCCCTCAGAAGCTGCAACCCATCAACCCCCCCACTCCTTGTCTCCTGACCACCACCTCCCGAGACCCCCCTCCACCCTAACTGCCCCCCAGGATGCAACCCCCTACCCAACTCGCCCTGCTTCCTGACCCCTGACTGCCCCGACCCCATCCACCACCATCCCGACAGATCCCCAGAACTCCCACGCCTACCCAACCACCCCCTCCAGAACCTCCACTGCCTCCAACTGCTCCCTGCCCCTTATCCAACCCCTCCTCTTAATCCCGGCCCCCTTATCATGCTGCTCAAAGCGGCAGGAGCTGCAGAGCTGCCCAGAGCACTGGTGCCGACGGCGGGCCGCGCTGTGGCTCTGCGGCTCTGCGAGGGGAGGGGGGGGGAAGTGGGGAAGGGGCCGGGGGAGCCTCTCCAGGTGGGAGCTCAGGCGGGCCGGATGTGGCCCGCGGACTGGAGTTTGCCCATCTGCTGGCCCCTTTACAACCGGTTCTACACCGGCTTCTAAATTTAACAACCAGTTCTTGTGAATACTCTTTGTGAACCGGTGCGAACCAGCTCCAGCTCACCACTGATACAGTGTACTTAGATTTTCAGAAAGCCTTTGACAAGGTCCCTCACCAAAGGCTCTTAAGCAAAGTAAGTTGTCATGGGATAAGAGGGAAAGTCCTCTTATCGATTGGTAACTGGTTAAAAGATAGGAAATGGTCAGTTTTCAGAATGGAGAGAAGGAAATAGTGGTGTCCCCCAGGGATCTGTACTGGGACCAGTCCTATTCAACATATTCATAAATGATATGGAAAAAGGGGTAAACAGTGAGATTGCAAAATTTGCAGATGATACAAAACTACTCAAGATAGTTAAGTCCCAGGCAGACTGCAAAGAGCTACAAAAGGATCTCTCAAAACTGGGTGACGGGACAACAAAATGGCAGATGAAATTCACTGTTAATAAATGCAAAGTAATGCACATTGAAAAACATAATCCCAACTATACATATAAAATGATGGAGTCTAAATTAGCTGTTACCACTCAAGAAAGAGATCTTGGAGTCGTTGTGGTTAGTCCTCGGAAAACATCCACTCAATGTGCAGCAGCAGTCAAAAAAAGCAAACAGAAAGTTGGGAATCATTAAGAAAAGGATAGATAATAAGACAGAAAATATAATATTACCGCTATATAAATCCATAGTACTCCCACATCTTAAATACTGCGTGAAGCTGTGGTCGCTTCATCTCAAAAAAGATATATTGGAATTGGAAAAGGTTAAGAAAAGGGCAACAAAAATTATTAGGGGTATGGAACAGCGTCCATATGAGGAGGAGAGATTAATAAGAATGGGACTTTTCAGCTTGGAAAAGAGACACCTAAGGGGGGGGTATGATTTGGTTCTATAAAATCATGACTGATGTGGAGAAAGTAAATAAGGAAGTGTTATTTACTCCTTCTCATAACACAAGAACTAGGGATCATGAATTGAAATTAATAGGCAGCAGGCTTAAAACAAACAAAAGGAAGTATTTCACTCCTTTCTTACCTCTGAGGAGCTGACTTCCCAGACTCATAATGTATTTCCATAACATATAGTAAAACCTCATAGCTTCATATACAATGAAGACACACATGTTTCAACAGGATGTTAATGTTCAAGAGATTGTAACTTTTCAAATGATATCTCACAAGGGATACCTTGTCCAAAACACATCATCCAACAACGGTGGTGAATACGTGGGTACAGGGGGTACTGTGTGTCACAAGAGTCCAAACAGCAGAGAGATGAAAAATCTTCATGTCAATTATCTTTATTTTCTTCTTCCAAGATTCAAGCTGATGGGACTACCTTTCTTGCACATAGCCTCTTCATGGGTATGAGAAGGCTGTTAATCCAGTCTTTGTATCATGATGTTCCATTATAGCCCATTTAATTTTGATAGTCCTTCTTGGTGGGCGGGGAACCATGCCTCCTGCCTGGGTTCACAAGTCCAGAGCAGGCATTTTTACACTTATAAATCAAAACTTATATTTCTTCCTTGAGTGCTTGCTCATGTGCATTCCATGTCAGGTGTGTACACGCTGCAGCACCGTTGCCAGAAATTTTTCCCAGTGGTATACATAGGGCTGGCTCTGACATTCCTTGGAGGCCCGTGCTAATGTGTTGTATAAGGGGAACTGCCGGCCCTGGGCCCTCTGTTCCTACTTACTGCCCATGACAGTTGCTGGAATAGTCTTCCTCTCTTGCATTTGTAAGGCTTTTCCAGTGGCTACTGTATTGTATTCTGTAAATAGTTAAGTTAGGGTACGTCCAGACTACCCGCTGAATCGGTGGATAGTAATCGATTTATCGGGGATCGATATATTGCGTCTTGTCTAGATGTGATATATTGATCTCCGAACACGCTCCCGTCGACTCCCGAACTCCACCAGTGCGAGCGGCGGTAGCGGAGTTGACGGGGGAGCCGCGGCCGTCGATCCCGTGCCGTGAGGACCCGAGGTAAGTCTAAATAAGTTACGTCGACTTCAGCTACACTATTCCCGTAGCTGAAGTTGCGTATCTTACATCGACCCCTCCCCTCCCCCACCCCCCCGTGTAGACCAGCCCCTAGTTAAGAATTAGCATGCCCCATTCCCCAGGATTGAAGCCATGTGCAGCCTGTGCTAAACCCATGCCAGCGAGCAATCCCCATTCCAGCTGTTTTAAGTGCTTTTGGGGAGGCTTATGTGCGGGATAAGTGCAGGATCTGCTAGAGCAGGGGTCAGCAACGTTTGGCACGCGGCTCGCCAGGGTAGGCACCCTAGCGGGCTGGGCCAGTTTATTTACCTGCTGACGCGGCAGGTTCGGCCAATCGCGGCCCCCAGTTGCCGCGGTTCGCCGTCCTGGGCCAATGGGGGCGGCGGGAAGCAGCGCGGGCTGAGGGATGTGCTGGCCGCGGCTTCCCGCCGCCCCCATTGGCCTGGGACGGCGAACCGCGGCGACTGGGGGCCGCGATTGGCCGAACCTGCTGCGTCAGCAGGTAAATAAACTGGCCCAGCCCGCTAGGGTGCCTACCCTGGCGAGCCGCGTGCCGAACGTTGCCGACCCCTGTGCTAGAGCTTCAAGCCACGTTCTCAGGATAGGGACATTGGGTTGAAAGCCCTTCTGATGGAAGCTGCGCTTCAACCGACCTCTGAGCTGGGCCACTTGGAATCATTACCGAGCACGTTGGCTTCAGTGCACAGCGCTCCACTGGCACTGGAGCCCCTTCAAAGCTGTTAGTCATCCCCAGCACTGAAGAAGCTGCATAAGAAGTGCACTGACAGAAGGTGCTCCCCAATGCCGAAAGTGGACCAGAGAGACTTGAGGAGCAAGATGTGACCTGTGCAGGGCCACTCGCCTTCCCTGCAGAGGTGGGCATCGGCGGAGTCCATTCCAACCGGGTGTGTGCATGCCAGCCGGAAGATTTTCCCTTAGCAGTATCCATAGGGTCGGCCTGGGCGCCCCCTGGAGAGGCGTCTTCATGGTGCCCAATATAGGGCCTTGCTGACCCTCCACCCCCTCAGTTCCTTCTTACCGCCGGTGACAGCTAGCTGGAACATCGCTCGCTCCTGTAGCAAGCGCTTCAGCATATTGTGTGTGTGTATATAGTTTCTCAGTTAGTTATTAATTGTTCTTTATAGTAGTAGTTGTTTTGGGGGGTCCCCCCTGACAACGTTTTCCCCTTCTGGGGTATGCCTGAGTCTCCAGGGTTTAAGCTCTGCAAGGACTGTGGTAAGTTTATGCCTAAGAGTGATCCTCACTCTTCCTGCTTGCGGTGCCTTGGAGAGAGTCACCAGGAAGAGAGGTGCCGTATCTGTAAGGGTTTCTGTCCCAGAACCCTCAAAGACCAGGAACAGAGACTCAAACCTTTGTTGATGGAGGCAGCGTTAAGGCCACACTCTGACCCAGGACCTGCCAAACCGGCACCGAGCACGTTCTTATTTGGCGCCGGAGCACTGCGCGTCGTGGTGCACGAAACGGCACCAGCTAAGGACTCTAAGGCCCCCTGGCACTGCCACAGCTCGGGCCATAAGAAGTCCACCTCAGTGCAGCACTGCTCTCAATCCCCGGTGCCAGTAAAGAAGACAAGGCCGGAGAGGGGTCGGTCCCCGCAATTGAAACCTAAGGGGCCTGCGGCGTTGAGTACATCAGGACAGACCACCTCCTCCCTGCAAACTTCCTGGGTCTTGTCGACTCTTGCCCTGGCTGGGGTCCAGTCGAGTCTGAACCCTCCTCGGTCACTGGATTGCCAGGGTGACATACAGCTCCCATCTACGCTGGAGGCGTTCAAAGTGGCCAGAGACCTGATGTCCCTCCCAGTGCTGTCCTCCCCTCGGAGGAGGGACAAGTTGCTGGTGATCGCGTGCCCTCCATTACACTCTAGGGGCAAGCAAGCCATGATGGCCCGCTGCTCTCCGTACCTGGCGCCCCTGGCACCGCCCGTGCAGACAGAGGGGCCACACCATTCCCTGGCCTCATGGCACCACTCGCCAGCGACCCAGGGTACAGCTCCTCCATGATTCTCCTACTTGGAGACCTCAGAGTCAGAGGCGGACTCTTATCGCTCCAGCAGATCGCAGAGCAGGAGGTCCAGGTCACGCTGGAGCCACCAGCCATACCCGGCACCGTGGCCGCAGCAGTGGCAGCTGTCTTCTCAATGGCCCTTTTGGACACCATGTGCTTACTGCCAGGGTCAGGTCCACGGTCCATGATCCTGGACTGTGTTGGTATCTTTGGCGTCCTTCGTGCCGCAGACAACGCTGGCACCGCCGACAGCAGCACCATTGTCTGAAGTAACGGCACCACTGGCACAATCAGCTCTGGCACTGTCTCTCCAGGCAACGGTGCCGCCGAGTGCTCCAGCTCTGACCCTGCTGGCACCATCGAGCTCGACACTGATGGACTTACTGGCCCAGCACTGGCCACGGTACCGAATCTCCCATCAGCATTGGCACCAGAGCCCGAGTACCGTGTGCAGAGGGACCCCAAAGAAGCTGAGGGTAGCGAGCAAGGTCCGCTGCTGGTCCTTTCATCATCGTCCTCGCCTGATAAAGCAGTTTGCGGGGACATCGACGGCCCCAGGTCTCGAGGATGATCATGGTCTCCAGCAGCTCTTGAGATCGGCCGCTCAAAGCCTGTGGCTCTGCATAGCCAACCAGCAGTCCATCGAAGGCGCGAAAGACACAACACTTGCTCGGCGATGGCTAAGTTTGCAGAGCTCCTGCCGCAAGACTCTTGGGCGGAGATCTCCACACTGGTGGAGGAGGGGAAGTTGGTCTCCCGGGCCTCTCCGCAAGCGACTTTAGACACGGCCGATGCAGCCTCGCGTACTCTGGCCGCGGGGGTAGTGATGAGGCGAGGCTCCTGGCTACAGATCTCAGGACTCCCACACGAGGTCCAGCAGACTATACAGGACCTCTCCTTTGGAGGATCCTCCCTCTTTTCTGAAAAAAACTGACAAGAGACTTCACAGTTTGAAGGACTCTAGGGCTACCTGCGCAATCTGGCGTTTCACACGCAAGCTACCCAGCGCAGGCATTTTAGGCCTGAGCCTGCCCCACGACCTTACCATCCGCAAAACCGCCAGGACGCTCTGCCTAGGCGAAGCAGGAGTGGTAGGAGGAGGCAACATCCCACCTCGGTGCAAAACTCTGGTCAGCCCATGCCTCCGCCCGGGCCCAGACCACCCTTTTGGAGGTGTTGTCGAGGATGGCTCACCAGTCCGGACTCTGGATCCTTCACTTCTTACCTTCTTGGACCATCTATCCCCTTTCTACCATGCCTGGTCTCGCATTACTTCATAAGAACATAAGAATGGCCGTACTGGGTCAGACCAAAGGTCCATCTACCATGACAGTGGCCAATGCCAGGTGCCCCAGAGGGAGTGAACCCAACAGGCAATGATAAAGTGATCTCTCTCCTGCCATCCATCTCCACCCTCTGACAAACAGAGGCTAGGGACACCCTTCCTTATCCATCCTGGCTAATACCCATTAATGGACTTAACCTCCATGAATTTATACAGTTCTCTTTTAAATGCTGTTATAGTCCTAGCTTTCACAACCTCCTCAGGTAAGGAGTTCCACAAGTTGATTGTGCGCTGTGTGAAGAAGAACTTCCTTTTATTTGTTTTAAACCTGCTGCCTATTAATTTCATTTGGTGGTCCCTAGTTCTTGTATTATGGGAACAAGTAAATAACTTTTCCTTATTTACTTTCTCTACATCACTCATGATTTTATATACCTCTATCATATCCCCCCTTAGTCTCCTCTTTTCCAAGCTGAAAAGTCCTAGCCTCTTTAATCTCTCCTGATATGGGACCTGTCCCAAACCCCCTAATCCTTTTAGTTGCCCTTCTCTGAACCTTTTGTAATGCCAGTATGTCTTTTTTGAGATGAGGAGACCACACCTGTACGCAGTATTCAAGATGTGGGTGTACTATGGATTTATATAAGGGCAATAATATATTCTCCGTCTTATTTTTTTATCCCCGTTTTAATGATTCCTAACATCCTGTTTGCTTTTTTGACCACCTCTGCACACTGCGTGAACGTCTTCAGAGAACTATCCACGATGACACCAAGATTTTTTTCCTGACTTCTTGTAGTTAAATTAGCCCCCATCATATTGTATGTATAGGTGGGGTTATTTTTTCCAATGTGCATTACTTTACATTTATCCACATTAAATTTCATTTGCCATTTTGTTGCCCAATCACTTAGTTTTGTGAGATCTTTTTTGAAGTTCTTCACAGTCTGCTTTGGTCTTAACTATCTTGAGCAGTTTAGTATCGTCTGCAAACTTTGCTACCTCACTTTTTACCCCTTTCTCCAGTTCATTTATGAATAAGTTGAATAGGATTGGTCCTAGGACTGACCCTTGTGGAACACCACTAGTTACCCCTCTCCATTCTGAGAATTTACCATTTATTTCTACCCTTTGTTCCCTGTCTTTTAACCAGTTCTCAATCCATGAAAGGACCTTCCCTTTTATCCTATGACAACTTAATTTATGTAAGAGCCTTTGGTGAGGGACTTTGTCAAAGGCTTTCTGGAAATCTAAGTACACTATGTCCACTGGATTCCCCCTTGTCCACATGTTTGTTGACCCCTTCAAAGAACTCTAATAGATTAGTAAGACATGATTTCCATTTACAGTAACCATGCTGACTTTTGCCCAACAATTACATAAGAAGAACATAAGAACGGCCGTACTGGGTCAGACCAAAGGTCCATCTAGCCCAGTATCCTGTCTACCGACAGTGGCCAATGCCAGGTGCCCCAGAGGGAGTGGACCTAACAGGCAATGATAAAGTGATCTCTCTCCTGCCATCTGTCTCCATCCTCTGACAAACAGAGGCTAGGGACACCATTCTTACCCATCCTGGCTAATAGCCATTAATGGACTTAACCACCATGAATTTATCCAGTTCTCTTTTAAACGCTGTTATAGTCCTAGCCTTCACAACCTCCTCAGGTAAGGAGTTCCACAAGTTGATTGTGCGCTGCGTGAAGAAGAACTTCCTTTTATTTGTTTTAAACCTGCTGCCTATTAATTTCATTTGATGACCCCCCTAGTTCTTGTATTACGGGAACAAGTAAATAACTTTTCCTTATTTACTTTCTCTACATCACTCACGATTTTATATACCTCTGTCATATCCCCCCTTAGTCTCCTCTTTTTTCAAGCTGAAGACTCCTAGCCTCTTTAATCTCTCCTCATATGGGACCCGTTCCAAACCCCTAATCATTTTAGTTGCCCTTTTCTGAATCTTTTCTGGTGCCAGTATATCTTTTTTGAGATGAGGAGACTACATCTGTACGCAGTATTCGAGATGTGGGCGTACCATCGATTTATATAAGGGCAATAATATATTCTCAGTCTGATTCTCTATCCCCTTTTTAATGATCCCTAACATCCTGTTTGCTTTTTTGACCGCCTCTGCACACTGCGTGGACATCTTCAGAGAACTATCCATGATGACTCCAAGTTCTTTTTCCTGACTTCTTGTAGTTAAATTAGCCCCCATCATATTGTATGTATAGATGGGGTTATTTTTTCCAATGTGCATTACTTTACATTTATCCACATTAAATTTCATTTGCCATTTTGTTGCCCAATCACTTAGTTTTGTGAGATCTTTTTTGAAGTTCTTCACAGTCTGCTTTGGTCTTAACTATCTTGAGCAGTTTAGTATCGTCTGCAAACTTTGCTACCTCACTGTTTACCCTTTTCTCCAGATCGTTTATAAATAAGTTGAATAGGATTGGTCTGAGGACTGACCCTTGCGGAACACCACTAGTTACCCCTCTCCATTTTGTTCTTTATGTTCTTCTATGTGTCTTACAATTTTATTCTTTACTATTGTTTCAACTAATTTGCCTAGTACTGACGTTAGACTTACCGGTCTATAATTGCCGGGATCACCTATAGAGCCCTTTTTAAATATTGGTGTTACATTAGCTATCTTCCAGTCATTGGGTACAGATGCTGATTTAAAGGACAGGTTACAAACCATAGTTAATAGTTCCGCAAGCTCACATTTGAGTTCTTTCAGAACTCTTGGGTGAATGCCATCTGGTCCCGGTGACTTGTTACTGTTAAGTTTATCAATTAATTCCAAAATCTCCTCTAGTGACACCTCAATCTGTGACAATTCCTCCGATTTTTCACCTACAAAAGCCGGCTCAGGTTTGGGAATCTCCCTAACATCCTCAGCCGTGAAGACTGAAGCAAAGAATCCATTTAGTTTCTCTGCAATGACTTTATGGTCTTTAAATGCTCCTTTTGTATCTCCATCGTCCAGGGGCCCTACTGGTTGTTTAGCAGGCTTCCTGCTTCTGATGTACTTAAACATTTTATTACCTTTTGAGTTTTTGGCTAGCCGTTCCTCAAATTCCTCTTTGGCTTTTCTTATTACATTTTTACACTTAATTAGGCAGTGTTTATGTTCATTTCTATTTACCTCACTAGGATTTGACTTCCACTTTTTAAAAGATGCCTTTTTATCTCACTGCTTCTTTTACATGGTTGTTAAGCCACGCTGGCTCTTTTTTAGTTCTTTTACTGTGTTTCTTAATTTGGGGTATACATTTAAGTTGGGCCTCTATTATGGTGTCTTTGAAAAGCGTCCATGCAGCTTGCAGGGATTTCACTTTAGTTACTGTACCTTTTAATTTCTGTTTAACTAACCCCCTCATTTTTGCATAGTTCCCCTTTCTGAAATTAAATGCCACAGTATTGGGCTGTTGAGGTGTTCTTCCCAGCACAGGGATGTTAAATGTTGTTATATTATGGTCACTATTTCCAAGCGGTCCTGTTATAGTTACCTCTTGGACCAGCTCCTGCACGCCACTCAGGACTAAATCGAGAGTTGCCTCTCCCCTTGTGGGTTCCTGTACCAGCTGCTCCAAGAAGCAGTCATTTAAAGTATTGAGAAATTTTGTCTCTTCATTTCATCCTGAGGTGACATGTTCCCAGTCAATATGGGGATAATTGAAATCCCCCACTATTATTGAGTTCTTAATTCTGATAGCCTCTCTAATTTCCCTTAGCATTTCATCATCACTGTCACTGTCCTGGTCAGGAGGTTGATAATAGATCCCTAATGTTATATTCTTATTAGAGCATATAATTACTATCCATAGGGATTCTATGGAACATGTGGATTCACTTAAAAATTTTACTTCATTTGATTCTGCGTTTTCTTTCACATATGTTGCCACTCCCCCCGCACGACCTGTTCTGTTCTTCCGATATATTTTGTACCCCGGAATGATTGTGTCCCATTGATTGTCCTCAGTCCACCAGGTTTCTGTGATGCCTATTATATCAATATCCTCCTTTATCATGAGGCACTCTAGTTCACCCATCTTATTGTTTAGACTTCTAGCATTTATATACAAGCATTTTAAAAAGTTGTCACTGTTTATTTGTCTGCCCTTTTCTGATGTGTCCGATTCTTTTTTATGTGAATGTTTCTTGTCTGATCTGGCCCCTAGATTATCCTCTTCCATCCTCTCCTCCTGACTAAAACCTAGAGAATCTCTATCACTAGACTCTCCTCTAAGAGAAGTCTCTGTCCGATTCACGTGCTCCTTTGCAGCAATCAGCTTTCCCCCATCTCTTAGTTTAAAAACTGCTCTGCAACCTTTTTAATGTTAAGTTCCAGCAGTCTGGTTCCACTTTGGTTTAGGTGGAGCCCATCTCTCCTGTATAGGCTCCCCCATCCCAAAAGTTTCCCCAGTTCCTAATGAATCTAAATCTCTCCTCTCTACACCATTGTCTCATCCACGCATTGAGATTCTGAAGCTCTGCCTGCCTACCTGGCCCTGCGTGTGGCACTGGGAGCATTTCTGAGAATGCCACCATAGAGGTCCTGGATTTCAGTCTCTTCCCTAGCAACCTACATTTGGCCTCCAGGACATCTCATCTACCCTTCCCTATGTCATTGGTACCTACACGTGCCATGACTTTGGATTGCTGGGTGCTCTGCATGGTAGAGAGGGGATATTCCATCCACTTCTGTGCCCTCCCGCCCCTCCAACCCCCTTCCCCGTTCCTCTTCAGGGACCCCTCTCACAAGCAACTTCTAATTCAGGAAGTGCAGTCCCTCCTCTCAGTGGGGGCAGTGGAGGAGGTTTCTCATGAGCTAAGGGGCAAGGGGTTTTACTCCTGGTATTGCCCAATACCAAAAGCCAACAGAGGCTTCAGACCCATTCTGGACCTGTGGCAGCTCAACAAGTTTGTAAAAAGACTCAAATTCTGCATGGTCTCATTAACTTGCATTATCCCCTCGTTGGATACAGGAGACTGGTCCGCTGCCCTCGACTTGAAGAACACATATTTCCACATTGCAATAGTCCCACATCACAGACGCTACCTCAGATTTGTGGTGAGCAGCGGCCACTATCAGTTTGCTGTCCTCCCCTTTGGCCTGTCAGCGGCTCCTTGAGTTTTCACCAAACGTATGGCAGTTGTTGCAGCATTCTTGCACAAGCGCCAGATACAGGTTTTCCCATACCTTGACGACTGGCTGATCAAGAGCTGCTCCAGACCCCAAGTGGAGGGTCAGGTCGACTTCATAAGAAGGACCTTCCTCAAACTAGGTCTCCTTCTCAACGAGGATAGAGTTTATAGGCACAGTCCTGGACTCGACCCAAGCCAAGGCGTATCTCCTGGAAACCAGGTTTCGCTCACTAGGAAACATTATACGGGGCCTCAGACAGTTCCCCGCGACCACAGCACGGAACTGCCTGAAACTGCTGGGGCACATAGCTGCGTGCACCTATGTAGGCCAGCATGCCAGACTCAGACTTCGCCCACTCCAGTCTTGGCTGGCATTGATTTATCAGCCAGCCGGGGACACTCTGGACAGCATCATAACTGCCCCATCCGGTAATGGACTCCCTCCTGTGGTGGCTCGACCGTCAGGTGGTTTGTGCGGGAATGCCCTTTGTCAGCCCTCAGCCATGTCTGTCATTGGTGACAGATGCCTCAGATCTGGGCTGGGGAGCTCATTTGGGAGACCTCAGAATTGAAGGTCTCTGGTCTCAGGCAGACCTCACTCTGCATATCAGTGTCAGGGAGCTGAGGGTGGTTTGCCAGGTTTTCAAAACCCTCATAGTGGGCAGGTGTGTTCAGTCCTCACAGACTACACCTTGGCGATGTTTTATATCAACAAACGGGTGCACACTCCTCTCCCCCGTGCCAGGAAGCCCTCACACTGTGGGACTTCTGCGTGGAGCACTCAAGACACCTGCAGGCGTCATATCTCCGAGGAGTGGAGAACGAGCTAGTGGACAATCTCAGCCAGACCTTTCACGGCCACGAGTGGTCCCTCCAGCTGGATCTAGCGAGCTCAATTTTCCATCTCTGGGGTTTTCCCCAGATAGACCAGTTTGCCACTCATGGCAACAGGAAATGTCAACTGTTCTGCTCCTTCAGGAATTGCAGCCTGGGGTCCATCGCAGATGTCTTCCTTTTCCCATGGGGCGCCGGGGGGGGGGGGGGGGGGGCAGCCTGCTCTACACATTCCCACCAATACCTCTGGTCCACAAGGTGCTCCTCAAGATCCGCAGGGACTGGGTCCGGGTTGTACTGATAGCGCTGGCATGGCTGCGCCAGCACTGGTTCATCTTGCTCCTGGAAATGTCTGTGGCGACCCCGCTCACTCTACCATTGATCCTGGACCTGATCACGCAGGACCACGGCTGCTTCTAGCATCCGAACCTGGAGTCGCTTCCCCTCATGACCTGGATGCTCCATGGTAAACACTGTAGAACTGATCTGCTCAGATCAAGTCAGGCAAGTCCTCCTTGGCAGTAGGAAGTCACCTGGGTCACCGGTTGGAATGGACATGAACATCACTTGAAGAAGAAAAAACAGTTACTGACTTTCTTGTAACTGTTCTTCGAGATGTGTTGTTCATGTACATGCCAATACCCACCCTCCTACCCCTCTGTCGGAGTAGCCGGCAAGAACGAACTGAGGGGGTGGAGGGTCGGCAGGGCCCTATATTGGGCGCCATGAAGGCGCCACTCCAGGCCGACCCTGCAGACGCTGCTAAAGGAAAATCTTCTGGCTGGCTTGTTCGCGGCGCGCACGCACCTGGTTGGAATGGACATGAACAACACATCTCGAAGAACAACGGTTACGAGAAAGTATCAGAGGGGTAGCCGTGTTAGTCTGGATCTGTAAAAAGCGACAAAGGGTCCTGTGGCACCTTATAGACTAACAGACGTGTTGGAGCATAAGCTTATGCTCCAACATGTCTGTTAGTCTATAAGCTTATGCTCCAACATGTCTATTAGTCTATAAGGTGCCACAGGACCCTTTTGTTGCTGGTTATGAGAAAGTGAGTAATCATTTTTTCTTTTCTCCTGCCTGTCTTTGAGAGCAGGCAGCTGTTTTGCTGTGCCTGTCCCAATATCTGCCAGTGCATCCAAGAATGATGAATAAGCATACTGGCCTAAATTCTGAGGACTTCAGGTCCTCTAGTGGTGAAACTACACTGGTCTATTGGCTGGAAATTTCTATTAAAATTTTTGGCAGTGAAAGTGGTTAGCAACGCTGACATTTAAATTGTTGTCATTAACTTTCAGAGTTAAAAACCCCATAGAGATAAAAGAGAACAGTTTACAACCAGAGCTATTGTTTCAGTCTGTCTCTTTACAGACTTGGGAAGATAACACTGTATTAGATCACATTTAGAAGGTTTTCTTTGTACCCATAAGAGCCAGAACTAGAAACTCTCATTGAAAGTGAAAGCTTAGAACCTGCTGCATGAATTCATGAAATGAGCTTGATTCTGTGGCGAACTCTGAAATATATGGAGCGCAAGCCATAGCAAGAATACACAGGGCCCCAGCCATTGCTGAGCAGCATCTAATAATACAATGCTCTTTCAGATGTAATGTGCCAAGAAATGCTAATAAATTGGGCTAATAGTGTGCCAAATTTAAGACTTTGAAACAAGGCTTTCTTCTAATTATTTCAGTGCAAAGAAACATCTTAAACTCAGATATTTTTCATTGTTGTCTGGAAGCCAGTAACTCAAAAATTGGTAGGAAAGTAAAATTGTCAAATTTGTTCCCCAAATCCTCTACCAGAAGAATGGCTCACTGATTGAAATAAGCATAGAAAACTGAGTCCTGAAAAATTAGGTATTTGGATTTCTTCCCCTTATCTCAGTTATTTATCATATTGAAATAAAGATTCTCCTCATCTGAAGTGAATTTTTATTAAAGTTTATACACTGTCAATTTAGCAATGAAGGTACACCCAGGTCATTTAAAGTAGAAGTGTATGTGTTTAAACAATCAAAAGCTTTCTTTATACAAATTCATTAAAGAAACTAGATTGGCTAAGATCAAGTGGTTTGAATGAGCTCCCAGAATTCATTACTTGGTGTTTTAGAAATAATTGCAAAGGGGTTTGTGATGTTACATTCCATAGTCTTCATAGAAATATTATGATATGAATATGGCATAACTAAGACGTTTTATGCAAGATGAGAGATATCCTTGGAAAGGTTATGATTTACTGAATGTGTTTATCCAATTTGTATGCATGTATCATTTCTGTATCTGAAGTTAATAATATTGACTATGTAACAATTACAACTGTGTGTGTATTTGGGAGACACCCACTAGACAACAGGCCATCAGCTTTGATGGGCCATTAGGAAGAAACAATAAGACTGTGAAGATACTAATCTCTCTCCTTCCTGAAAGGCATCCTGGGACATAGCTGTGACACTACTAGATCAGGTGGTCCTGTCACCTGGTACTAAACACCATCTTGGACTTCTAGTAATTTTCCACTGAAAGGAGGGGGAGGTCAAGACTGGGAAACAAAAGATTCCCGCCTTATGTAAATCTTATTTAAGGCTGGGGAGTAAGGCAAACAGGATTCTACCTTCATTCCCTTCCCACCCAAGAAGTGAGACCGCTAAAAGTACCTGAAGAGACAAAGGGACTAAGCTGAGGGAAAGGCAAGGGCTGAGTCCAGACTAAGGGTATGTCTACACTACGAAATTAGGTCGAATTTATAGAAGCCGGTTTTATAGAAATGGGTTGTATACAGCCGATGGTGTGTCCCCCCACATAAAATTCTCTAAGTGCATGAAGTCGGCGGACCGCGTCCACAGTACTGAGGCTAGCGTTGACTTCCGGAGCGTTGCAGTATGGGTAGCTATCCCACAGTTCCCGCAGTCTCCTCTGCCCATTGGAATTCTGGGTTGAGATCCCAATGCCTGAATGATGCAAAACAGTGTTGCGGGGGGGTTCTGGGTACATGTCATCAGGCACCTCCCCCTCCATCAGAGCAACGGCAGACAATCAATTCACGCCTTTTTACCTGGGTTACCTGTGCAGACAACATACCACGCCAAGCATGGAGCCAGCTCAGCTCACCATATGCCCTCTGGGTGCCGGCAGATGCGGTACTGCATTGCTACACAGCAGCAGCTAATTGCCTTTTGGCAGTAGACGGTGCAGTATGACTGGTAGCCTTCATCGGTGATCTGGGTGCTGGCAGACGTGGGGCTGGCAGACGTGGGGCTGCATTGCACACAGCAGCAGCCCCTTGCCTTTTGGTAGAAGATGGTATATTACGACTGGTATCCGTCGTCGTCGTACTGCAGTGGCTGTCAATCATGGGCACCTGGGCAGTCTCGCCGATGATGGCTATCAGTCGTAGTATGCTATTTTCTGCCAAGCGCCCAGTATTTTATGCCAAGCACCCAGAAGATGCCGAGGGCTATCAGTCATGCTGCACCGTCGTCTGCCAGCTTAAGATGTAAAAAATAGATTTGTTCTGTATTCATTTGCTTCCCCCTCCCTCCGTGAAATCAACGGCCTGCTAAACCCAGGGTTTTGAGTTCAGTCTTTGGGGGGGCCATTCTGTGTGACAGTTGTTTGTGTTTCTCCCTGATGCACAGCCACCTTTGTTGATTTTAATTCCCTGTACCTCTACTCCATGTCATCACTCACCCCTCCCTCCCTCCCTCCGTCCGTCAGATACTAGTTTCGTGCCTTTTTTCAGACCAGACGCGATAGCACTGGGATCATGGAGCCCGCTTAGATCACTGCGGCAATTATGAGCACTATGAACACCACATGCATTGTCCTGGAGTATATGCAGAGCCAGGACATGCCAAAGCAAAACCAGGACCAGCCGATGAGACGACTGCAGCGCGGTGACGAGAGTGATGAGGAAATTGATATGGACATAGACCTCTCACAAAGTACAGGCCCCAGCAATGTGCAAATCATGGTGTTACTGGGGCAGGTTCATGCTGTGGAACGCCGATTCTGGGCCCGGGAAACAAGCACAGACTGGTGGGACCGCATCGTGCTGCAGGTGTGGGATGATTCCCAGTGGTTGTGAAACTTTTGCATGCGTAAGGGTATTTTCATGGAACTTTGACTTGCTTTCCCCTGCCCTGAAGTGCCAGAATACCAGGATGAGAGGAGCCCTCACAGTTGAGAAACGAGTGGCGATAGCCCTGTGGAAGCTTGCAACGCCAGCCAACTATCGGTCAGTTGGGAATCAATTTGGAGTGGGCAGATCTACTGTGGGGGCTGCTGTGATCCAAGTTGCCAAGGCAGTGAAAGACCTGGTGATACCCAGGGTAGTGACTCTGGGAAACGTGCAGGCCATAGTGGATGGCTTTGCTGCAATGGGATTCCCTACCTGTGGTGGGGCGATACACGGAACCCATATCTCTATCTTAGCACCAGAGTACCAGGGGACCCAGTACATAAACCGCAAGGGGTACTTTTCAATGGTGCTGCAAGCACTGGTGGATCACAAGGGACGTTTCACCAACATCAACGTGGGCTGGCCGGGAAGGGTTCATGATGCTCGCGTCTTCAGGAACACTACTCTGTTTAAACGGCTGCAGCAAGAGACTTACTTTCCGGACCAGAAAATAACTGTTGGGGATGTTGAAATGCCTATAGTTATCCTTGGGGACCCAGCCTACCCCTTAATGTCATGGCTCATGAAGCCGTACACAGGCAGCCTGGACAGTAGTCAGGACCTGTTCAACTACAGGCTGAGCAAGTGCCCAATGGTGGTGGAATGTGCATTTGGACATTTAAAAGCGCGCTGGCGCAGCTTACTGACTCGCTCAGACCTCAGCGAAAAGAATATCCCCATTGTTATTGCTGCTTTCTGTGCACTCCACAATATCTGTGAGAGTAAGGGGGAGACATTTGTGGCGGGATGGGAGGTTGAGGCACATCGCCTGGCCGCTGATTATGCGCAGCCAGACACCAGGGCGGTTAGAAGAGCACAGCAGGGCGCGGTGCGCATCAGAGAAGCTTTGAAAATGAGTTTTGTGATTGGCCAGGCTACAGTGTGAAACTTCTGTTTTGTTTCTCCTTGATGAACCCTCCACCCCACCCCCACACCCGGTTCACTCTACTTCCCTGTAAACCAACCACCCCACCCTCCCCTCCCCCTTCGAGCACCGCTTGCAGAGGCAATGAAGTCATTATTACTTCACATTCTTGCATTCTTTATTAATTCATCACACAACTAGGGGGATAATTGCCAAGGTAGCCCGGGAGGGTGGGGGAGGAGGGAAGGAAAAGGACACACTGCAGTTTAAAACTTTAACTCTTATTGAAGGCCAGCCTTCTGATGCTCGGGCAATCATCTGGGGTGGAGTGACTGGGTGGCCGGAGGTCCCCCCCACCATGTTCTTGGGCATCTGGGTGAGGAGGCTATGGAACTTGGGGAGGAGGACTGTTGGTTACACAGGGGCTGTAGCGGCGGTCTCTGCTCCTGCTGCCTTTCCTGCAGCTCAACCATACACTGGAGCATATCAGTTTGATGTTCCAACAGCTGGAGTATCGACTCTTGCCTTCTGTCTGCAAGCTGACGCCACCTATCACCTTCAGCCCGCCACTTGCTCTGTTCATCCTGCGATTCAGCCCGCCACCTCTCCTCTCATTCATACTGTGCTTTTCCGTAGTCTGACATTGACTGCCTCCACGCATTCTGCTGTGCTCTTTCAGCATGGGAGGACATCTGGAGCTCCGTGAACATGTCATCCCGAGTCTGCCGTTTTCTCCTTCTAATCTTCACTAGCCTCTGTGAAGGAGAAACATTTGCAGCTGGTGGAGGAGAAGGGAGAGGTGGTTAAAAAAGATACATTTTAGAGAACAATGGGTACACTCTTTCACGTTAAATTTTGCTGTTCACATTACACAGCACATGTGCTTTCGCTACAAGGTCACATTTTTCCTCTTATATTGAGGGCCTGCCGGTTTGGTATGAGAGATCACTCACGCAGTGCCAGGCAACAGATTTCTGCTTGCAGGCAGACATGGTAAGCCACAGTCTTTTGGCTTTTTTTACTTTCTTAACCATGTGGGAATGGTTTCAAACAGTAGCGCCCTCATTTCTCATACCAAGCACCCATTGGGTTGGCCATTTAAAATGGGTTTGCAATGTAAAAGGAGGGGCTGCGGTTCCCGGGTTAACATGCAGCACAAACCCAACTAACCTCCCTCTCCCACCCCCCCCCCCAATTCTCTGGGATGATCACTTCACCCCTCTCCCCCACCGCGTGGCTAACAGCGGGGAACATTTCTGTTCAGCAGAGCAGGAAGGGGCACCTCTGAATGTCCCCTTAATAAAATCACCCCATTTCAGCCAGGTGACCGTGAATGATATCACTCTCCTGAGGATAACAAAGAGCAATAAGGAATGGATGTTGTCTGCATGCCAGCAAACACTGGGAC
This sequence comes from Malaclemys terrapin pileata, assembly GCF_027887155.1. NCBI lineage: Eukaryota > Metazoa > Chordata > Testudines > Emydidae > Malaclemys > Malaclemys terrapin. The sequence goes on along the minus strand of NC_071511.1, from coordinate 55,003,809 downwards.
CATACGCTGCCATGCTTTGTTATGCAATGATTCCAGACTACGTGCTACTGGCCTGGCGTGGTAAAGTGTCCTACCATGGTGGACGGGATAAGGCAGCCCTCCCCAGAAACCTTTTGCAAAGGCTTTGGGAGTACATGAAGGAGAGTTTTCTGGAGATGCCCCTGGAGGATTTCCGCTCCATCCCCATACACGTTAAGACTCTTCCAGTAGCTGTACTGGCCGCGATTGCCAGGGCAAATTAATCATTAAACACGCTTGCTTTTAAACCATGTGTAATATTTACAAAGAGGTCCCCGGTGTGCCCTCAGGGTCTGGGAGCACGCCTTGGGTGAGTTCGGGGGTTACTGGCTCCAGGTCCAGGGTGATAAACATATCCTGGCTGTTGGGGAAACTGGTTTCTCCGATTCCATGCTGCTGTGAGCTATCTACATTATCTTCATCCTCCTCTTCCTTGTACCCCGAACCCTCTTCCCTGTGTGTTTCTCCAGTGACGGAGTCATAGCACACGATTGGGGTAGTGGTGGCTGCACCCCCTAACATGGCATGTAGCTCCGCGTAGAAGCCTTAGCTCCTTAATTTTCATGTGGCACTGCTGTGCATCCCTGTTATGGCCTCTGTCCTTCATGGCCTTGGAGACCTTTTCTAATATTTTGCCATTTCGTTTACTGCTACGGAGTTCAGCTAGCACTGATTCATCTCCCCATATGACGAGCAGATCCCGTACCTCCCGTTCGGTCCATGCTGGAGCTCTTTTGCGATCCTGGGATTCCATCATGGTTACCTGTGCTGATGAGCTCTGCGTGGTCACCTGTGCTGTCCACGCTGGGTAAACAGGAAATGAAATTCAAAAGTTCGCGGGGCTTTTCCTGTCTACCTGGTCAGTGCATCTGAGTTGAGAGTGCTGTCCAGAGCGGTCACAATGAAGCACTGCGGGATAGCTCCCAGAGGCCAATAACGTCGAATTCTGTCCACACTACCCCAATTCCAACCCGCTAAGGCCGATTTTATCGCTAATCCCCTCATCGGAGGTGGAGTAAAGAAACCGGTTTAAAGGGCCCCTTAAGTCGAAAGAAAGGGCTTCGTTGTGTGAACGTGTCCAGGCTTAGTTCAGTTTAACGCTGCTAAAGTCGACCTAAACTCGTAGTGTAGATCAGGCCTGAGACGGAGGAGTCTAGTCCGTAAAGAGAAATAATTGGAAATCTAAGCTACGGAAACTCTGCATCCTGCCTAAAGTCAACATTTAGGGTGAGAAATTACATTTTGTAACTTGTTTCTTTAGTGAATCAAGCTTAGTTTGCGTGTTTTGTTTTATTTGCTTAGTTATCTGCTTTGTTCTGTTTGCTATCTCTTATAATCACTTAAAATTTACCTTTTATAGCTAATAAACGTATTTCTTGTTTATAACATAACCCAGTTTGTGCAATTTATAACTGGAGCGGGGGGAGAAGTTGTGCATATTTCTCTTCCTATTGAGGGAGAGGGTGAATTTTTATGAATTTGTGCTGTGCAGCTCTTTCTATACAGCGCAAGACAATATTATCTTGGGTATACTTTCCAGAGGGAAGCTACACTTGAGTGTTGAGCAATTTCCTAGTTGAACCTTCCCATAGAGAGCTGTTTGCAGCCTTTGTGTATTTCTACAGCTGATGCTCTCTACCAGTGTGTGTGCGCTGCCAGAGGCCGGAGAGCCTGATTCAGCAAAACAGGGAGAGGGAGCCCAGGCTAGTGGAGCAGGCTGGCTCAGTGAAATCCCAACACACCAGATGACATCCCAGAAGGGGGTCCAACGTGTCACAGGGTTAATAGTCCAGACTCTCTACTAAGGTGGTGTGTGCAGCTTGGGGTTGTGGGTTGTTTCTAATATGAAGTACTAGGGTTACCATTCGTCCGGATTTACCCGGACATGTCCTCCTTTTTGTGCTAAAAATAGCGTCCGGGGGGAATTTGTAAAGCACTCACAATGTCCGGGATTTCCCCCCGGCTGAGCAGAGCGAGCGGCTGGGAGGGCTGCAGGGAAGTCCCGGGCTGGACTCAGGAGCAGCTGTAGAGGAGCCGGATCCGCCCTGCATTCTGAGCCGGCAGCTCCCTTGCAGCCCAGTCCGGCAGCACTGTGCAGGGCCAGGGACCGGGTTTTGTTGTGCAGGGCCAGGGACCGGGTTTTGTTGTGCTGGGGAGCTCAGCCACGTGTCCGGCTCGGCTGCACAGAGCCCAACACCCTGTTCTGAGCAGCAGGGTAAGGAGGTCAGGGGGCAGGAAGGTTCTGGAGGTGGCAGTCAAGAAACGGGGGGGGGCTTTTTGGGGGGAGTGGAGAAAGTTTTGGGCAGTCAGGGTACAGGTAGGGGGTAGGGTCCTGGGGGGCAGTTGGGGGGGGTCTTAGGAGGGGGCAGTTAGGGGACAAGGAACAGGGAGTCTTAGGTAGGGGGTGGGGTTCTGGAGGGCAGTTAGGAGCAGGGGTCCCAGGAGGGGGCAGTCAGGGGACAAGGAGCAGGGGGGGAGTGTTTGGGAGTTCTGGGGGGGGCTGTCAGGTGGCAGGGGTGGGGAGATGGATCGGAGCAGTCAGGGGACAGGGAGCAGAGGGGTTTAGATGGGTCGGGAGTTCTGGGGGGGGGGCTGTCAGGGGGTGGGGAGTGGTTGGATGGGGCGTGGGAGTCCCAGGGGTCTGTCTGGGGGTGGGGGTGTGGATAAGGGTTGGGGCAGTCAGGGGACAAGAGGCAGGGAGGCTTAGATAGGGAGTGGAGTTCTGGGGGGCAGTTAGGGGCAGGGGTCCCAGGAGGGGGCAGTCAGGGGACAAGGAACGGGGGGAGGGTTGGGGGTTCTGGGGGGGCGGGAAGTGGGAGGGGCAGGGGCGGGGCTAGGGCGGGGCTCCTCCCGTCCTCTTTTTTTCTTGCTGAAATATGGTAACCCTATGAAGTACAGCTTACATGCAAGAAAAACATTTTCTGGATGATGAAGTCAGTGTTTCTTTAGAGTTTGGCTTTTATCTATGTAGATGTGAAGGGGGCCATTTTTCCTTAAGGTGAAGTTAGTCTCACAGATATACATAGTTTATCATCACAGCTCTTATCCTAATAAGTCTGTCACTATTTTCTTCATTTGAAATCTGAAAGGAACTGAAGCAACCACGAACAGAACAAAGTTTATTAATCGCAACAGCCTTGGTCCACAAAAAACCCAAAAGTATTATAAAGAAACTTACAGCTAAATCTAAAATCAGAAAATGTTAAAATTAGGGCTGTCGATTAATCGCACTGTTAAACAATAGAATACCAATTGAAATTTATTAAATATTTTTGGATGTTTTTCTACATTTTCAAATATATCGATTTCAATTGTACACTTTGTATTCTGTGTAGTGCTCATTTTATATTATTTTATTACAAATCTTTGCACTTTAAAAATGATAAAAGAAATAGTATTTTTCAGTTCACCTCATACAAGTACTATAGTGCAATGTCTTTATCATGAAAGTGCAACTTACAAATGTGGTTTATTTTGTTACATAACTGCATCAAAAACAAAACAATGTAAAACTTTAGAGCCTACAGCTTCACTCAGTCCTGTTTGTTTACATTTACAGGAGATAATGCTGCCCACTTCTTAATCAAAATGTCACCTGAAAGTGAGAACAGACGTTCGCATGGCACTGTTGTAGCTGGTGTCACAAGATATTTATGTGCCAGATGAGCTAAAGATTCCTAGGCCTCACATGCTTTGGCCATCTGAGGGGGATGAGGTGTTGAGCATACTCTATATGTCTTAAAAGAGCAACACTCTGCTGCAGAAACTACAGAACCCAAATCACCCAAAAAGAAAATCAGCCTTCTGCTGGTGGCATCTGACTCAGATGATGAAAATGAACATTCATTGGTCCGCACTGCTTTGGATTGTTGTAGAGTAGAACCCGTCATCAGCATGGGTGCATGTCCTCTGGAATGGTGGTTGAAGCATGAAGGGACATATGAATCTTTAGCACATTTGGCATGTAAATATCTTATGATGCTGGCTACAACAATGTCATGCAAACACCTGTTCTCACTTTCAGGTGAGATTGTAAACAAGAAGCAGGCAGCATTATCTTTTGCAAATGTAAACAAACTTGTTTTTCTGAGTGATTGGCTGAACAAGAAGTAGGACTGATTGGACTTGTAGGCTCTAAAGTTTTACTTTGTTTTATTGAATGCAGGTTTTTTGTACATAATTCTACATTTGTAAGTTCACCTTTCATGATGGAGATTGCACTACAGTATTTGTATTAGGTGAACTGAAAAATACCATTTATTTTGTTTCTTACAGTGGAAATATTTGTAATAAAAATAAATATAAAGTGAGCACTGTACACTTTGTATTCTGTGTTGTAATTGAAATCAATATTTGAAAATGTAGAAAACATGCAAAATATTTAAATAAATGGTATTCTATCATTATTTAACAGCGCAATTAATTGCAATTAGTTTTTTATCGCGATTAATTTTTTAATCTCTTGACAGCCCTAGTTAAAATACATATAAGATTTTAAAAGCCATACCGTGAGACTGCATATGATCATCATACTATTTGCCTGTTTCTTATTTTATCAGCTGACCATTGCATTGGTGATAAAATTACAATGGTATCATATCCCCTCACTATTGTTGCTCTGCAAAGTCCCACCCAAAGGAAAGGGGTTGTTTGTGTCACTGCTTTGAAAAGGATTTTAGGATCTGTTGTGCATGGAATGAGGAAGTAGAACAGGTCGTAATAATTTGCGAAGAACCAGCATAATTGAGCTTTGATAGAAATTTGTTTCTTTGGCATCATCAGCTGACAAGAAAGAGCTCAGTGTGAAGGTGCTTTTCTGAGGGCCTGCAAAATATGTTGAGCTTTCAGTGCTGGGAAATCTTGTATTTTGCCTTCATTTAGAGGTGCCACAGCAAACATGCGGGTGGACTTTATTGGCTGTCCTTTCTTCATTTAGGTCCAGTCAACACTGTAAGTACTGTGTGAGGGGATCTGGTTACAATATTGCCAACCTTGGCAGTTCAAAAATCAAGAGAGATGATTTTTTTTTTTTTAATTAGACTGTGGCTTTAGTTTGTCTTCTGATTTTGAACTCCCCCTACCCACCCACTCTGTGTGAGACAATTAGTGTTTCCAATGCTACCAAATTTATTAAGGTGGCTTTGTCCCCCGATGCAAGAGTTCTCACCCCCCACATCAGCTATTTCCCCTTCCCACCAATTAATTCTGCTTCCCCCCTCCCTGCCTCACGTCTGCTATTCTTGGATCTTCTGATGTTCTTCACTCCTCTCTCTGCACATTCCCAGGCTGAGTGTCGTAGGGAGAGAGAGGGGAGGAGCGGAGGGGACTTGACTTACTATCCTGAGGAAGACTACCGCTTTGAAGATTAATTCTGCTGCCGCTGCTTCAAAAGAAAATCTTCATGCTGCTTCAGAGACTCCAGGACAGACTGAGAAGGTGATCGTTCCCTTGCCGATTCCACAGAAATCTTCAACTGGTGTTCAGAACACTGCTGCTCCACGGAATGCCTATCAGGGAACAGCCTCTAAGTGCTTTTCCAGGATATCGCAGATGAGCAGCATCAATTGGAAAAGCAGCACCTCCTTGAAGAAAACCCATGGAGATGCTGCTGCAGGGAGATCTTGCACCTCGAGGACAGCCTTCTGGGACATCACAGCCAGGACAAACATCATTTCGCCTGCTCTTCAGGAGAAGGATGCCACAAGGAGAACGTCTCCCATCTCCTCCACTGCCCAGGATCCTGATGCTGGTCGTTGTCCTGCTGTGCTGGAAGGTACCTCAACCGGCGAGGCCAGCCTCTCCTCAGAAACCACCCAGCGGGACCTCAACATCTCACTAAATGCCTATCCAGCCAAACCTCTCCATACTACTCTCCTAGAGCAACAAGAACCATCTAGCGAATCCGCTGATACTGCCTTCACTCGGCAAAAGCAGAATAATTGGGTCATATTGGTGAATGGAAGACAGTGGGAAGGACAAATCAGTAATAGTGTCAAAAAAATTAAGCATGAGGCCAGTTTAGGGGGACAAAACTAATAAAAATAAAAACCCCTTCAGTTTATTCAGAGTAGCATACTAATGGGAGATTGTTAAATTTGGGACTTAAAGATCACCGATGGATTGTAGTTTCCTCAGGAAGTCAGTGGTGTCTCGAAGATAGCTGGGAGTGCTGGTAGCGTAGGGTCTTAGGACAGAGTCTACATAACCAGACAAGCCTGATGTTAGGGTGCCAATGCCTGAGATGATGGGGTGTCCAGGATCTTCCAGAAAACACCATCCTGGCCACTATGGACGTAGAAGCCCTCTACACCAATATTCCACACAAAGATGGACTACAAGCTATCAGGAACAGTATCCCTGATAATGTCACAGCTAACCTGGTGGCTGAACTTTGTGATTTTGTCCTCACCCACAACTATTTCACATTTGGGGACAATATATACCTTCAAGTCAGCGGCACTGCTATGGGTACCCGCATGGCCCCACAATATGCCAACATTTTTATGGCTGACTTAGAACAACGCTTCCTTAGCTCTCGTCCCCTAACGCCCCTACTCTACTTGCGCTACATTGATGACATCTTCATCATCTGGACCCATGGAAAAGAAGCCCTTGAGGAATTTCACCATGATTTCAATAATTTCCATCCCACCATCAACCTCAGCCTAGATCAATCCACACAAGCGGTCCATTTCCTGGACACTACTGTGCTAATAAGCACTTACCTACATGCCTCCAGCTTCCATCCAGGACACACCACACGATCCATTGTCTACAGCCAAGCTCTAAGATATAACCGCATTTGCTCCAATCCCTCGGATAGAGACAAGCACCTACAAGATCTCTATCAAGCATTCTTAAAACTACAATACCCACCTGCTGAAGTGAAAAAACAGATTGACAGAGCCAGACGAGTACCCAGAAGTCACCTCCTACAAGACAGGCCCAACAAAGAAAATAACAGAACACCACTAGCTGTCACCTTCAGCCCCCAACTAAAACCTCTCCAGCGCATCATCAGAGATCTACAACCTATCCTGAAAGATGATCCTTTACTCTCACAGATCTTGGGAGACAGACCTGTCCTCGCTTACAGACAACCCCCCAACCTAAAGCAAATACTCACCAGCAACCACACATCACTGAACAAAACCACTAACCCAGGAACCTATCCTTGTAACAAACCCCGATGCCAACTCTGTCCACATATCTATTCAAGTGACATCATCATAGGACCTAATCACATCAGCCATACCATCAGGGGCTCGTTCACCTGCACATCTACCAATGTGATATATGCCATCATGTGCCAGCAATGCCCCTCTGCCATGTACATTGGCCAAACCGGACAGTCTTTACGCAAAAGAATTAATGGACACAAATCTGACATCAGGAATCAAAATACTCAAAAACCAGTGGGAGAACACTTTAACCTGTCTGGTCATTCAGTGACAGACCTGCGGGTGGCTATATTACAACAGAAAAACTTCAAAAACAGACTCCAAAGAGAGACTGCAGAGCTAGAATTGATATGCAAACTAGACACAATCAACTCCGGTTTGAATAAGGACTGGGAATGGCTGAGCCATTACAAACATTGACTCTATCTCCCCTTGTAAGTACTCTCCCACTTCTCATCAAACTGTCTGTACTCGGCTAGCTTGATTATCACTTCAAAAGTTTTTTTTCTCTTACTTAATTGGCCTCTCAGAGTTGGTAAGACAACTCCCACCTGTTTATGCTCTCTGTATGTGTGTATATATATCTCCTCAATATATGTTCCATTCTATATGCATCCGAAGAAGTGGGCTGTAGTCCACGAAAGCTTATGCTCTAATAAATTTGTTAGTCTCTAAGGTGCCACAAGTACTCCTGTTCTTCTTTTATTAATTTATGTAGGCCCCTAATTTCTCTTACCATTATAAAAGTTAGAATTTAGTGGAAAAAGCTTCCTGGAGGTACTCATTTAAAAAAATACCAGTGCTCTGTAGCTGAAAAACTAGAGTAATGCCTAAATATAATTTTGGTATGACACATCATAGAGACTGGGGGGGTTGATCTGGGTTAATCTGTAATAATTTTTAGGAAGATGTCACCTGCAGCTCCCATTGGTCGGGAACGGCGAACCGTGGCCACTGGGAGCTGCGAGGAGCTGTGCTTGTGGATGGTCAATATCAGCAAAATGTCTTGCGGCCCACAATCAGATTACCCTGATGGGCCGCAGGTTGCCCACCATTGTACTATACTATTTTGATAAAGCTGGGACCCTAGCAATTAAAAGAATGTTAGATGGTTAAAAGGAACCAACCCACCATCCCTAAGGAAAGGGAGGGGGTGAATGGTCAGCCACAGCTTGAGGGTCAGTACTGAAGGGCAGACACTGCAGCATTGCAGTCTATTTATCTCTCCTTGCCCAAAGCTAGGGGTACCTGGATTAAATGGAATTTACCAAAACATGTAAAGAAATAATGTTTCAATAAGGTCAGATACTATAGGCTTTTGTTGTTTTAACTATTTTCTCTGTTCGCTATGTATAAACAAGACATTTGTTTTGAAGAAGTTGTTTTGAGTCTCTTTTGAGTTGTGGAATCTCCATCTCTGGAGATATTTAAGAGTAGGTTAGATAAATGTCTATCAGGGATGGTCTAGACAGTATTTGGTCCTGCCGTGTGGGCAGGGGACTGGACTCGATGACCTCTCGAGGTCCCTTCCAGTCCTAGAATCTATGAATCTATAATCAGCCCCTGGTCATGGGACTCCTGAAGGGAAGTTTCTTGCAAGTGCCAAATACAGTTAGGCCTTTTGAGTTATCCTGGTTGGAAAACAGGAGAGCTGCAATCCAGGAATCCAGTCTAAAAGTTATAGAATTGCAGGTTTCCCCTCAAGGCGGGGTGAAGGTAATGAAACTTGTCACTGAGTGGTGCATTCAAGAGGCACTTCAAAGGGGTTTATAAGGCACAGCTCCCGCAGTAATCATGACACATGCCAAATGCGATCTCTTCCCTTCTACTCTGAATCATGCAGTCTAACAAACCAGTGATCTCTGCACCATTCTTAACGAGTGCTGATTGACATTGGGGGACACTCCAAGAAGTAAACAAAAGGAAACTTGTCCAGAATAAAATCAATAAGGGGGAAATTATTGTGAAATTATGAAGAATAACACTTGAAGTATTAAGAAGGGAGTAAATGTTACTTTCAAAGGTTGAAGAAGGCATTACAATAAGAAAAGATAAAAGCAATACTTAGTACGGAAACCTTCAGATGAGAGAGTGCCATATCGAGGAAGAGAAGTATCACTATCCCCATTTTACAGGTGGGGAGACCAAGGCACATACTGGTGCAGTGACTTGCTCAAAGTTGCACAACTGGTTAGATGACATGGTGATAACTTTGGAAGCTACTGCAAGTACTGGAAGAGATACAGAGGTACTAGAGCAGTGGTCTCTGGGAATTGCTGAAAATTCTCAGTGTAGATAGGGGCATAGCATCTCCTCTCTCTAATCATGAAGCCAGTGGGTTTCATGACTGAGTGTACTGTAATAAAATCTTGTCAGTAAGATAGTCTGAACCTAAATAAGAGGGATAATTAGCACTAGGGATGTACTCTGATTCATAGCCCTAACTGTTGTTCAGAATGGGTTAAATTAATGTGAATTGTTTCACTTTTCTTCCCCTGTCTTCCCCCAGTGTATATTGATATTTGTCCAGCTGTGTGGAAATGATTTCAGTGATGATAATGAAATGGTCTTTTGCTCCAGGGACATATTTTTTATAGTAAAGATCACTGAGCAGGCGAGGAGGACAATTGATTTTGGCTAGGGAACAGAACAGTAACAACTGTTTGGTTTGACCCAATCCAGATTCTGAATCTCTTACACTTGTAAAACTTGGGTGCTACAATCCAGGTAATTGTAAGGTATATGCTGTGTCATGTTTTGGTCTGTCATTCTGGAGGAAGCCAACATGGGGATGATAGTCAATGAATTGCATGACTCAGAAATAATATACTGCTATTTTCAGAGAACTAAGTGAGTGTATAGGTGACCTTGAGACTTCTGGACTGTAGAGGCTGGAGTGGGCATTGCATTGCTGAGGTGAAATTCACAGCCATTGTGCAATAGGGAGTCCAGGAATCACTGCTCTTAGGAATCCTTGCTCAGTCAATATGCCACAGTAATGTATGCTGTCTCTGGTAGTGTTCCAACCTTTTTTTTAAAATTGGAGGTAGAATTATAGAAAAACGGAGAGAGTTCTCAGAGAATGTCATGGGGTTGCTGGCTCCTTTAAGGAGAGTCTGATCCCAGGCTATCCATGCTGAGCTAATTGAAGGAGAAGGAGCCTATCTAGATAGTAATTGAATAATGAGCACCTGAACATAAAAGCCATTAGGGCTCAGTTGAAGAGAGGTGCTCAGGAAGAAGCTTCAATTGACCACCAGCTCCAAGGAGGAAACCTATGCCAGTAGTTCTCCACCTTTCCAGACTACTGTACCCCTTTCAGGAAGTTGATTTGCCCTGCATACCCCAAGTTTCACCTCTCTTAAAAACTACTAGCTTAAAAAATCAGATGTACAAATACAAAAGTAATACACCACACTATTATTGAAACATTACTTACTTTCTCATTTTTACCATATAATTATAAAATAAATTGTGACCCCACCCCCAGGTTGAGAAACATTGATATAGTTTATAAAGCAGTATAAACAAGTCATTGTCTGTATTAAATTTTAATTTATACTAACTTTGCTAGTGCTTTTTCTGTAGCCTGCTGTTAAACTAGGCAAATATCCAGATGGGTTGATGTACCCTCAGGAAGACCTCTGCATACCCCCAGGGTACCCCTGGTTGAGAACCACTGGCCTATGCAACCCCTGAACCAAGGGGAGAGACCACAGGCTGGAGGGATCAGAACCAACAACCACAGGCCTTGAGGAGGGCTGTGCTACCCCTGAGCCCAAGGGGAGAGATTATAGAGATGTCAGGACTGAGAATCACAGACCCCAAGGAGGGAGCATGTACAACCCCAGAACGCATGAGACGAGAGACTTTTTATTTTAAGTTTATTTAAATTTAATAAAGTAGAACCTCAGCAGGTCAGTCTTGTCTTACACCGTTTTGGTTTGCGTAGCCTTCTTAAGGGGCTCTGAGAGAAGTGAAAAATGTAGGGAGTACACTTATAAAGCCCCTCTCATGATAGTAGGTGGTGTCTTATTTGTCAAAATCACTTTCCAAATTCTGTATACAAATAGCTCTATTGAAATACAGCCACTTGAGTGGAGAACAGGAAGCAATCAGTGCGTTATTGGAGGTTCTGAGAGAAATTTTGTCTGGAATGCTGGGACAAAGTTCAATTGCTATTAAAAATGCCATGATTTTGTTTTGGTTTGTTTTTTAATATGTAAGAGAAGACCTTGAAAATCAAGTCCCGTGTGTTCTGAAAGAGGCCCTTGGTCAGAAAACTTGAACTGTATCTACCTCAAAAGGATGAAAAGCTGGGTTGGCCTGTAGTTTGAGAGGAGTTTAGATATTCCAACCTGGATATATTGACCATTAAACTGTCTCCTCTCACTAAGGCTCTGTCTATTCTAAGAAAACTTACTGTAATTTTTCCACTGTTTACAACACTGGTTCGGCACCAACTCTGTGATTAACATTGGGAGCCTTTTGTAAGTGGCTGCATATTTAGCACTATGGCATGTAATTCTGCTCAGAGCACTTGTGAATAACCTGATGTTATAAACACCAGAAGCAGTGAACTTTACAGCGGGCCTCCCAAACTGGTTAACATTGGTGGAACTGAACCAGAGTAGGGAACAGTGGGGAAAACTTTAGAAAATGGCCACACCATGTAGGCGGTGCCTTGAATGAGTAATGCTACAACTCCCTACAAACTCCCACTTGCATTACCCCTCTCCCTCGTCTTAATAGCTACTGCCTCACAGTTGGGAAGAACCCCAGGAATATATCATTGATTGGGTCAGACACTGTATCACTATAAGATTGTGTAACTTTCTGGTGGTTTGTACGGTATCTGGAGTTAACAGGAAGTACTTTACCTGCCAGCAGTCTTGAATAAAGATACTTTGCCGAAATGCACAAATAATGTTTAGTGAAATCCTAGGCAGTGTGTTGTATGTTGTGGGGGTCAGAGCAAGAAAAGGCATGTTGAAACATGGGAGACACGAAGGGGGATGAGGTGGGTAAAGAGTAAGTAGAGTTGAATAAAGTGAGTTGGAAAACTTAACATATAAAATAAAAAGGGGAAAGGCATCATTTTTGCTTCTGAATCTGGGGCAGAAAAGATGAGAACAAACTGTGCTGCTTACAGTGCATCACTGGCATGTAGCAGTAGTGAATATTTGACCTGCATTTCAGCTGAAAATGAATTTTGCTGTGGCTCCTCCAAGGGAGCTTTTTATGTTCTGGCAATGTGAAGTAGAATGGGGGGAACACACAGAAATAGAATGATTAGGGGGAGCACATTCCACAGTTCTAGGAACACACTGGGAAGGGCAGTCTCTGTCACTTTAAAAAAAACAATGACCTGTCTGTTGGAGGAGGGGCAGTTTCCTGAGAATCAGGTGCATGTCTGGAGTGATGATGTCATCCTTCTACTAGACTAGCCTGAGAGACGGATGCAGAGGAGGGAATGTTTTCCTTAACACTGGCTTCCAGTTGGGAGGAGGAGGAAACTGACAGAGCTCGAGGCAGTTTGTGAGTATCAAATATAGAACTATTGCTTAAATCTTCTGAAATCTGAAGCAGTGAAATGCAGGTTGAAGGTGATACACACAGCTTCATTCTAAGTTGAAAATTGTGGACAGGATAGAAGTATTGCGGAGATTCTTCCGTTACCAACATCCCATGCAGCAAACACTTTGGATGTTGCTTCCTAATAAGCTTTCATGGACAATATTATTGACCTCTTCTTTCAGCAACAGGGAGCAAGCTAGATGGTTTGTTCAGGGATTCAGGCTGTTTTCTTACATTTAAAGAACCAGTGTGGTAACATTTGCTTCTGGTATAGTGTGGTAGTGTGTGTGACAAACACCATCGTTATTTAAAGTCAGAGTGGATTCTTGGTCCTCGGAGACTACCTGATAACCTCAGTCTTTCATTGCTATCTTGTAAATGATTTAACTAACGTAAGCAGGTCTCAATAATAGGTAAGAAAAGCTTGACTTATGGAGAAATCATAAGATTTTTTTGTGGTTTTAATATCTTGCTGGTACTGCAAGAGGTGAGGAAGAGAGTGAGAAGGCAAGGGTGTGCATAGTAACCTGAAACCTTAGATTTGTAAGTTTTTTGGAGCAGGGACTGTCTTTGTTTCTCTTTGTGCAACGCCTAATACAATGGGGGCCCCAATCCTGACTTGAGCCTCTGAGGACTACTCTAATATAACTATCTTCTTCCCATTTTCTCTACTGACTTAAGAACATACAGGATGCCAAAGTATTAAGGTGAAAGAAACTCTGTATGATACCATTACTATGGTTTGTATTTTAATTCACATTGAACTAAAAACTTATACCATGGCTGAGTCACTTTTTCCTTCGACTATTCTGTATCACCAGTGACAAATAATATTCAACAACAAACAAACAAAAAATGTGAACTTCTAAGGAACATGGGTGCTCTTTAAAAGGTCATTCTAGTTTTAGGTAGCAACAGGTTTCAGGGAGATTCCCTATATTTCAAATGGGAAATGTTACTAGATACACTATATCCTTAACATAGACCCCCAACCCCAGGATGGAAGAAGTGACCAAGCTGGTGCCAAAACAACAACATGTGCAGAGTACGGTTCCCGAAATTGCCATGGATTTTTCTTTGTTTATATCTCCAGATTTCAAGAGGGTCCTGTAAAGAGGGGTGGGCTTTTTCCTAACCCATTTGCTGGTGGCATGAAGCCAGGTGGGGGAGAGGAGACTTCCGGCTTGTAATGCAACACTTTTGTTTGTTTGTTACTGTAGCATCTCAGAGCCACAGTCATGTATCAGGACCCCATTGTGCTAGGTGCTGTACAAACCCAGAACAAAATGATGGTCTCTTTAACTGCATTAGAAAATGTGCTTTTACATTGATTCTTTGCAGATGGAAATTGACTTTTTTCCTGCAGCATTTTTCTTAAAAATGTGCAGAATCCTTTAAATTTTAATCTGTACACCAGTTGTTAGCACTAATAAATGTACACGGTACTCAGTCGTAGAGGTGTGTGATCTCTTATGAGACTGAAACATATGTAGGACCTTCTGCTCCTAGATAAAAGTTGCTATATGTAATGTAAAGTATTATATTTTGGTAGACCAAGATAACTCAAAATGCAGAACCAGTTCCTCAGTTCTGGGCAAGGAACACACAACGCAGTGGGGGGTGTGTGTGTGTGTACAGAGGTGACTTTCTCATTCCCCTTGTCCAGTGACTGGACCCCACCCCATATGCCAGTGGCAACTTGTAGATATCTGCGTGGAGGAGAGTCCTGGCCACACCCCTTTCTCCAAATCATTTCCTTCTATGCTGGCACCTGAAGGTTAAGTGCGGGTATAAAAAAAACCCATAAAACATCTATTTCATCCAAAGACTCCCATGCTCAGGCCAGATCCTCCAAATCTACTATGTTTTGGGCCAGTGTGGCTGGTGAAATAGTGCAGTGTGTGTGGCCCAGGCTCTGGGCCCCAGCATATAAGACACTATACTGGAACGATGAGGTGTGCATTCCATTCTTAACCTTTCTTGAAGCGTTCACTTAACTTATCACTTTATTAAATATATTACTGTATTTAGATCTTTCTGAGCATTCTGTACAGTCTCTAAGCTGGATTCGCTGGTCTGCAAAATTTGTTTTGCAAAAAGCAAACTTAAAATGGCTGGAAAGGGTACTGGAGAGATCCCCCTGCTCAGGGGGATCTCAAACAGGGGTAAAGCTAGAGGAGGGGGCTCTGCCACCTGACTCTACCACCTCCTGTTCTGCAACCTTGGTCCCGGTATGACGGAAAGGGGCATGGTGGAGCCAAGGCTCCACAACACCTGATTCCCTCCTAGTTAAGGTTCCCTCAGGAATATTACATTAGCAGTATGAATTAAACTTTTCTTCTTCAGCCTAAATCTCCGGCAAGGCTTGTCAACTTTGCCTCTCTACCATGCCCAAGTTCTATCTGGAGACTCAAGCCCTCTAAATCTATAGAACAGGGTTCTGTGGCTACACCACTTGCAGCGCAGATACATTCATATGATATATTATTTTTACATTACTTGTAGGATTATGCTTGTTTCTGTGAAGCAATCCTTTTTTAACAACTACTTCCTTCACCATTTGCGAGGGTAATGCTATAGTCCCAATTGGTATGCAGTGATTGTCTAAACTTAGCGTTCTGTATTATTTTCTGTACTGGACATATACACTGTGTTTCTCATGTATAGACTGGCCACACAGACCCCCACCATGAGATCTGCATTAATCCAATCAGCTTTCATTAACACTGAAATCTCTTTGGGGATACAGGGTGATTGTCTAGCAGGGTTTATGAGATCAGAAGGATACTTTCATTTTTAGATATGTTAAACATGCTCATGCTTTCTGTCTGAGGCACCCACATCTCCTGGAGGAAACTGGGGTGTGTGTATGTTGCATCACTTTAGTGTTTAATAGGTGAATTTTACCACACTTGGTATCCTGTCAAAAGCAGTTTTGTAGTATAGAGATGTGAGATGCTTTACGATTCTAGGCTGGGGTGAACAAGTCAAGAATCCAGGACATACTGGGATTAGGCTACAGAGCGAAATCTGGTAAATTACTCTTCTATCTGTTAATGTCTTTAACTACTAAGTGTGTGTATTTTTTCATTGTAGCACCTATTGTCAAGACCGATACGGGTTGTCACAAATTAATGTGAGTTGTCCAAACTTTTCTTTGGGAACCCTCTCAACTGCTTTGTTATAAATACATTTTTTCCACCCCTGTTGAAAATATATTACTTGGAGCTTCCTTATATTTTGATGAATTGGGCAAATCTCTTAATTTAAACTCACTGTGAAATAAAACAGTAAATCTAACAGATATGGCAAACTGTGCTTTATATATTCATCCATCTGCTAGCCAGCAGATGGGAATAGTCAATGTATTCTAGAAATCCAGTTCAGCTTTTGCTGGTACCTACAGGTATAAAGCTATTGTTTTTTTCACTGTGTTTCTTGTTAAATCACTGTAAAGAAGACTTTCAAAGGAGGAAGGAGAAACAACACTTGCATGAAATTTTATAGCTTCCCTTCTTTGGGATAGTGCATTTCCAGACAAAAGACCTGTTTCTGAAACACTTCAGAATGAAGTTAAATTTGGGTTGATTTCTCAGTAGATTAGAGTGACTGTTCGTGTATCTGTGTCATTGAGTTGCTTTCGGTCCTTCAGTCATGCAGTTTACAAACCAGACTTTTATGGTCTCATAGCTGCATTCTGTGTATCCTGACTGCATGTTTCTCAATGTGCCAAGGTTCAGTTGTAGGACAAAGACTAAAAATAAGGCACAAAAGGAAGTAATTAGTTCAAGAAGCTTAAAATAACATAGGATTAATTTGAACCCAAATAAATTTGTTATAACCTCGGTTTCTTGATTTAGCTTTTCTAATGTAAATTTAAGATAACTAATATAAAAGTAAACTGGTAGACAGAAACTAAGGTCTCAAAGGAGATGATCAATCATAGGTAGAAAAAATGGTTTATGAAACTTTTTCATCTTGGCACCGTGCTGATGGAGGTAAATTTTCTGAGATGGGGCCAGAAGTGATGCGTGTGTGTGTGTGTGGGGGGTTATATACCCCCCCACCCCCCCCGATTTGCTGCTTCGCTTCTACTGAGCGTAGAATCATAGAAGATTAGGGTTGGAAGAGACCTCAGGAGGTCATCTAGTCCAACCCCCTGCTCAAAGCAGGACCAACCCCATGCTCCCATGGACTGAGCATAGGGTTGCCAACTTTCTAATTGCACAAAACCGAACACCCTAGGCCTGCCCCTTCTGAGGCCCTGCCCCTTCCCTGAGGCCCCGCCCCCACCCACTATATTTCCCCTCTCTTGGTGGCTTACTCTCCCCCACCCTCACTCACTTTCACTGGGCTGGGGCAGAGGGTTGAGGTGCATGAGGGGGCTCTAAATGGGGGTGCAGGCTCTGGGGTGGGTCTAGAAATGAGGGGTTCAGGGTAAGGGAGGGGGCTCCAGGCTCGGGCAGAGAGTTGGGATGTGGGAGGGGGAGCGTCCTCTGGGGTGAGGCTGGGGATGAGGGGTTTGAGGTGCAGGAGGGGTTCCAGGCTGGGATGGGGCCGGGGATGAGGGGTGCGGAGGGGTGAGGGCTCTGGGCTGGGGTGCAGGCTCTGGGGTGCAGGAAGGGGCTCCGGGTTTGGGTGGGCTCAGGGCTGGGGTGCAGGAGGGGGTATGGGCTCTGGGTTGGGAGTGTGGGCTCTGGAGTGGGGCTGGGAATGAGGGATTTGGGATGCAGGAGGGGGCTCCTGGTTTGGGTGGAGCTCAGGGCTGGGATGGGGTTGGGGTGCGGGCTTACCTTGGGCAGCTCCCGGTTAGTGGTGCAGCAGGGCTAAGGCAGGCTGCCTGCCTGTCCTGGCTCCGTGCTGCGCCCCGGAAGTGGCCAGCAGGTCTGGCTGCTAGGTGGGGAGGCCAGGAGGCTCCGTGGTATGCGCTGCTCTTGCCTGCAGGGATCGCTCCCCCAGCTGCCACTGACTGGTTCCTGGCCAATGGGAGTGCGGGGACTGTGTTTGGGCAGCATGTGGAGCCCTGTGAACCCCCCACCTAGGAGCTGGACCTGCTGGCCGCTTCCGGGGCACAGTGCGGTGCCCCAGGACAGGTAGGGACTAGCCTGCCTTAGCTCTGCAGCACTGCCAATCAGGCTTTTAATGACCCAGTCGGTGGCGGTGACTGGAGCTGCCAGGATCTCTTTTCGTCCGGGAGTTCCAGTCAAAAATCGGACACCTGGTCACCCTAACTGACCATTGTCAGTAATATCCGCTGAAGCTGCTGACCTCACTCTGCCGCCCAACTGTCAGCATGTACGGGTCATCTCTGGATGAGGCGTAAACTCTTTGTGCTACTCTTATGATTGGTAAAAGGGCCAGAGTGGCATAAAGGGTCCTTAAAAGCACCAGTTTTGCCTGGGCAAGGTTTCCCCTGGTGCAGAGTGCAGATACTACAGCAGACAGCCATAAGACTGCCCTCGGAAGACCCCCTTGCAAATGCTGGTAGTATCGGGGCCATGGCCGCAGCACGTAATACTGAGATTCTGCCACCTATAGAGCATCATGTGGAGGCTGCTGTAATTTAGGTCCCACAGGGCAGTCTATGGGCTTGTCTACACAGGGAAATTTATCAGCAGAATTACCGCTCTAGTTATACCAGTATAACTCCCTGTGTGGACATTGTCTTATTTTGGAATAAGGGTGTATCTACACTACGGGATTAATCTGAATTTATATAATTCGAATTTGGGAAACAGATTGTATAAAGTTGAATGTATGTGGACACACTAAGCACATTAATTCGGCGGTGTGCGTCCGTGTACCAGGGCTAGCGTCGATTTCCGGAGCATTGCACTGTGGGTAGCTATCCCATAGTTCCCGCAGTCTCCTCCGCCCATTGGAATTCTGGGTTGAGATCCCAATGCCTGATGGGGCCAAAAACATTGTCACGGGTGACATCCTCCCCCCTCTCCAGGGAAGCAACGGCAGACAACTGTTTCGCGCCTTTTTCCTGGGTGAACAGTGCAGACGCCATATCACGGCAAGCATGGAGCCCGCTCAGATCAAGACAGCAGTCATGAACATTGTAAACACCTTGTGCATTCTTGTGCAGTTTATGCTGAACCAGGACCAGAAAAACGAGGCGAGGAGGAGGCGGCGACGGCAGCGCGGCGGCGAGAGTGATGAGGATATGTACATGGAATTCTATCAAACCGCGGGACCTGGTGCTTTGGAGATCATGCTGTTAATGGGGCAGGTTATAGCCGTGGAACGCCGATTATGGGCCCGGGAAACAAACACAGACTGGTGGGACTGCATAGTGTTCCAGGTGTGGGATGATTCCCAGTGGCTGCGAAAGTTTCGCATGTGTAAGGGGACTTTCTTGGAACTTTGTGACTTGCTTTCCCCTGCCCTGAAGCACCAGAATACCAAGATGAGAGCAGCCCTCACAGTTGAGAAGCGAGTGGCGATAGCCCTGTGGAAGCTTGCAACGCCAGACAGCTACCGGTCAGTCAGGAATCAATTTGGAGTGGGCAAATCTATTGTGGGGGCTGCTGTCATGCAAGTAGCCAAAGCAATCACTGAGCTGCTGCTACGAAAGGTAGTGACTCTGGGAAATGTGCAGGTCATAGTGGATGGCTTTGCTGCAATGGGATTCCCTACCTGTGGTGGGGAGATAGATGGAACCCATATCCCTATCTTTGCACCGGAGCACCAGGGTACCCAGTACATAAACCGCAAGGGGTACTTTTCAATGGTGCTGCAAGCACTTGTGGATCACAAGGGACGTTTCACCAGCATCAACGTGGGCTGGCCGGGAAGGATTCATGACGCTCGCTTCTTCAGAAACACTACTCTGTTTAAATGGCTGCAGCAAGGGACTTACTTCCCGGACCAGAAAATAACCGTTGGGGATGTTGAAATGCCAATAGTTATTCTTGGGGACCCAGCCTACCCCTTAATGCCATGGCTCGTGAAGCCATACACTGGCAGCCTGGACAGGAGTCAGGAGCTGTTCAACTATAGGCTGAGCAAGTGCTGAATGGTGGTAGAATGTGCATGTGGCCGTTTAAAAGGTCGCTGGCGATCGTTACTGACTCGCTCAGACCTCAGCCAAACCAATATCCCCATTGTTATTTCTGCTTGCTGTGTGCTCCACGATCTCTGTGAAAGTAAGGGGGAGACCTTTATGGTGGGGTGGGAGGCTGAGGCAAATTGCCTGGCTGCTGATTACGCACAGCCAGACACCAGGGCGATTAGAAGAGCACACCAGGAAGCACTGTGCATCAGAGACGCTTTGAAAACCAATTTCATGACTGGCCAGGCTACAGTGTGAAATTTCTGTTTGTTTCTCCTTGATGAAAACCCGCCCCCTTTATTGACACATTCTCTGTAAGGAACCCACCCTCCCCTTTCGATCACAGCTTGCTTTCAAAGGAAATAAAGTCACTATCGTTTAAAAATCATGTATTCTTTATTAATTGATTATAAACATAGGGAGAGAACCGACAAGGTAATCTGGGTGAGGTTTGGGAGGAGGATAGGAGGGAAGTAAAAGGCCACTGAAAAAATTCAAAATAATGACAGCCTTTTGGTTGGGCTGCCCACTGGGGTGGAGTGGGAGGGTGCACGGAGCCTCCCCCCCCCCCCCCCCGCGTTCTTACACGTCTGGGTGAGGAGGCTATGGAACATGGTGAGGGGGGAGGGAGGTTATACAGCGGTTGCAGCGGCAGTCTGTTATCCTGCTGCCGTTCCTGAAGGTCCACCAGACGCCGGAGCATGTCCATTTGATCACGCAGCAGCCCCAGCGTTGCAGCCTGCCACCTCTCATCTTGAGCGTCCCTCATGACCTCACGTTCACTGGCATCTTTCCTATATTTAGATACCATGTCCTTCCACGAATTCAAATGAGTTTTTTCATTGCGGGTGCATTCCATTATTTCTGAGAACATCTCGTCTTGCGTCCTCTTTCTCCGCTGCCTTATCTGAGATAGCCTTTGGGACGGAGGAGGGGGGCTTGAAAAATTTGCAGCTGCTGGAGGGAGGGTTGAAAAAAAGGAGAGAAGTTTTTAAAATGATACATTTTACAGAACAATACTTATACTCTTTCATGGTGAACAACACTATTCACATTACATAGCACATGTGATTTCAGTACAAGGTCGCATTTTCCATCTTAATATTGAGTGCCTGTGGCTTTGGTGTTAGAGATCACAGACGCAGGTCCGGGCAACAGAATTCAGCTTGCATGTGGCCATAGTAAGCCATTGTCTTTTGGCTTCTGCGCCCTCCTTTCCTACATACCAAGCAAAGCCCGTTGAGTGCTGCGGTTTTCCTGTTAACCTTCAGCAGCAGAAAACAAACTAACCCCCCCCCCCCCCCCCCAATTCTCTGGGATGATCGCTTTATCCCTCCCCCCACCGCATGGCTGGTAACAGGGAAGATCCCTGCTAGCCAAATGCGAAAAGCTCAGGGCCAATACCCCCCCTCTCCCCCCGCGCTTGGCTAACTGCAGGGAAGGATTTCTTTTCAGCCACAGGCAAACAGCCCAGTAGGAACGGCCACCTCTGTCCCCTTAATTAAATTCCTGTATTTCAACCAGGTTACCATGAGTGATATCACTCTCCTGAGGATTACACAGCGAGATAAAGAACGGATGTTGCTTGAATGCCAGCAAACACCGGGACCATACGCTGCCAGGCTTTGTCATGCAATGATACCAGATTACTTGCTGCAAGCATGGCATGGTCAAGTGTCCTACCATGGAGGACGGAATAAGGCTGCACTGCCCAAAAACCTTGTGGCAAGGCTTTTGGAGTACCTCCAGGAGAGCTTCATGGAGATGTTCCTGGAGGATTTCCGCTCCATCCCCAGACACGTTAATAGACTTTTCAAGTAGCTGTACTGGCCGCGAATGCATCCCAAGTCCTCAGGGCAAAGTAATCATTAAAAAGCGCTTGCTTTTAAAACAAGTTTTATATTTTAAAAGGTAAACTCACCTGAGGTCCCTTCCATGGGGTCATGGTCTTGGATACTGGTTTGGGAGGGTACTTCAGTCAGGCTGAGAAAAAGATCCTGGCTGTTGGGGAGAATGGAGTGTTGGGTGCTCTCGGCAAGCTCGTCGTCCTCCTCCTCCTCTTCCCTGTCCGCAGAATCCTCAGGTGTAGCTGATGAGATTACCCCCACCTCGGAATCCACGGTCAGAGGTGGGGTAGTGGTGGCGCCCCCTCCCGCCCCCCCAGAACTGCATGCAGCTCGGCGTAGAAGCGGCATGTCCACGGCTCTGACCCGGAGCGACCGTTTGCCTCCTTTGTTTTTTGATAGGCTTGTCTGAGCTCCTTGACTTTCACGCGGCACTGCTCTGAGTCCCTATTGTGGCCTCTCTCCATCATGCCCTTGGAGATTTTTTCAAAAGTTTTAGCAGAACTTTGTTTGAAAAGACGAAATGCCAGCACTGAAACTTCTCCCCATATAGCGATCAGATCCAGTACCTCCCGTACGGTCCATGCTGGCGCTCTTTTTCGATTATCGGCGTGCATGGTTACCTGTGGTGATGAGCTGAGCTATGTGTGGTCACCTGTGCTGTCCACACTGGGCAAACAGGAAATGTAATTCAAATGTTCGCGGGGCTTTTCCTGTCTACCTGGCCAGTGCATCCGAGTTCAGATTGCTGTCCAGAGCGGTCACAATGGTGCACTGTGAGACAGCTCCCGGAAGCCAATACGATCGAATTGCGGCCACACTAATCCTAATTCGAAATGACAATATCGATTTTGGCGCTACTCCGCTCGTCGGGGTGGAGTACAGAAATCGATTTTAAGAGCCTTTTATTTTGAAATAAATGGCTTTGTTGTGTGGATGGGTGCAGGGTTAATTCGATTTAACGCTGCTAAATCCGAATTAGAGTCATAGTGTAGACCAGGCCAAAGAGAACCAGGCAGAGGAAAAGACAGGCTAGTGAAGGAGAAATAGAGCTCAGGAACAGGTTTGCAGAGTTGGAAAATGAAGAAGGGGCACAGCAGGTGGTTGCTGAAGGTGAGAGGGCAAGTGTAGCGGGGTGGTTACCCGCTCCTGCCCTGAGGGGTTTAAAACAGCCCTGGAGGAGGGCTGTGGAAGGGCAAGATGCCTGGGCTGATTGGGAGGAAGCAGGCTCAGCTGGGGCCACACCCCAATCAGGGCCCAGCTGGCCCTATAAAGGCTTGAGCCAGGAGCTCAAGCAGACAGTCTCTCTCTGTTTGTAGAGGGAGATGGGCCTGGCTGCAGGGAGCTAGAGACAGGGTAGCTGAGTGGAGCAGGGCTGGGGACAGGCTGAGCAGCTGGGGAGCTCCAGCCAGGAAAGCCCCAGCCTAGAAGGCCAAGGGGTACTGGGGGTTGCAGAGGGCAGCCCAGGGGTAGGCCAAGGCAGCAGGTCCAAACCCAACCTTGGCAGTGATGAGTAGGCTGATACTGCAGTCTGCCCCAGGGCGTGGGGCTAGACGATGACTGGCAGTAGTCTTATACTGTGGCGAGGTGGGAATAGTGGGTGGGGGTTCCTCAGGGAGGGGAGACCCTAAGACTGAATGGTTACTGCTAGGGGGCACCACCCCAGGTACAAGGGCACCAGGGTCTAGGGAGGGACACGGGAGCCGGAGGACAGGCAGATCACCGGCCTGCAGAGGGTGCTCCAGAGCTGGAACGAGCTAATTCCTGGAAGTCACCAGCAGGAGGTGCCGCAGGGGTGAGTTTGCTCCTCTACAGCAAGGAAGAAGAGAAGAGCAGCTAGCCCTATAGGAAGAGGGGAAGAGTCAATGGAGATAACAACACCAAATATGAGCCCCAGGAGGATAAAGGATGGGTTGCAGAGGATTGCAAGGGAGAATAGAAATCGAGGGGACTTGCAGCCAGAGGGAACAGTGGATAGACCGGAGAATCGCACAGTCACCAGGAAAAGGCAGGTCTATGTGATTGGGGACTCCTTACTGAGAAGAATAGACAGGCCTGTAACCAGAGTTGATCCGGAGAACAGAAGGGTGTGCTGTCTGCCGGGTGCTAAGATGTGGGATCTGGACCTGAGGCTGAAGAGGATCCTAACGGGAGCAGGAAAGAATCCGCTGATTGTCCTTCATGTGGGAACAAATGATATGTCTAGATTCTCGCTGGAACGTATCAAGGGAGACTATGCCAGGCTGGGGAAGACGCTTAAGGAAATCAAAGCTCAGGTGATCTTCAGTGGGATTCTGCCTGTTCCTAGAGAAGGGCAACAAAGGCGTGACAAGATTATGATGATCAACAGGTGGCTCAGGCAGTGGTGTTATAAGGCGGGCTTTGGGATGTATGGCCACAGGGAGGTATTCATGGACAGAGGACTGTTCTCTCGGGATGGACTTCACCTGAGTAGGGAGGGAAATAGACTTCTAGGATGGAGGCTGACACAACTGATTGAGAGCTTTAAACTAGGAATTGGGGGGAGATGTCCAGGTAATCTCCACGCCAGATTTTAACATTGAGAGGGAAGAAAACGGAGTAAGAAAGGATACAGCCGTTGGTAGGAGAATGGACATAACGAGGAAGGGTAGTGTAGATACCAGTCTAATAGATGATACTGGTGTTAAAATGTCTGTGCCTAATCGGGTAAAGGATGTCAGTGAAGCCAAACAGCAAAAATTAAGATGTTTGTACACCAATGCGAGGAGCCTAGGTAACAAAATGGAGGAACTAGAGTTACTGGTGCAGGAAGTGAAACCAGATATTATAGGGATAACAGAAACATGGTGGAATAGTAGTCATGATTGGAATACAGGTATTGAAGGGTATGTGCTGTTTAGGAAAGACAGAATAAAGGCAAAGGTGGTGGAGTAGCATTGTATATCAATGATGAGGTAGACTGTAAAGAAATAAGGGATGGAATGGATAAGACAGAGTCTGGGCAAAAATCACATTGGGGAAAAATGCTACTAGAGCCTCCCCTGGGATAGTGCTTGGGGTGTGCTATAGACCACTGGGATCTGATTTGGATATGGATAGAGACCTTTATATTGTTTTTAATGAAGTAAATACTAATGGGAATTGTGTGATCATGGGAGACTTTATCTTCCCAGATATAGACTGGAGGACAAGTGCTAGTAATAATAATAGAGCTCAGATTTTCCTGGATGTGATAGCTGATGGATTCCTTCACCAAGTAGTTGCTGAACCAACAAGAGGGGATGCCATTTTAGATTTGGTTTTGGTGAGTAGTGAGGGCCTCCTAGAAGAAATGGTTGTAGGGGACAACCTTGGTTTGAGCGATCATGAGCTAATTCAGTTTAAACTAAATGGAAGGAGAAACAAAAATAGATCGGTGACTAAGGTTTTTGATTTCAAAAGGGTTAACTTTAAAAAAATAAGGAAATTAGTTAGGGAAGTGGATTGGACTGAAGAACTTGTGGATCTAAAGGCGGAGGAGGCCTGGAATTACTTCAAGTCAAAGTTGCAGAAACTATCAGAAGCCTGCATCCAAGGAAAGGGGGAAAAACTCATAGGCAGGAATTGTAGACCAAGCTGGATGAGCAAGCATCTCAGAGTGGTGATTAAGAAAAAGCAGAAGGCCTATAAGGAGTGGAAGATGGGAGTGATCTGCAAGGAAAGCTACCTTACTGAGGTCAGAACCTGTAGGGATAAAGTGAAAAAGGCCAAAAGCCATGTAGAGTTGGACCTTGCAAAGGGAATTAAAACCAATAATAAAAGGTGCTATAGCCATATAAATAAGAAGAAAACAAAGAAGTGGGGCCGCTAAACACGGAGGATGGAGTGGAGGTTAAGGATAATCTAGGCATGGTCCAATATCTAAACAAATCCTTTACCTCAGTCTTTAATTAGGAGCTTAGGGATAATGGTAGGATGACAAATGGGAATGAAGATATGGCGGTAGATATTACCACATCTGAGGTAGAAGCCAAACTCGAACAGCTTAATGGGACTAAATCGGTGGGCCCAGATAATCTTCATCCAGAGTATTAAAGGAACTGGCACATGAAATTGCAAGCCCATTAGCAAGAATTTTTAATGAATCTGTAAACTCAGAGGTTGTACCGTATGACTGGAGAATTGCTAAAATAGTTCCTGTTCTTAAGAAAGGAAAAAAAAGTGATCCGGGTAACTACAGGCCTATTAGTTTGACATCTGTAGTATGCAAGGTCTTGGAAAATTTTTTGAAGGAGAAAGTAGTTAAGGACATTGAGGTCAATGGTAATTGGGACAAAATAGAACATGGTTTTACAAAAGGTAGATCGTGCCAAACCAACCTGATCTCCTTCTTTGAGTAGGTAACAGATTTTTTTAGGCGAAGGAAACGCAGTGAATCTAATTTATCTCGATTTCAGTAAGGCATTTGATATGGTTCCACATGGGGGAATTATTAGCTAAATTGGAAAAGATGGGGATCAATATGAAAATTGAAAGGTGGATAAGGAACTGGTTAAAGGGGAGACTACAATGGGTCATACTGAAAGGTGAACTGTCAGGCTGGAAGGAGGTTACTAGTGGAGTTCCTCAGGGATCGGTTTTGGGACCAATCTTATTTAATCTTTTTATTATTTACCTTGGCACAAAAAGTGGGAATGTGCTAATAAGGTTTGTGGATGACACAAAGCTGGGAGGTATTGCCAATACAGAGAAGGATCTGGATATCATACAGGAAGATCTGGATGACCTTGTAAACTGGAGTAATACTAATAGGATAAAATTCAATAGTGAAAAGTGCAAGGTCATTTAGGGATTAATAAGAAGAATTTTGGTTATAATCTGGGGATGCATCAGTTGGAAGTAACAAAGGAGGAGAAGGACCTCGGAGTATTGGTTGATCACAGGATGACTATGAGCCGCTAACGTGATATGGCCGTGAAAAAAGCTAATGTGGTCTTGGGATGCATCAGGCGAGGTATTTCCAGTAGAGATAAGGAGGTGTTAGTACTTTTATACAAGGCACTGGAGAGACCTCACCTGGAATATTGTATGCAGTTCTGGTCTCCCATATTTAAGAAGGATGAATTCGAACTGGAACAGGTACAGAGAAGGGCTACTAGGATGATCCAACAAATGGAAAACCTGTCTTATGAAAGGAGACTCAAAGAGCTTGGCATGTTTAGCCTAACCAAAAGAAAGCTGAGGGGAGATATGATTGCTCTCTATAAATATATCAGAGGGATAAATACCAGAGAGGGAGAGGAATTATTTAAGATCAGTACCAATGTGCACACAAGAACAAATAGATATAAACTGGCCATCAGGAAGTTTAGACTTGAAATTAGATGACGGTTTCTAACCATCAGAGGAGTGAAGTTCTGGAACAGCCTTCCAAGGGGAGCAGTGGGGGCAAAAGACATATTTGGCTTCAAGACTAAGCTTGATAAGTTTATGGAGGGTATGGTATGGTATGATGGGATAGCCTAATTTTGGCAATTAATTGATCTTTGACTGTTAGCAGTAAATATGCCCAATGGCCTGTGATGGGATGTTAGATGGGGTGGGTTCTGAGTTACTACAGAGAATTCTTTCCTGGGTGTCTGGCTGGTGAGTCTTCCAACATGCTCAGGGTTTAGCTGATCGCCATATTTGGGGTCGGGAAGGAATTTTCCTCCAGGGCAGATTGGCAGAGGCCCTGGGGGTTTTTTGCCTTTCTCTGCAGGGTGAGCCACGGGTCACTTGCTGGAGGGTTCTCTGCACCTTGAAGTCTTTAAACCACGATTTGAGGATTTCAATAGCTCAGGCATAGGTTAGGAGTTTGATAAAGGAGTGGGTGGGTGAGATTCTGCGGCCTGCGTTGTGCAGGAAGTCAGACTAGACGATCATAGTGGTCCCTTCTGACCTTAAAGTCTATGAGTCTGAGACTTAGGATGGAGGAATCCCATGCACTGCTACAGGCTGGGGACTGACTGGCTCAGTGGCAGTTCTGCAGAAAAGGACTTTGGGATTACAGTGGCCGAGAAGCTGGATATGAGTCAAGAGTGCGCCCTTGTTGCCAAGAAGGCTAATGGCATATTGGGCTGCATTGTAGGAGCATTGCCAGTTAATCGAGGGAAGTGATTATTCCCCTCTATTTGGCATTGATGAGGCCACATCTGGAGTATTATGTCCAATTTTGGGCCCCCCACTACAGAAAAGATGTGGACAAATTGGAGAGAATCCAGCAGAAGGCAACAAAAATTATTAGTGGGCTGGGGCACATGATTTATGAGGAGAGGCTGAGGGAACTGGGCTTATTTAGTCTGCAGAAGAGAAGAGTGAGGGGGGATTTGATAGCCGCTTTCAACCTTCTGAAGGGGGGGATTCTAAAGCGGATGGAGCTTGGCTGTTCTCAGTGGTGGCAGATGACAGAACAAGGAGCAATGGTCTCAAGTTGCAGTGAGGGAGGTCTAGGTTGGATATTAGGAAAAACTATTTCACTAGGAGGGTGGTGAAGCACTGGAATGCATTACCTAGGGAAGTGGTGGAATCTCCAATCTTAGAGGTTTTTAAGGCCCGGCTTGGCAGAGACATGACTGGGACGATTTAGTTGGGGTTGGTCCTGCTTTGAGCAGGGGGTTGGACTAGATGACCTTCTAAGGTCTCTTCCAACCCTAATCTTCTATGATTCCATGACCTTTTCAGAGGTTATTGCTGCTGCTTTTGCATATCTATGCTGAAGCCTCTTCTCTGGCAAATCTGCAGATCAAAAATTTTTTTAAAGGTAAACCCCTTTATTGGAATAGAACTTGAATTATGGATAAGGAGAACAGCATAAGGCTCCATTTCCAGTTGTATTAAAACCATTAGTTGTTGTAAACTCAGTTTTGATCACTACAGGCTGATAGTTGAAAGGGTTTGTCCAAACTTAGATAAAGAAGTTTAGTTTGGTGGTTTTGGTCCTCTGCTTGCTCCTGTAACCTCAAGTGGCATCAGTACCCAAGAAGGCCTTTTTCCATCTCTATCTGGCAAAGCATCTGCAAACTGTTCTTTTGGGACTGATCCTCCTCACGTTAATGTAGCAGTCATAAAGGCATAGATTGGGTTAGTAAAATGTACTGTGTTTTGCAGCTACTATTGTTTACCACTCTGGCTTTTGAGTGTTCTTCAGTGCATCTGCCTGTCCAGTAGGTGGTGTTAGGAACAAGAAACACAATTCTTTGGCATTTATAGCTGTTTTCTATTGGCTTCAGAGTGTTGTTCAGTTTTTGTGTTGATCTATAAATAGCCCTCTGCCTTGGATTCTGGCTATCCTGGAGATGATCATTTCTCTCCTCATGTACATTTGGGGTCATCTGGGACCCCAGACATTGAAATCTACTTTCCCTGGTGGTTGCACAGACTAAAGTCTCATCTCTCTTCTCAGACATTTCCTGAAGGGAAGATTTGTGCTAGTGAAGGATAATGTGCTTTGGAGGCATATACTTTTTTTTACATAAGAGACAAAAATTTATATTTTAGTCCATTTTATTTAAAATATGATAAATGGGGCTGACTTTATAAATCAAAACTATATTAAAATGAAATTTGTGTGTTTATCTGGTTGGGGTCAAATGGGAACAAAATATGTTAGGACCACTTTTTAAGAATATGAAACTAGGTAAAAATCTTAATGCAGTCTTTAAAAATGGCTTAATCCTATCCAAATTGCTAGCAAAGCCATGTTATTCAAATATAAAAGAGTATGTATGAGTTGTGAGGGAGCGGGAGGCCACACTGTTTTAGCTGGAAGCAATTAAGACTTGGCTTAAAATTGGTTTTAGGTAACATGATTTTAATACAAGAGTGGATGAGACGTAAGTAGAGAAAGCAATACCGCTCCTCAGCAGATTTTCATTGTGTGACTGGGTCAAGCATTACGGCTGCGTCTGCCTTAGGAAAGTGAGCTGTTGTCTGACTCTGGGAATAAAACAAGATTTCCCCCAGAAGTCCCCTTCAGCCAATGTTGAAAATAATTCCCATGTAATATGGACGGGGTCAACAGAGTTCAACATATATTCTAACACAGCATTTTAGAACATCTCATTCTAAATTTGTCTACACTAGGCTATTTTACTGATGCAGCACCACTAGCAGGAGCATTAGCACAGACTGTGTTGCGTAGACCTGACTAGGTAGCTGATAAAAATTTAAAAAAAAAAAAAAAAAAAATCTCTAATAGCTTGGAGCTATGTTTACATTTACAGCTTCAACAGTGGGAGTATTATGGTGGAAAATGTCTCAGAGAAAAGACTAGTGTAGACAGCAAAGAGCCCTGTGGCACCTTATAGACTAACAGATGTATAGGAGCATGAGCTTTCGTGGGTGAATGCCCACTTCTTCGGGTGCATGTCCAAAGTGTAGTGTAGACAGTAGCTAAGAAGTAACTATATGCTTTGCAACAACTGATGCAGAGCTTGGTTGACTTCATCCATACCAGAGGGATAGCTGTTTTCAACATTCATTGAGAGAGAGCTGGTGGGAAGCTATTTGTCAACCTCTGTCAAACGTAGACACAGCCTAAGACAAATGATCTTTGCTATCTGGCCAGTATGTGTTGTGAAATTGGCTGTCATGGCATAGTTTTGCCTTTTTGGTGAAGACGGTTACTTTTCACTCTTGGAATATGGAGGAATGGCAATAGGGAGGATATAGGAGGAGCAGCTGCAGCTACTTTCCCTTTTTCCTGACCTGTAAAATAAAACCTCTTAGTTCGCATCCACTCCTGTCATTTTCCATAGAAAATTTTTGTCCTATACTGTTAAAATGTGTGGTATGGGAATACATGCTTCTGCATCAAGCTAATTGTAAGAGGCATGGTCAACTTGTCTGCATATACCCTTGCTGCTTACGCTGTTAAGCCTTTAAAGCTAACCAAAGAAGTGAGGCGGAGAGAAATAGTCAATGCTCGGTTGTGCTGTTCCATCTTGCTGAGTTTGTCTGCTTCACTTCTGTCTGAGGAAGCTGTGTGGATGGTTGTATAATTGTTAGCATTGCTGTCAGCTTCTGTAGCCCCAAGGGCTGCAGTACTTGACCAGAGCTGTTTGGTGGTTGCTTTTCTGTCCTAATTTAGGTGATGACAAAAGGATGTTGGAGGAATGCAAATATATCCTGTATTTTTTTTCTCTTGTACACAAACTACAAAGATTACCACTGAATACCTGTGGGCCAGATTCTCTGTCTGGGTAACCTGGTGTAGCTTCCTGTTTATAAATTGAGCTATGCTATACTGATTTTCATCAGCTGAGGATCTGGCCCTGTATCTATAGTTTGGGAATGGAATCATGTTTGACATCTGAATAGTTTTGTCTCTTAGTGATAGGTGAGGCCAAACTCTATTAACCACCTGATGCAGAAAGTGTGGGCAGCTCAAACAGAGTCAGAGAGGCTTGCTTAGCAGAATGTATCAAATTGGCTTTTCCCAATTATCGCTGCTGTGTGTTTTTTATTGGTTTAACTTGAATTTCAGATATGGACAGCAGCTATTATTTTGTACTGGGGATAGCATTGTGTAAAGACTCTCACATTCTACCTCATGCCCTTCATCCCAAGGATAAAATGAAATGACAAAATTACAATGGTAAAGCTCAGTTAGAAGGTCACTAATAACAGGTATGTTGTCAGTTTGCTGAAACTCATGGCGATTTCAGAGTAGCACTATCCTCATGGGTGGCAGTGGACCCCAGGCCCCACCCTCCACGACAGAAGCGCTGAGCCCCTTCGTGCCCCCATGGCCGGAGAAGCCCCGGGCCGGCCAGAACCCTGAGCCATACACACACCCTCGCCAGTTTGAACTCTGCTGCCCTGTATGTAGATAGGCATGCACTCTCTCCAGTTTAAAGGCCCCCTCAATTTTTTTAAATTCCTCTTCCTGTTTGCTCAGCATGTACTGTTCACAAAGCATCTTTCCAGCTGACCATGCTGGCTTTCCACAAAAACATGCGCTCCCTCATGGAGTACACTGGAGGTGTTGGATCTGCTGGATCTGGGGGAAGAGGAGATTGTGCAGTCACAGCTTTGCTCAAGCCATAGGAACTTTGATATCTACAGGCAGATTCCTTGTGGCATACAGGAGAAGGAACATGAAAGGGACATGCAGCAGTGCTGTGCTAAGATTAAGGAGCTGAGACAGGCGTACCAGAAGGCAGGGGAGGGCAACTGTCACTCTGGTGCAGCGCTGAAGATATGCTGCTTTTACAAGTAGCTGCATGCCAGCCTCAGTGATGACTTCACTGGCACCAAAAAGAGCCCCATGGATACTTCAGGGGGACTGGAGGCAGCAGCCAGTGGAACCAACTCCAAGGACAAAGTGGTGGATGAGGAAGTGGAGTTGGAGGAGGATGTGGGAGATGAAACAAGGTCATTCGGTGGCATGGCAAGCCAGGACCTATTTTTGACTCTAGCCAGTCCTAGCACTCCAGCTCCAGCACTCACGAAGCAGGAGAGGCAAGTTCTAGTAAGCAGATATTTTGCTTTGATTCTGCACAGTGATAGGAGATTGAGGTCTTATTTACTTTCTTATATAGTAGAGGAGGCATAAGGAATAGAAATTAACAACAAACCCTATGCAACTATACAGTCGGGGCCCAGGGGAAAAGTTTAATGTACACTGGGATGTCTCGGGAATGCTACATAGAGATCTCTAGGAAACTTTCACATAGATACTCTGCAATCCTCTGCCCAAGATTCCTTGGCAGAGCTGCCTTGTGTGTCCGTCCCCCCCCCCCCCCCCCCGCTGTAGGAAACTTTGAGTCTGAAGCTGCACATATGCAGGAAATGCACCCCATAGCAGGCTGCTATGACCATCGGAATATTTTACTCCTTGAAGTCTAACCTGCCAAAAAGGCAGTGCCAGCAACCTTTTAATCTGCCAAAGGCACATTCGACTGTCATTTTGGTATATGCTGAACCTGTTGTTGAAGTGTTCCTTGCTGCTCTCTAGGTTCCCAGTGTAAGGCTTCATGAACCACGGGAGTAAAGGATAGGCAGGGTCTCCCAGGATCACTATGGGCATTTGCACATCCCCCATTGGAATTTTCTGGTCTGGAAATAAAGTTCCAGTGTGCAGCTTTCTATAAAGTCCAGTGTTCCTAAAAATGCATGCATCATGCACCTTCCCTGACCAACCCGCATTGATGTCAGTGAAACGGCCTCGGTGATCCACCAGCACCTGCAAGACCATGGAGAAGTAGCCCTTTTCAAAGAATCATAGAATATCAGGGTTGGAAGGGACCTCGGGAGTCCTCTAGTCCAACCCCCTGCTCAAAGCAGGACCAATCCCCAGACCGATTTTTGCCCCAGATCCCTAAATGGCCCCCTCAAGGGTTGAACTCACAACCCTGGGTTTAGCAGGCCAGTGCTCAAACCACTGAGCTATCCCTCCCCCCGAGGGGTTGATGTACTCTGTCACAAGATGGTCTGGGGCCAAAATTGGGATGTGTACCCCATCTACCAACCTGCCGCAGGTTAGGGAATCTCATTGCCGCAATGCTATCAATTATTTTCTGTACATTGCCCACAGTCATGGTCCTTCTTAGCAGGAGACGATTAATGTCCCTACACACTTGCATCACCGCAACCCCCACAGTGGACTTTCCAACTCTAAACTCATTCATGACTGACTAGTAGCAGTCTGGAGTTGCCAGCTTGCACACAGTGATTGCAATTCACTTTTCCACTGCAAGGGCAGCTCTCATTCTGGTGCCCTTGCACCGCAGGGCATGGGTGAACTCCGCGCACAGTTCCAGAAGGTGGCTTTGCTCATCCAAAAGTTCTGCAACCACTGCTCATCATCCCATACATGCATCACGATGTGATACCATCACTCAGGGTTTATTTCCTGAGCCCAGTACCAATGATCCACCATGTGCAACTGCTCCATGAATGCCAGCAGCAATCTTGAATTGT
The DNA here is from genome assembly GCF_027887155.1 of Malaclemys terrapin pileata. Taxonomy (NCBI): domain Eukaryota; kingdom Metazoa; phylum Chordata; order Testudines; family Emydidae; genus Malaclemys; species Malaclemys terrapin. The sequence goes on along the minus strand of NC_071511.1, from coordinate 54,970,204 downwards.
TTCTTTCCATTACACACTGCAGGGGAGGCACCACAGATTCACTTTCTGTTTCTCAGCTCTTGAAATATGGCAGGGCCAGCCACATTGTGTTCATAATGCTTATCACCAGACTGGTCAGCAGTTCAGGATCCATGCTTTCAGGCAGAGAAGGCGGGCACAGGTTTACAGGGGCTGTTAAATAATGGAACAAAACAAATTTGGAAGCCCATGGAATGATGGGACGGAAAGAACTGTATCATGAGACTGTGAGCACGCCCTTATGATGCACTGAGATTCGTTTCCAGATTTCCCACCAGTAGAGAGCGGTGAGTTGCACAGGGGATTAGCTACCTATGAGGCAATGCTCTCTCTATCAATGCAAGAGCACCAACTGTGGATGCGATCTGCTGACACAAGGAGTGTTGTGTGGACGTGCACAACCGATGTAATTAAAGCAGCATAGGGTTGTCGATGTAACTTAAGTTGACTTAACTCTGTAGTGTAGACAAGGCCATAGTCTTCCAAGTTACTATGAAATTAAAGGACAGAAATATAGCAAAAGAAATCTCGGCTGCTCAATGGAGTGGTTCAGCAACAGGAAACACTGAATTCCCCATCAGGCATAAACAGGACCTAAACTAAAACATAAAAAGGCAGCAGACCAGTTCTTCAAAAAGTACCCAATGCTTGGATTCTGTTAGCTGTCTAAACAGTGACAAGCAAAGCTGGAGTAAAACAAAGCATTAAACAAGAAAGTCCACAGACTCTCAGCTACTCAGACATAACTGGGATTTGCCAGTCTGTATTACACAGGATAGTCATGGGCGGCAGGTGTAATAGGCCAGGGAAGGCAGAGCCGCGGGACGCTGCGCTGGGGCTGCTCGGGCCGGCCAGCATGACTGAGGCCAGCCCAGGGCTCCTCTGGCAAGGGTGGGTGAGTTTGGCTCAGAGTTCCAGCCAGCCCGGGGCTTCTCCAGCCATGGGGGCGCGAAGGGGCTCAGCGCTCCTGTTGCGGAGGGTGGGGCCTCATGCGGAAGGGGTGGGGCCCAGGGTCCACTGCCACCTATGGTGCTACTCTGAAATCGCCATGAGTTTCAGCAAACTGACAACATACCTGTTATTAGTGACCTTCTAACTGAGCTTTACCATTGTAATTTTGTCATTTCATTTTATCCTTGGGATGAAGGGCATGAGGTAGAGTGTGAGAGTCTTTACACAATGCTTTCCCCAGTACAAAATAATAGCTGCTGTCCATCATATCTGAAATTCAAGTTAAACCAATAAAAACCACACAGCAGCGATAATTGAGAAAAGCCAATTTGATACATTCTGCTAAGCAAGCCTCTCTGACTCTGTCTGAGCTGCCCACGCTTTCTGCATCAGGTGGTTAATAGAGTTTGGCCTCACCTATCACTAAGAGACAAACTATTCAGATGTCAAACATGATTCCATTCCCAAACTATAGATACAGGGCCCCTTTGCCCTGGATAGAGATGGTTGTCCTCTATCCAGTTTCAACAGGTTAAAATTCATAGTGTGTTTGATGGGTTGGATCACAGAAACCCCCTTGTGACTGCCACCTGATGTACTGGGACTACCTCCGAGTCCATTTTCCTTGCTGTTTGGGACTCCAGTACCTTGCTTTGTTTGAGCCAGACATGCTTGCCTGCTGCAAACACAGATCCAAGTCTGAACCACGTCCCCCACAAGCTGCAGGCTTAACTGAAAACAGCTTAAAAAGTGCTCCTGTCTCCAGCACTAGGGTGCCCAACTCCCAATGGGGACCAAACCCCAAATAAAACCATTTTACCCCGTATAATGCTTATACAGGGTAAACTCATAAATTGTTCACCATCTGTGAGAGAGAGATGCACAGCTGTTTGCCTCCCACCCCCCAGGTATTAATACATACTCTGGGTTAATTAGTTAGCAAAAAGTGATTTTATTAAATACAAAAAGTAGGATTTAAGTGGCTCTAGTAATAACAGACTGAACAAAGTAAATTACCAAGCAAAATAAAATAAAACACTCTAGTCTAACCCTAATACAGTAAAAACTAAATGCAAGTAAATCTCACCCTCAGAGATGTTCCAATAAGCCTCTTTTACAGACTAGACTTCCTCCTAGTCTGAGTCCAGCAATCACTCACACCCCTGTAGTTACTGTCCTTTGTTCCGGTTTCTTTCAGGTATCTCCTTGGGGTGGAGAGGCTATCTCTTGTGCCAGCTGAAGACCAAATGGAGGGGTTTTCCCAGGGGCATATATAGTGTCTCTTGTGGGTGGAAACCCCTCTCTCCCCCTGTGTAGAATCCAGCTACAAAATGGAGTTTTGGAGTCACATGGGCACATGTCCATGCATGACTCAGTATTCCACAGGATGTTCCCAGGAAAGCTCAGATGTGGATTGGTGTTCATTGTTAGCTTAAGTGTTTCTTGAATGGGCACTTACTGAGAATAGTCTTTTCTCAAGAAGCAGACCAAATGCTTCATCGAGGCTACTTAAAATCAAACAAGTACATAGCCAATATTCATAACTTCTAATACAAAAATGATACATGCATACAAATAGAATGAATATATTCAGTTGATCATGACTTTCGCAGAGATATGTTACATGGCATATCTAGCATAAAACATATTCCAGTTATGTCATATTTACACCCATAAGCATATTTCTATAAAGCATTATGGGGTGAAACGTCACAGTGTGGTTGGCACTCCAGGGTACCCATAGCTGTGCTGAAAGAGGATCAAGGAAGAACCATATTGTAACAGATTACTGACTTGGACATAGTTGTGTATAGACAGGACCTTGGACACTGCTTCAAGTTTTAAATAATTGAATCTAGTATTGGAAGAAGGGATGTTATCTTTTGTGCATGAAATTGTCTTCATAGACAGCCTTATCTTTCCTGGCTGGTGACATGGACTTTGAGAGACATGTGATCTTACCAGGATCTGTTCTGGAATAATTGTTTTATGAAGGAACGATTTTTAAATTTAGCCTTGCAACCGTGGAATTCTAAATATAGGGTTCAAAGGGGCATGCTCCTTGATTTCAGTATTAATTGTTTTGTTAAATGATTATCTGTAGTTGTTGTCATATTCTGTTACCATCCCCCTCCTGTGAGAAAACGCCCTTCATGTTTGTTTAAACAATTTTCAGGAAACAAGCCAACTCAGTTGTCACACTTTACTAGGAAGGGTTTGCTGCAGTTAAGAATGTGCTGTGATGAAGAGCAGTCCATTCAAATCAGTCTTACTAGTTTAGAAAAGAGGTTTTTTTTTTTTATGACCTCTGATAGAAGTTTGTGGAACTTATTGTTTGTAAAGTTGGGGGTTGGCTTTTCTTTACCTTATCTCTGTTGTCAGAGCTGCATTCCTAGTAGGTGGCAAGAGGGGGATTGCCTTTCCAATGAGGTGTTCCTGTAATGAGGGAACACCTTTGTTTTTTCTTTTAACAGCTTCCTATTGTTTGGAACTGTGAATTGTACTCTCCCATGCTATTCTAGTTCTTTGCTCCTTCCTAAATCACTTTTCTATGCATTTATTACTTTGTTACTTTGTACAGTGTTTGTAATATGTGTTCATTTCATCAGTCTCCCTCCAACCAATGACAACTGTAATAACACCAGCATGGGATCTATGTAGTAGATCCTTCTGGCTTCAGAAGATAGGACTTGTGAAATGAGAAGATGTTTGTTCTTTCTTTCAGTGTTACTGGGATTGTGTTGCCTTTTTTTTTTTTTTTTGCTCGACTCTAGACACTCACATGAATTCTCTTCTGCATTGCACTAATAGGTGGACAATGCCACTTCTTTGTTAACTTTGTTAATTTTGCACATTTTCATTTGTGTGCTGTTGTGCCTCTTTAAAATATTTTTTCTAAACAGAAAGATGCCTCTGGACTTTCATCCCATACTTTGACTTCTGAGAGCATTCCTTATAAACACTAAGGTGAAGCCAGTTTTGCAGGTTTAAAAGATGGGATTTTTTTTTTATCAGAATCTATTGATTTCAGTTTGCTACTTTGTTATCCAAACATGTGGATTTTGGCAATTCAGTTCCCATTCTGGGATATTGTATAGTGTAGATATACATAAACAGATTGTTAGATACAGTTTTGTTCCATATAGTACCTGCTGCTGGAGTAGAGGAGTACTCTGAAACCTGCTGCTCTTGAGTTTAGTATTTGAAGGCCAAACTTGGCTTAGTAAAAGCAGATTTTCCAGGGCTTTAAAAAAAATTGCTTATTTCTAAAAGTAAAGAGTTGCTTGGCGGGCTTCTTGGACTCCTTCCTTCCGTAAAATGTCTTTTCTAAAATAAATAGCTATTATTCTGTGAATTGTGGAATCCCCCCCCCCCACCTCCCACCCCCCCTGTGCTTCAGCTTAGCACAAAATGCAAGCACTTCTCTGCTCAGCAAACTTTGTTCCTAGATGGCTTGTCAGGAAGTTTAAGCTTAGTTCTCTTGAGTCATCTCAGTATAAATAAATGTGTAGGTAGTGAAATGCTGACTTCATTTCCTACATTGGGTGAGGGGAAACTGAGAGGAGGAAGGCAAGGATTTAAAAAAAAAAAGGGGGAGAGGAGAAATATTCTTCCTGCTTGCCCATTATTCTGCAAGATAGTCAAGAATTTGCTTTTCAATTATTGGGCAGAACACCTACTGGGCATTTCTTTCTAATGTAGCAGTCCCCATCCTGTGGGGTGGGCCCCTGGGGGGGTGCCGAGGAACATCTGGGGGAGCACAATGGGCCTGGGCTAGCCCCTGGGCGGTGGGGAGGGAGCACCACCGCCCTGCTCTACCCGCAGTCTGCTCCGACCCAGCCCCAGTCCAATCCGCCCGCACGCTACAAATCCGGTTACCCCAAGTAACCAGCCTCCGCCACCGGGAGGGGAGGGATCGGGGGGGGGGGGGCAGGAAGAGCAGTATCTGGTGCTGGAGCCTGGAGGAGCACTCAGGGATGGCTTTGGCAAGAGAGGTACCGGTGGCCATAGGCGCTGACTTTGTGGCTGCTCCAGGGCTGGAGAACCCATGGAAAAAAATTACTGGGTGCTTAGCACCCACCAGCAGCCAGCTCTCCCCCTCTAGTAGCGCCTCCCATCTGCCTGCGACCCCGCCAATCAACTGTTTCCCCTTCCTCCCAGCACCTCTTGCCTGCTGCGATCAACTGTTACGCAGTGTGCAGGAGGTGCTGGGGAAAGGGGGAGGAGCGGGGAAAGGGGCAGAACTGGGTGGGAAGAGATGGGGCAGGAAAGAGGCATAGAGGGGGCTTGGGGGAAGGGGATGTGTGGGGGGCAGGGCCTGGGGTGGGGGCTTGGGAAAAGGGGGCAGACCTGGAGGCGGGGAATTGAGCACCCCCAGGCTCCAGAGGAAGCCAGCACCTGACAAGGAGGAAGAGGTGTAGATGTGTGACCTTGATTTATGCTAGTGGGAGGAGGGGGAGATAGGGATGGAGAGGAGAAAAGGACCAGGTAGAGCTGGTAGGAACAGTAGAGAGGTGAATGTAACAAGGATGGGGAGAAAAGAGGAGGACTGATGGTATGATGCAGCTGAGGCATGTGGTGAGAGTCGTGGACGAATGGCAGATGGACAGGGTTACAAAGAAAAGCTTGAAAAATGTTGTGTAGGCATAGGAAAGGAAAGGGACAGCAGCACCTGACCTGGCCAGGCTGCTGGAGTGTGTTTTCCTAGGAAGAGGGAAGAAGGTGACTAGGCTTCGCCACTGGGAGTATCTGGGTGGATTTATGAGGTTTGCATCAGTTCCCCCTGCTGGTCAGCTATTTCTTAAGTTATTTCCTAATTTTTGGACTCTTTAGAGATTCATCACAGAGCAGCTGGCCTTTTTTAAAGGCTCTGGTGTATAAACAGTTGTGCTTATATCTTCTTCTCAGGGAAAGTCCACTGATCCATGACAGTGGTTTTACTCCTGATTGCAGCTCCTTGAAGGATGGGGATGGAGGGAAGGCCAGGGTTGAGGCAAATGGCACCATAGAATCATAGAATATCAGGGTTGGAAGGGACCTCAAGAGGTCATCTAGTCCAACCCCCTGCTCAAAGCAGGACCAATTCCCAACTAAATCATCCCAGCCAGGGCTTTCTCAAGCCGGGCCTTAAAAACCTCCAAGGAAGGAGACTCCACCGCCTCCCTAGGTAATGCATTCCAGGGTTTCACCACCCTCCTAGTGAAATAGTTTTTCCTAATATCCAACCTAGACCTCCCTCACTGCAACTTGAGACCATTGCTCCTTGTTCTGTCATCTGCCACCACTGAGAACAGCCGAGCTCCATCCTCTTTGGGACCCCCCTTCAGGTGGTTGAAGGCTGCTATCAAATCCCCCCTCATTCTTCTCTTCTGGAGACTTAACAATCCCAGTTCCCTCAGCCTCTCCTCATAAGTCATGTGCTCCAGACCCCTAATCATTTTTGTTACCAGAAGGAAGGGGGGGGGGGATAGCTCAGTGATTTGAGCATTGGCCTGCTAAACCCAGGGTCACAAGTTCAATCCTTGAGGGGGCCACTTAGGGATCTGGGGCAAAACCAGTACTTGGTCCTGCTAGTGAAGGCAGGGGGCTGGACTCAATGACCTTGCAAGGTCCCTTCCAGTTTTAGGAGATAGGATATCTCCATTAATTTAATTTAATTTAATTTAGAAGTAAGGAGGAGGAAGAAGAGGCAGAGGAGAGTGTGGATATGGGATCTTGATTTGTGCTGGTGGGAGGAGGGGGGAGATAGGGATGGAGGGGGAAGAGGATGCTGTAGAGCTGATGGGAACAGTAGAGGGGTGAGAAACCAGGCTCTCGATCAAAGCAGGCTGCATGTGACCACACCCCTGAAGATCCAGCCTGCCACTGTGACTTGCTTCTAGTAGCTGCAGGAAGGCTTTAATGAGCGTCTTGCTCAGAGAACCAAGAAAATAAAACAACCAAAAAGGTATTGAATTGTTTAACTGTTACTGGGCAAGATTGCTTGGAAATAGTGTTGCCAAGTGTCTGGTGTTCGACCAGAATGCCTGGTCGAAAAGGGACCTTGGCAACTCCGGTCAGCACCACTGACCAGGCTGTTAAAAGTCCAGTTGGTAGGGCTGGCAGACTCCATACCTGGCTCCACGTGGTTCCCTGGAAGCAGCGACATGTCCCTTGACTCCCTGACAGAGGCGTGGCCAGAGGGGCTCGGCGCACTGTCCCCGTCCCAAGCACCGGTTCTGTAGCTCCCATTAGTTGGGAACTGCGGCCAGTGGGAGCTGTGGTGGCCGCACCTGTGGGCGGAGACAGCGTGTAGTGCTGCTTGTCCGCCTCTCCGCCTAGGAGCCAAGGGACATGTCACAGTTTCCAGGGAGCCCCCCCCGAGGTAAGCGCTGCCTGCACCCCACCCCCCTGCCCCAGCCTGGTGAAAATGAGTGAGGGAAGGTGGGGGAGAGCAAGCAACAGAGGGAAGGGGATGAAGTGAGCAGGGGGGGGCCTAGGGGTAGGGACAGGGCAAGGGTGTTCGGTTTTGTGCGATTAGAAAGTTGGCAACCCTATTTGGAAAACCCCCGTTTGATACTGAGGTAGCTGGCTCCAGCAGCTTCCAGTGCAGTATGTCTGGATGGGCCTTTCTGGCAGGGACACCAAACAGGCAACCAGAGAAATTGAGAAATTGTTAGGAAGAGGTGAAACGCCTGTGCTGCGGCTTGACTGGGCCATGCCGCTTTTCACTCTCCTCCATACAGCCAGCCCTGGAGGGACTAGAGGGATAGCAGCCCAGACATGGACAAACTTGTAGGCTGACCATGTGTGAGATGGTCCCCCAAATGGGGGCAAGTGGAAGGAATTTTCAAAGTGTTGGTTCAAGGCTACATCAGAAGAATGAATTTTGGGCTACATCAGTAGAACGAATTTTAGGCAGACATGTCTAGCCTAGTTTACACTTTAGCATTAAATGCAACTCCAAAACCAAGCCTATTGTCATCCCCTTCTTCCTCCAACAGGAAGGAAACATGAGAGTATGAAGATTGCAGCATGTCATCTGCTTCAGACAGGGGTAATTGATCTTCCAAAGAACAAGATGACGTATTGTCTACGCCATCCTCTTCCTAGTGCCCAGGCATTCCAAAGACACAGGAGCACTCAGCCAGAAGTTCTTGAACAAATTCCCATCTACAGTGCAAAAGAGTGTGGTGAACTGGTTACTGGAAAGTGACCATATGCCATCTTAGGCCTCTGGGGCTTTGCCTTCACTTTAAATTTCCGACCAGCTACCAACTGAGAAGTTCTGGATTGGGCTAGATGAGACATGGGTAAAATGCCAGATGCCATATAACACTTGTCTGCTAGTGTTCCAACCTTGCTGCTGTTAGCAAAGTGGCACTGGTGGTAGCAGTTTGGACATTTTTCTGGAAAAAGGCCCAGATACATGTTATATTTGGATACAGATCATGTTTAAAGCCAACTGTGCAGGGTTAGATGGGTCAGTGGTAGAAGTGCCTGTTCCTGATTTACAGTAAAGCTTAGTAGCATTGGTGTAGCTGAACTACTGCTGAAAAATTGGTTAAGAATTTACTTCTTACAGGCACGCCCTTCGTGATGTGCCTTCTTCCATTTACACTCAAAACTCAATCCTATTGTCTGAAGTTTAGCAAGGCTGCTTTTTCTTTAGTTCACTTTGCACTGCGAAAACAAGTGACTTTAAACTTTGTGGCTCAAGTGCTTTATAACACTGTTGGGTCAGCCCATGTTTTCATGCATGCTAAAGCTCTCCCCACCACACAAACAGCCTGTTTGTAATCCCACATATGCCCACACTGTGCATGGCAAACTGTATTAGAACTTGGTTGGACCACAACAGAATTAAATCCATTATTAAACTCACTTGTTTTAGCCATGTAGATGGGTCATTTCCTGTAAATCCTCTCTTCCCACTCTTTCTTTCTGCTGTACCAGCAAGACCCATAGTGTGGTAAGGCTCCTTTCAAGACATGTTCCTCCTCTTCAGCAATGCATGGGTTTTGTAGATTGCTTCTGGTGCTGTCCTGTACTGTCATTAATCTCCAAGCAAAGGGAAAAAAAATCCATCAAAGCTGTTGACTTCGTTCTTTCTCTCAACCATCCACCACCAACTTGTATGTTCAGTTTGTATTAAACTGTGTATAAACAGTACTTCTGCTTATGTGACTCATTCACAGACAGACCCCACTTGTAATTAACAAAAACATCTTTCATGCTTTGTGAATTTCTTAAGGTCCCAGGGCACAGAACAAACCCTTTGCACACAGAGGTTTTACAGTACTGCAGGTGAAGATAATTTAATTCTTTGTGAATGAAAAACAGTTGTCATGCTGAACAACATACATCCTTGTAAAGTTGCTTCTGATAAAAACTTATTGCACGTCTGCTTTTTCACTTATTGCACTTCTGCTTTTTATAGAAATCAATTAATAATGCCTCTTTTCCAAAGATCAATTGTTCAATGACGTTACGAAAGGAAGGTGAACTAGAGTAGTATTTTTCCTTTCATGTCTTAGGGCAGGTCTACATTACAAGCACTACAGATGTGATGTTGCAGCTTACACCGCTGTAGTGTAGACACTTGCTACAGTGACAGAAGAAGTTTTTTCTATTGCTGTTATTAATCCACCCCGTTGAGAGGTGATAGCTAGGTCAATAGAAGATCTCTTCTATTGACCTACTAGTGTCTAAACCGGGCTTAGATCGGCTTAACTATGTCTCTCAGGGATGTGAATTTTTCACCTCACTGACTGATGTAGCTAGGTCGACCTAAGATTTAGGTGTAACTGGACCTGAGATGTTAAGACTTGGTGCTGGTAAGTTACGAGGTGCATAGTAGTATGCATATGAATTTTTTTTCTTTGAAATGCAATTTTTCATTTTCATCTTTCTTAGTTAGAGAGAGGCTTAAGCCTGAATACTGAATTCAAATAACCTTGACTTTTTGGAGAAGTTCAGATCTGGACTTTATGGATTTAGTCCATTTCTAACTTCAGTTGAAAGTGAAGGAATCTGTGTTTCAGGGGAAGTGGGTTTATGGATACATGATACCTCTAACTCAAGGGAAGGGCAAACTCTCCCGATACATGTTTAGACAGAATGCTCATTTAGAGAAGGAGTGAAATAATTTGTCACAAGTAGTTCTTCTGTGGAAAACTAGCAATGACAATCTCTTTTCTCTGCAACTCGCTTCACTCTACCACAGTGAAAGAGGGTGTAATGTTTGGTTTAAGACTGAGGCTTGGTCTACACACAGATTTTTGTACTGGTATTACTATTTCAGGTAGGGGGGTAATATTTTTTAACCAAAACAAGTAGTTGGGTCCAACCTCTAGAGAGGACTTAGTTATGTTAGTATCAGAGGGGTAGCCGTGTTAGTCTGGATCTGTAAAAAGCAACAGAGGGTCCTGTGGCACCTTTAAGACTAACAGATGTATTGGAGCATAAGCTTTCGTGGGTGAATGCCCACTTCGTCAGACGCATGAGATAATTTGCATCTGACGAAGTGGGCATTCACCCACAAAAGCTTATGCTCCAATACATCTGGTAGTCTTAAAGGTGCCACAGGACCCTCTGTTGCTTTTTAGTTATGCTAGTATAAAAGTACTTATTCCCTTCTGGTATAGGAGTAAGCTGCACCAATATAAAGCACTTTTGTACCAGGAGAGCTGTGTCTGCATTAGGGCAGTTGTACCCGGTATAGTTTTCTGTGTAGACAAGGTGATGTAAGATGAGAGCTCTCTCTGGTTATCTTTAATGACTGTTCACTGATGTCAGTGGAATGTCAGGACTTCACCAGTATGTTAGACAGGATGGGCCCTTGACACCTTGCCTTCCAATTGGTAGGGACTTCTAAAGATAGTTTCAAGTGGTGTAGCTGATGCTCTGTACTTTTTAGTTTTGTAAAGGCGAAATCCCTTTTTATGTTCAGAGACCACTATGTGATCTTGAGCTGATCTTGATGTTTAGCACCATGAAGTTGGTTGCCTGATTTACCTGGAATGTGAAACCGATAATGTGCCAACTTTAGTTTCATTAGGTCAGCATGTCAGATATTTTCCTCTCACATGCCTCTCATCAGATACAGTTTGAAAATCTGATCTTATCTCTGTTTCTATAGAAAACAAAAGTTTTTCATTCTCAGTCCCCCTCCCTTCACCCCACCTCCAAGCCAAGGGGCTTCTAGTCCATTCTAGAGCTGACAGTGGCTTTTGCAGTGCAATGCTGTAAGTTCACAAAGCTGAAATGAACATAAATGGAGCTACATAGTTTCCTCATTCTTGCTAATAGTATGTTGTCTTCAAAACTTAATAGTGATCCTTTTTAAAACAAGTTTGTCTAAACATGAAAACGAAGCGTGAGTCACCAAAATCTGACTGGAACCTGTTGTGGTGTTACTATTTGAGTTGACAATATAATGCAGATTGTTTCTGTCATTGTTTTATTTTGTTTGTTTGTTTTTTACATTGGGTGCACCCATGATTCTGTTGTAGAATTATTTATAGCTACACAGCATGAATGACCAATGATTGTTAAAACCAAAAGGGGATCGTCATGAGATGGACTGGACTATTTTGGTGGCTGTCGAGTTGATGTGGTTCCTGGCTGCAGGGTTCTATGCATGCTGAAACACCCACCAAAATCTTCAAGATGTATCCATGACATACTTCATCTATGGCATGACCTTATTTTGTAACCTCCTCATTCCTTTCCCCAATTCCTCCCTACTGTTCATTTGCTTTCACTTTAGATTGAAAGCTTTTGGGGGCAGAGACAGACTGTCTTTTTATATGTACTCTGAGGTGCACACTAGTGGCTGCTGTAATAAATAAGTCCTCTTAATGATTTGTAAGTGGTGGTGGTGTTTAGTTATGGCTAACCCTTTGTTACTTACTATATCATCCTTCCTGCAACAAGAACTTTCTTGAGAATAGGTGTCTTGTTCCCCTCAGGCACTGTGTAGAGAAGAGGGAACATCATGTCATTGAGCCATGTGATGTTAAGTTCATACCACTTGACTAGGTTATTGTAATGATGCGGCTTCTGGTGGGACACAACTGAGCGTATCAATTCAGGACAAATTGCTTAGAGCAGGGCAGTCACAGCCCCAGGCTGGTGGTTTTCCACCTCTAAGGCACACCAAACCAGCCAAACAGAGAGGACTTCAGTTTTACCCGACTGGCTAATCAAAAGTCATACAAGCAATTCCTTCAGACACTCCAGTTTCCCAGTATCATCACCAGTGCCACTCGTTCTGGGGACGAATGGTTATGAAAACCAATGCCCCAGTAAAAGAAAAATGGTTCTCCTGATCCCAAAGGACCAAGCCCCAGACCCAGGTCAATATACAAGTCTGATCTTACTCACAAATCTCGCTGTTGCCAATCCTTTAGAGTCTAAAAACTAAAGGTTTATTCATAAAAGAAAGAAATATAGATGAGAGCTAAAAATTGGTTAAATGGACTCAATTACATACAGTAATGGCAAAGTTCTTGGTTCAGGCTTGTAGCAGTGATGGAATAAACTGCAGGCTCAAATCAAGTCTCTGGAGTACATCCACAGCTGGGATGGGTCATTCAGTCCTTTGTTCAGAGCTTTAGTTTGTAGCAAGGTTCCTCCAGAAGTAAGAAGCAGGATTGAAGACAAGATGGAGGAGTTGCGGCAGCCTTTTATAGTCTCTTGTTATGTGGCCTCTGCTTTCTTTGGGTATGTCACTACGGGATTAATCTGAATTTACAGAATTCGAATTTTGGAAACAGATTGTATAAAGTCAAATGTATGCGGCCACACTAAGCACATTAATTCGGCGGTGTGCGTCCATGTACCGGGGCTAGCGTCAATTTCCAGAGCGTTGCACTGTGGGTAGTTATCCTATAGCTATTCCATAGTTCCCGCAGTCTCCCCCACCCATTGGAATTCTGGGTTGAGATCCCAGTGCCTGATGAGGCAAAAAACATTGTCGCAGGTGGTTCTGGATACAGCCTCACCCCTCCCTCCATGAAAGCAACAGCAGACAACCGTTTCATGCCTTTTTTCCTGGGTGAGCACTGCAGACTCCATACCACGGCAAGCACGGAGCCCACTCAGCTCAAGACAGCAGTCATGAACATTATAAACACCTTGCGCATTCTCGTGCAGTTTATGCTGAACCAGGACCAGAAAAACGAGGCGAGGAGGAAGCGGCGACGGCAGCGCAGCGACAAGAGTGATGAGGACATCGACATGGACACAGAATTCTCTCAAACCATGGGCCCCGGTGCTTTGGAAATCATGCTGTTAATGGGGTAGGTTCTGTCCGTGGAACGCTCAAACAGCCCAGTAGGAATGGCCACCTCTGTCCCCTTAATTAAATTCCCGTACTTCAACCAGGTTACCATGAGCGATATCACTCTCCTGAGGATTACACAGCGAGATAAAGAACGGATGTTGCTTGAATGCCAGCAAACACCGGGACCATATTCTGCCAGGCTTTGTCATCCAATGATACCAGATTACTTGCTACTAGCATGGCGTGGTCAAGTGTCCTACCATGGAGGATGGAATAAGGCTGAACTGCCCAGAAACCGTCTGCAAAGGCTTTGGGATTACCTCCAGGAGAGCTTCGTGGAGATGTCCCTGGAGGATTTCCGCTGCGTCCCCAGACACGTTAACAGACTTTTCCAGTAGCTGTACTGGCTGCGAATGCATCCCAAGTCCTCAGGGCAAAGTAATCATTAAAAACGCTTGCTTTTAAAACAAGTTTTATATTTTAAAAGGTAAACTCACCTGAGGTCCCTTCCATGGGGTCATGGTCTTGGATACTGGCTTGGGAGGATACTTCAGTCAGGCTGAGAAAAAGATCCTGGCTGTTGGGGAGAATGGAGTGCTGTGTGCTCTCCGCAAGCTCGTCCTCCTCCCCCTCCTCCTCCTCCTTCTCCTCTTCCCTGTCCGCAGAATCCTCAGGTGTGGCTGATGAGATTACCCCCGCCTCGGAATCCACGGTCAGAGGTGGGGTAGTGGTGGCGGCCCCCCCTAGAATTGCATGCAGCTCGGCGTAGAAGCGGTATGTCCATGGCTCTGACCCGGAGCGACCGTTTGCCTCCTTTGTTTTTTGATAGGCTTGTATGAGCTCCTTGACTTTCACGCGGCACTGCTCTGAGTCCCTATTGTGGCCTCTCTCCATCATGCCCTTGGAGATTTTTTCAAAAGTTTTGGCATTTTGTCTTTTGGAATGAAATTCTGCTAGCACTGAATCCTCTCCCCATATAGCGATCAGATCCAGTACCTCCCGTATGGTCCATGCTGGTGCTCTTTTTCGATTATCGGCCTGCATGGTTACCTGTGCTGATGAGCTCTCTGTGGTCACCTGTGCTCTCCATGCTGGGCAAACAGGAAATAAAATTCAAATGTTCACGAGGTTTTTCTTGTCTACCTAGCCAGTGCATCCGAGTTCAGATTGCTGTCCAGAGCGGTCACAATGGTGCACTGTGGGATAGCTCCCGGAGGTCAATACCATCGAATTGCGGCCACACTAACCCTAATTCGAAATGGCAATATCGATTTCGGCACTATGCTCGTCGGAGGAGTACAGAAATCGATTTGAAGAGCCCTTTATTTCGAAAGAAATGGCTTCGTTGTGTGGACGGGTGCAGGGTTAATTCGATTTAACGCTGCTAAATTCGAATTAAACTCATAGTGTAAACCAGGCCTTTGTTCCAAACACAAGCTATCCAGCACATGGCATAGAAAAACCTTAGAGTTCTGTCCATAGGCATGTCCCGGCATGCCTTGCTGAGTCACAAGGTGCATCTGTCTTCTCACAATGGGTCTGTTGTACAGCTAATGGCCCTTATTGGGCCATCAAGCAGGCTAGGCAATACTGATGCCAAATTGTCTGGGGTGTCACCCAGAAGCATAGCACAAGTTTGAAGTTCAGATAGTATAGAGCCAATACTTTATCACTTTAAATACAAAAATGATACATACATACAGATAGCATAATCATAACCAGCAAATCATAACCTTGTCTTAGACACCTTATTTGACCTCCTTCATACAAGATTTGGTGCCACTATGGGACCTTGGTTGCAACAATGACCTGTACAGTCCCCAGTTTGTGTCAATAACATCACAATTATTTCCCACTCTAAGGCTATCCATCTGTTTGGTCAAAGTATGTTGGTATTATGTAGGTATTTTTCCCCAAAGAAATCTCTTCCTTTCCTTCACTTTCTGTGTGTGTATTTGAACCAAAAAAAACATGTGGCTAATGAATTTCAGATATATTTTTGTGTGGTGCCTATGGGAGCTGCCCTGCTCTGGCCTGACACACTAGAAAGGCCTATTAAAAGATCTATGTTTCAGGAGTGGGCATTGACTTCTGCTCCGATGAAGGAAGAACACTTGAGGATTGTACTGGACAGCTCATGATGACAGTGAAGTAGTAGTGTTAGAAGAGGCTGAACATTCCACATCCCTGGTAAACGTTTTGTGATGCAATTTGGCAGCAAGAGGGAGCAGGGTCAGGATAAAAAGTCCTTGGGACTTAAAAAGTTCAGTGATCAGACTGTGCTAGTCAATCCTTGGATACTATGTTGCTGGGGACTATAAAAATCCCACAGTTTGGATCTGGCAGTCATTATTAGGATATGCTGTATTGTAGTTGTGTTGGTCCCAGGATATTAGAGAGACAAGATGGGTGAGGTAATATCTTTTATTGGACTAACTTCTGTTGGTGAGAGAAACAAGCTTTCAAAGAAGAAGAGCTCTGTGTAAGCTCGTAAACTTCTCTCTCTCTCTCTCTCTCACCAGCAGAAGTTGGTCCAATAAAAGATATTACCTCACCCACCTTGTCTCTCATTAATGGGGAATAGAAGTTTGCAGGCCACCTGGAAATACTCCTAACCTCAACTGTTATGAAAATAAATAAATAAATATTTTGAAAGGTCAGTAATGTTACACAGAAGAAAAGATGGAAAAGTATCCTTGTGAAGTCTTGCTGCTATACCTGGTACCTGGGAAAAGATAGAATTGTGCACTAAGAGTTTATTTATTACTCTAGGAGATTGAAACTAGTGTAGGATTTATCTTGAGGCTAGAAGACCCTAACTGAGGTAGAAAAATCATCAGCCGCAGGAGGCTGAACGGGCATTTACTATAGTAGAACTAGTGCAGTCCATTCTGCTG
Source organism: Malaclemys terrapin pileata (assembly GCF_027887155.1). Classification (NCBI taxonomy): domain Eukaryota; kingdom Metazoa; phylum Chordata; order Testudines; family Emydidae; genus Malaclemys; species Malaclemys terrapin. Next base: position 54,954,070 of record NC_071511.1, on the reverse strand, counting down.
GATGGTTGGCATCTGCCTTGTTACTCTTATATGTTGTGATTCTCTGTATAAGACAAAACCAAATGTCAATGTTTTATTGCTTTTAAACAACCTAGATTTACAGTCATGTCATATGAGTCTGCCCTATTATCCCCCTATGAAGTCCAACACCCAAAAGTTCTGTCTAGACTAGGGGAAAAGGTGCTTAAAAATGGTTCAGCAAAGTGTTCAACATCATTTATAAAACTTTAATGTAGATAGGGCAAGTTGTATTTTAACATTTATTAGCTTGTCCAGGTGAATCTTAGGCTCCAGTATGCCAGCTAATACCAGCATGTTCTTCTTCGAATGCTTGCTCATGTCAATTCCATTCTAGGTGTGCGCATGTCCACACGTGCGGTCATCGGAGATTTTTGCCTTAGCGGTATCCGTAAGGCCTGCTGTGGCTCCCCCTTGAGTGCTGCGCTCATGCGCTGGTGTATCAGGCGCTGTTGGCCCTATGCCCTCTCAGTTCCTTCTTACCACCCGTGGTGGTTAGTCAGAGTGCCTTTCTTTGCTTAGCAAGGGCTAGTGGTTTTCGTCTTCTGACTTTGAGCCTTAAGGCCTTTTCTGTTATTGATTCTTTAGCAGTTAGCGTTAAGTAGCTGTTAAGTGTTGATAATTGTTAGCACCTAGAGTCCCAGCAGGGAATTCACCTCTGGAGGGGCATGCCCCGGTTTCCCGGGTTTAAGCCCTACGCATACTGTAACAGGCCTAGCCTGTTAGTGACCTTAACGGCAGCTGTCTCAAGTGCTTGGGGGAGGTACATGTAAAAGACAAGTGCGGCATTTGTAAGAACTTTCAGCCCCACATGCAGAAAGAGTGGGATATTCAATTACAGGCTCTCCTTATGGAGTCCGCTCTCCATCCAGCCTCTGAGCTGTCTCCCCGGTGCTGGGAAAGAAGAGCCAGGTGTCACTGGGCAAAGGACCCGCCTCAGGCTGCCCATCTACTCCGGAGCCACGCAGTCGTCCGTCTTCGGTCAGGGCCGTTAGCCCTATGAAAGGTCCTCCTGTGAGCGGTATCGAACCAACACCCCTGCTGTTACTAATGTCCTCGTGGGCTCCACTGGCCCTGAGAGAACAATGCTCTCCACCTCCGTGCCACAGGTCACCGGAGCTACCACCCAGATTGTCTGGGGCTTGTCCTCAGTCGTTGGCACCATGATCGCTGTCCCTGTCATCTCGACGTGGATTACCTAGAGGGAGGTGCTGGTCTTCTTACTACTGGCACCAATCGCCCTCTCGCCGGTTGCCTTCTTGACACCGGTCACCTACGCCATGGGAGCGTTCTCTGTCCCGTCTCTGGTTCCCCCGGCACAGTCATCGGTCCCCACGCTATCAATACCAGTCTTCTCGCTCCGGGCACCGCTCCCCTATGATTGTGGTCTCCAAACAGACTCGTGGGCACCAGGTTTGTATAATTTTTGGTGGTGCCCAGAACGGGTCCAAGCAGAGCCATTCTGTCCATATGGACAGGATGCTGCCCCGGACCTCATGCTTTGGGGGGTCCCACACTTCAGGGGGACACAGGGTCCAGGGTGGCTTGGGGAGTTAGCATGGGGCCTGGAGCCGGCAGCAGCGAGTAACCCGGTCCCAACCCGCCCCTGCTCCACCCCCCCACCCCTCCCCACAAAATTTTTCATTGACTGCACACATGGGTGCACGCACACCTAGAATGGAATGGACATGAGCAACACATCTCAAAGAACAACAGTTATAAAAGGAAGGTAGCTGTTTTTTAAAAATACAACATGCCCTATCTGCATTACAGCTTTAGAAGATGAAAGTTAAACCATTTCTTCTTTGAGTGCTTGCTCCTGTTGATTCTAGGTCTGTGCGTGCCTGCTTGCAAAGTTGTCAGAGACTTTTGCCTTAGCGCGGTATCCGTAGGGTTGGCTGTGATATATCATGTGTCGGTATATCAGGTGCCGCCAGCCCTATGCCCTCTCAGTTCCTTCTTACTGCCCTTGGTGTTTTGTCAAAGTGCCTCTCTCCCTTGCCTCGCAAGTGATCATTGGTTTCCCTTCTTCACTTCATGTATTAGAACTGTAAATAGTTTTGTTTACTGTAATTAGTTAGTAAGTTAGTTGTTAAGTATTGTAGTTAGTAATTTAGTGTCCTAGTGGGGACTTTGCCCCGGCCAGGGCATGCCTTGGTCTCTGGGTTTTAAGTCCTGGGCTGACTGTAATAGTGACTGTTAGTGACCCCCATTGCAGCTGTCTGAAATGCCTGGGAGAATCTCACATAAAAATCTGTAAGAACTTTCCTCCCAGGACACAAAAAGAGCGCAACATCTGTTTGAGGGCCGTCCTCATGGAGGCTGCTCTCCGCCTGGCCATGGAGCAATCTCGGCTGGATGCGACTCCCAGCACTTTGGTCTCAGTGTGTAGTGCACCCCCGGCAGTGGGCTCTACTTGGCACTGTTCCCTTTCGCCGGTGTCCAAAAAGAAGTTGAAAAAGCAGGACCCGGCACTGAGCAAGGGGCATCGGGTAAAGGACCCTGTTCTGGCTGTCTGCCCATTCCGGAGCCATATGTGGGCACATCCCCTAGGGGACCTCCTACCCCCCACCCCGCCCAAGAGATCCATCACTCACTCCAGGAAGTGGTAGGGGACCCAGACTTATAGTGCCTTCCCAGCTCCCAGCATCCAGAGAGCAAAGGACGCTCCTAGAGCAGCTGGCGCCGTATGTGGCAAAACCCCCTACGAGGGGCAGTTGTGAAAGCCTCCCAGAAGATGAGTGAACACCGCCAATCTCTGGAACTGAGTCACAGCTCTTTGTCGCAACATCCTTGGTCTCTGAATCAACCCAGGTCACCGGTTCACCTCCACAGATCGCCGGTACGCGCTCCCGGTCTCTGCCCTCTCATTGAGACTTGCCTAGAGGGCAGCGCCGGTCACCATATGGTCGGCACCAGTCATCCTCCTGCTGACCCTCTCCACAATGTTGACCTTTGTCACCTAGACCACAGGAATGTTCCCCAATGTGGTGCTGCTCCTTCTGCTCCCTGCACTGGTGTGCCTATTCAACGCACCGTTCACCCATAGCAACGGTTAGCAGCCAGACTCAAGCATTGACGGCCTTGCCATGGTCACTGTGAGAAAATTCCTCTGGCACAGAGAGGGAATTCAGCCCCTTGCCGAGACAGCACCATCGCAACTGGGCTCTTGAGGCTGCGTCCACTTCCACGACGCCGTCTTGGCGTCAGGGCCAATGGCCAACACAATGGCACCAGTGGAATGCCTGGGGCATGCTGGTTATGCCAATCCCCCCTTTGCATCAGTTGTCGGTTGCCACGTCAGACGAGCATCGGATGGCACCGATGGCATTGAGCTTGGTACGTGAAGTGCTAGCAGACGCTGGGGTGGAAGGGCAGGTGCCCACCCCGAGACTCCCTTCCCCTTTGGGGGATGATACCCCGGGTCCTGTCCCTGTGGTCCAGTCGTCTTCATCCTCTCCAGATGAGGCTGTGACAGGGCCCTCTCCTGTTAGCCCACCAGACGATTTTAAGGAGCATGAACCCCTGCTCCAAAGGTTGGCCACGAACATATAGGCATAGAGGTGGAAAAGATGATGGAGCAATCAGACACTTTGTTTAATGTGCTCTCCGCATCAACCCCTACAAGTGTCACACTTCTGGTACACAAAAGGGTCCTAAAGAACCTTCTGGCAAACCCCATCCTCAATCCCACCCACCTCCGAAAGGGCTGAAAAGAAGTACTTCGTCCCAGCCAAGGGGTTCGAATGCTTATACACTCACCCGCCCCCCAGGGTTGTTTGTTTCTGCAGCCAACGAGAAAGACAAGCAAGGGCAATATAGTTCCACCCACAAGAATAAGGAGGCCAAGAGACTGGACCTTTTTGGAAGGAAAATTTATTCTACTGCCACTCTTCAGTTCAGGGTCACGAACCACCAGGCTCTTTTGGGAAGCTATTTCTTCAACTTATGGGATTCCCTCCATAAATTCAAGGATTCCATGCCCCAGATGCGGCCCAAGAATTTGGGCCCTTGTTAAGGAGGTACTTCAGTGGCTCAGTGTTCCCTCCAAATGGCATGGGAGATGGCTGTTTCGGCGGCCAGAATGGTCACCTCAGCAGTGGTCATGAGGCACGGTTCCTGGCTTCAGTCCACAGGCCTGTCCTAGGAGATGCACTCTTCGATCCAGGATCTCCTATTTGATGGGATTGGGCTCTCTTAGCAGAACAGATGGATGCGAGGCTGCACGGACTGAAGGACATTCAGGCCACCCTCTGCTCACAGGGGTTGCATACCCCTCAGTCAGTGAGGAAACAGTTTCTTACCCATCCTCCTCCCCCGCCGCCACTAAGGCTTTAGCTGTCTTGACAGAGGTCTGCAAGGAGAAGGGATAGGGACACAGGTTTTAGTCATTGCTGTGTTTTCTTCTCCTGCTCACCCCGCAACCTGGCCCGGCGAAACATCACAGGGGCCAGAAGCATGTGTTTTGAGGGTGCGCTCAAGAACGATGCCCCAGTCAACTCCCTGGATTCGCTTCATCCTTTCCTCAACCATCTTTGTCCCTACCGTTTAGCCTGGTCATGGGTCACCTCGGACCGTTGGATGCTAGAAATTTTATCTCTGGGCTACACCCTGCAGTTCTCAGCCACCCCCTCTCCTATCCCTCTTCCCCGTCCCTCTTCAGGGACCCTTCTCACAAGCAACTCCTCGTTCAGGAGGTCGACAACCTCCTGCAGCTGGGGGCAGCGGAGGAGATCCCTCTGGAAATGAGGGGGAAAGGATTCTACTTCTGTTATTTCCTAATCCTGAAGCCAAAAGGGGGCCTAAGACCCATTCTGGACCTGCGGCGACTCAACAAAGATCTCAAGAAGTTGAGGTTCCACATGGTTTTTCTGGCTTCCATCATCCCCTCCCTGGATCCGGGAGACTGGTACGCCGCTCTTGACTTGAAATTTGCTTATTTTCATATTTCCATCTTCCAAGGACACAGATGGTTCCTCCATTTTATGGTGGGCCAACGTCACTTCCAATTCACGGCGCTACCCTTTGGCCTGTCCTCAGCCCCAAGGGTATTTACAAAATCTATGGCCCTGGTAGCTGCTTACCTGAGACATTGGGGAGTCCAGGTCTATCCTTATCTCAATGATTGGCTTATCAAGGGCAGGTCGTGGGACCGAGTGCAGAACAGTCTCAATCTGGTGCATTCCACCTGTCGCGACCTGGGCCTGTTAGTGAACGAAAAGAAATCAACCCTCATACCAGTGCAACGAATAGAGTTTAAGGGGTGGTCCTCAACTCCACGGCCAGAGCCTTCCTTCCGGAGGCTCGTTTCCAAGCCATGTTGGACCATGTAAGGGGCCACATGGCAGCCTGTACTTACGTGGTCTGTCATGCTCGGCTCCACCTCTGACCACTTCAGGCATGGCTGGCATCAGTCTACATTCCCAACAGGCACAACCTAAACCTGGTAGTCAAGGTGCTGGACCACATCAGGCCATCCCTGGTTGGAGCCTGGATCAGTGTTGCAGGGAGTTCCCTTCACGGCCCCGTCCCTGTTGCTAACTCTGGTTTCCCACACCTCGGACCTGGGTTGGGGAGCTCACCTGGGCAAACTCAGTACACAAGGCTGTTGGTCAGGGGTCAACTGCTCCCTCAACGTAAATATCAGGGAGCTCAGAGCAATTTGCTTGACCTGTCAGGCTTTTTGGTCTCACGTGAAGGGCAAGTTGGTTCAGGTCCTGACGGACAACACCACTGCGATGTTTTATATCAACAAGCTGAGCGGAGTCAGGTCATTGGCCTTTTGCCAAGAAGCTCTTTGGGGCTGGGCCATTCATCTCGTAGCAGCGTACCTCTACGGGGTCAGAAACATATTAGCAGATCACCTCAAGAGAGCCTTCTCGTCTCACCACAAATGATCCCGAGGTGGTCAGCATGATCTTCCGGAAGTGGGGATCTCCCTGAGTGGACTTGTTCGGGACTTGTCAGAGCAGGAAATGCCACGTGTTCCGCTCATTTTGGGGGATCAACAGGGGCTCCTTGTCAGACACCTTCTTACTCCCATGGTAATGTATGCATTCCCACCAGTGCCATTGCTTCAGAGTCCTCATGAAGATCATGCAGGACAGGGCCAAAGTGATCCTGATAGCCCCAGCTTGGCCTTGCCAACACTGGTTCTGCACACTGATGGACCTTTGGTGATGGCCCCGCTGCAGGTGTCTCTCTGGCTGGATCTCCTATCCCAGAACCACAGTAGTCTCCTGCACCTGAATCTAGCTGCGCTGCACCTAATAGTTCCTGTGTGGCTGAATGCCGAAGAGCAGGAGTGCTTGGCCTGTGCCCAGCAGGTTCTACTGACGAGTAGAAAGCTCTCCACCAGATCAACCTACCTGGCGAAATGGAAACTGGTCAAGGCCCAGCACATGCACCAAGGGGGTAGGCCAGAGCAGGCCTCGCTGCAGTTGATCCTGTACTATCTTCTACATCTCAAGCTCCAGGGCTTGTCCCTTTCATCGATTAATGTCCAAATAGCTGCCATATCAGCCTTTCACCCCCCATTCCAGGGCAGGTTGGTCTTCGCTTATGACATGGCGGTCCAGTTCTTGAAAGGTCTGGAGCGACTCTACCCCATGTCCAAGACCCCGTCCCTCCGTGGGACCTGAATCTGGTGATCGCCTGGCTCATGAGAGTTCCCTTCGAGCCCTTAGCATCCTGTTCCCTCCTTCTGCTCTCCTGGAAGGTGTCATTCCTGGTGGTGGTAACATCTGCCTGAAGGGTCTCTGAGATTAGGGCACTTATCTCGGAGCTGCCCTATATGGTGCTTTTCAAGGACGAGGTCCAGCTGCGTCCGCACCCAGCTTTCCTGTCCAAGGTTGTTTCGCAATTTCACATGAATCAGGACATATTTTTGCCAGACTTCTTCCCAAAACCTCATAAGTCTGAGGAGCAGTGTAGGTTGCACTTACTGGACGTCAGGAGAGCACTGGCCTTCTACATCGAAAGGACAAAACCATTCCGTAAATCGATGCAGCTGTTCGTCACGATGGTGGATAGGGTGAAAGTTCATCCGGTGTCCACCCAGAGAATTTCATCATGGATCACAGCCTGCATCTGATTTTGCTATGATCAAGCGAAGGTGTCTCCACCGGTGATCGTAACTGCCCACTTGACTAGGGCGCAAGTCTTCATGGCCCAAGTGCCAATTCCAGATATCTGCTGGGCTGCCACCTGGTTGTCCATTCACATGTTCATATCTCACTATGCACTTACCTAGGAAGCCGGAGATGACGCTGGCTTCAGTAGAGCAGTGTTGCAAGCCGCATGTCCATGAACTTCGAGCCCACTTCCAGGGATATTGCTTGTGAATCACCTAGAATAGAATCAACATGAGCAAGCACTTGAAGAAAAACCAGTTACCTTCCTTGTGTAACTTGTTTTTCGAGATGTGTTGCTCATGTCCATTCCATTACCCGCCTTCCTACCCCTCTATCAGAGTTGCCAGCAAGAAGGAACTAAGAGGGCATAGGGCCGGCGGTGCCTGATATACTGATGCAGGGGTAGGAGCCTATGGCACTCACACTGCCCGGGTCTTGGGGGTGTCACGGAGTATTGGGGGACTCAGGGCCCTGCACCCCCGGCTTCCTGCAATTCGCCATGACTCTCAGCCAGCCAGTAAAGCAGAAGGTTTATTTGGATGACAGGAATACAGTCCAAGACAGGTCTTGCAGGCACAGACAACAGGGACCCCCTCCGTTAGGTCCATCTTGGGGTCCCAGGGCATCCCAGCCCAGCCCCCCTTGGGAGGTCAGAGCCATCTCTGCCTCCCAGCCATCTCTCCCACCTGCTTCCAGCACTCTCCCTTCAGCGACCCCTCCCACAGCCTTTGTTCAGTTTCCCGGGCCCCGGAGTCACCTGGCCTCCAACCCCTTCCTGGGTTCTCATGTTACAAGCTCAGGTATGTTCCCTCGGGCAGACTCCCATCCCCCGATGCAGACCATCCTAGTCACACTCCCCTGTCAGCATTCACACACCCCAGCAAGAACAGTCCCAGTTCGTCACATCTCTCCCCCCTTCGAGACTGAACTGAGCAGGGTCACTTTAGCCAGTGACCTGGGGAAGTTCGAACCTACCCCCGTTCCCATGGATGCCCCCGCATCCCTCCCATTCCTTGGTGGGAATTACACCAGGCCCCTCCAGTTTCACGCCCCCCCTTAGGTCGGGGGTGCTTGATGGCACTCGCAGTTCGCATGGGGGAAGGTTTATACGGCCTGTGCCCTTTTTCCACCCCCATACCTCTGGGGTTCCAACTGGGCTGTGGTCTTCTCCCAGCGCTCCAGTCTGGAGGTCTGTGCTTTGGGCTCCCTTGGTTTAGAGCCGCCCTTTTAACCTTGGCCACCCTCCGGAAAGGATCCTTTATGCTGGGCAAGGGTCCTAAAGCTGTTTTCCCCTTGTCCCAGGCCTTCCTCCCCCTCTGACAGGGGTCACAGGATCTGCAGTACTGTCGGACAGTAACAAAGACCCCAGGCCAGTAAAAGCTCCGTAGCAGCCTCTGCTGGGTACGCCAGGTTCCCTGGTGCCCTGAGAGGGGAATGTCATGGGCCCGGCACAGCAGCTGGCGGCGATACTTCTGGGGTACCACCAGCTGCCTCCTGATCCCCCCTGACTCCATTTCCCCTGGGGGAGCCCATTCTCGGTACAGGAACCCCTTCTCCCACAGGAACCTTTTCCGGCCACCTCGTCCCATGGTCTGTACCGCATTGAGGTCGGCCAGGTCCCTTATCTTCCGCAAGGAGGGATCTCTCTGCAACTCGGCCTGGAACTCAGCAGCTGGGACAGGGATGGCCACCTGCTCTTTCTCGCCCGCTGGGTCTGAAGCTGCAGCCTCCCTGAGCCGTGTCCCTGGGCGTTCCCTCCCCACCAGGTTAGGGTCCTGCGCCTCAGGCAAGGCACCCCCCCCCAAGGCCAGGGCGCAGTGCCCCTCGCCGGCTCTGACTGCGGGTCACAACCAGTGCCCTTTGGGGGCTGCTTGGCCAGTTCTCCAGGTCCCCCCCCATCAATACCTCAGTGGGCAAATACGGGTGTACCCCCACATCCTTGGGGCCCTCCTTGGCCCCCCACTTCAGGTGTACCCTTGCCACGGGCACTTTGACTGGTGTTCCGCCCACCCCCGTCAGGGTCCGGTAGGTGTTGGGCACCACCTGATCTGGGGCCACCACCTCGGGCCGGGCCAGCGTCACCTCTGCGCCCGTATCCCAGTATCCATCGACCTTCCTCCCATCCACCTCCAGGGGAACAAGGTACTCTCTCCGGAGGGACAGCCCCGCGCCCACCGTATAAACCAAAAACCCTGAGTCTGGGGCATCCAGCCCCCTAGAGGAGCTGGCCTGGGGCCCTTCTCTCTCTTGAGCAGTTGATAAGCTGCCAGCCCCTCTTGCGTGAGAAGCCTGCCCCTCGTCCGTCTGGGCCTCTACCAAGTTAACCCTGTGCGGGTTCGGTCTGCTCAGTCTGTCCCTGAGCCTGGGGCACTGGGCCCGTATGTGGCCTTTTTGGCCACAGTGGTAGCAGCCCATGTCCCATGGGTCCCCCCGGGTGGGTCGGATGGTCCTGACGCCGGATGTTCCCCTCTGATGGGGTTTTCCTGTATTTTCCCACGGGGATGTCCCATGGTGACTCTCTCTCTGCGCTGTGGTGGGACTGTTCCTTTGGGACTCCTCCCTTCTATCTCCTGACCGGCTCTTTACAAACTCATTGGCCAGCCGGCCTGCATGTCGCGGGTTCTCTGGCTTTCTGTCCACCAACCACAGCCTCAGGTCGGATGGGCACCGCTCATACAGTTGCTCCAGTACCAGCAGTTTGACCAGGTCCTCCTTCGTCTGGGCCCCATCAGCCCACTTGCTGGCGTATCCTTCCATGCGGACGGCTAGTTGCAGATATGAGATCTCAGGGGTTTTATCCTGACTCCGGAACCTTTCCCGGTACATCTCAGGAGTCAGCCCAAACTCACGTAGCAGGGCCTTTTTGAATAGTTCGTAGTCCCCTTTCTCTGCCTCTTCCAGTTGGCGGTACAATGCCACGGCTTTGGGGTCCAGTAAGGGGGTAAGGACCCGGAGTCTGTCCGCGGGATCAACCCGGTGCAGCTCGCAGGCCGTCTCAAAGGCCTCCAGGAAGTCATCCATGTCCTCCCCCTCCTTGCGTGGGGCCAGGATGCACTTATCAAAGCTCCATGCAGTCCTGGGTCCCCCCTCACTCACCGCAGCCGGGGGTTCGCTGCCCTTCAATCTCGCCAGTTCCAGTTCATGCTGACGCTGTCTCTCTTCACGCTGATGCGGTCTCTCATTCTCCTGTCTCTGTCTCATTCTCCTCCCGTTCATGCTGACGCTGTCTCTCTTCATGCTGTCTCTGTTGTTCACGATCCTCCAGCTCTCTCAGTTTTAGCTCTTTCTCCCATTCCAGCCAATTCCGCTCCACGGATGCCGAACGTCGCCGGGAGGATCCTCTGCTGGCCGGCGAGCTTCGCCGGGAGGGTCCCCTGCTGGCCGGGGGGGCCACGGCGCCTTCGGTATTTGCTGGGCTCCTCCCCACCCTTCCCCTAGGCATAGGAAGGAGGGGTCTCGGGAAGCCCTCAGCAGCCGGCTGACCACTCCCAGCTGGGACAGACACTGGTGCCTGCGCTGCATTTGCCAGGCTGCTTCCCTGAGACACAGGGATCAGTTCATTCGCGCGATCTTCCGCCTCCAGCCGGGCAATGAGCTGTTCTTTGGTGAGCCTCCCAATGCGCAGCCCCCTCTGCTTGCACAGCTCCACCAGGTCGCTCTTAAGCCGCTTGGCATACATCTTCCTGCTGGCCACTCACCGGCCTGTGTGCTCACAGCTCCCCACAGTTCCCAGGGAGACCCCTAGTGTGCCAGCCCTTCTCGAGGTCACCACCTCTCTGCCAGGGTCGAGCTGCAGACTCCTCCGCCCCTGGGACCACTCGCTGCGATCCCCCCGGGGGACCCTGTTACTGCAAAAGTCTTTCTCGCTGGTCACACACTCCCAGGGGTAATAACCGTCTCTCTCTCACTCTTCAGCACGCCTGGTCCCCGTCAATCCCCCTTCGTTTTACTGCTCCCCAGTCACTTACTGCAGGAAGCGTCGTCCACGGGGTGCAGTAGATCCCGCCGCTGCCACCAGTTGTCACGGAGTATTGGGGGACTCAGGGCCCTGCACCCCCGGCTTCCTGCAATTCGCCATGACTCTCAGCCAGCCAGTAAAGCAGAAGGTTTATTTGGATGACAGGAATACAGTCCAAGACAGGTCTTGCAGGCACAGACAACAGGGACCCCCTCCGTTAGGTCCATCTTGGGGTCCCAGGGCATCCCAGCCCAGCCCCCCTTGGGAGGTCAGAGCCATCTCTGCCTCCCAGCCATCTCTCCCACCTGCTTCCAGCACTCTCCCTTCAGCGACCCCTCCTACAGCCTTTGTTCAGTTTCCCGGGCCCCGGAGTCACCTGGCCTCCAACCCCTTCCTGGGTTCTCATGTTACAAGCTCAGGTATGTTCCCTCGGGCAGACTCCCATCCCCCGATGCAGACCATCCTAGTCACACTCCCCTGTCAGCATTCACACACCCCAGCAAGAACAGTCCCAGTTCGTCACAGGGGGGCTCTGCAGTTTGTTTAATTTTAAATGAAGCTTCTTAAACATTTTAAAAACCTTATTTACTTTACATACAACAGCAGTTTAGTTATATATTATAGACTTATAGAAAGAGACCTTCTAAAAACGTTAATGTATTACTGGCACGCGAAACCTTAAATTAGAGTGAATAAATGAAGACTCGGCACACCACTTCTGGAAGGTTGCCGACCTCTGTACTGATGCATAAGCGTGGCACTCCAGAGGGCGCCACAGCTGACCCTACAGATACCAATAGGGCAAAAGTCTCTGACAACTATGCACGTGGGTGCACATACACCTGAAATGGAATGGACATGAGCAACACATCTCAAAGAACAGTTATAAAAGGTAGGTAATCGTTGTGTGGGTTTTTTTAGTGAACATGTTTTAATAATAATTTTTAAATACAAAGAGTTGAGCAGTTGTGAAGGGAAAATCTAGATAAGTGCTTTACACATTATTATAATTTGTGTCCTTTTTGGGATAACATTTTTAGTCCAGATTAGTTCAGAGTCTAACTTTTTATTTATTCCTTGCCATCTTATTGTGAGGTAAAAAAATATATTGAGAGCTATAGCAAAAAGTCTTGAAGTTAATTGAAAACTGAAGCATAAAAATTAGTCTGATAAAAATGGGGGTGCTAGAAGGTTCTAGGATCAGAATAAAGAGTTCTTCGAGAGAGATGTCCCTGTGGGTGCTCCACTCTAGGTGTTGGTGCGTCCCTGCGCCTTCACTCAGAGACTTTTCGTAGCAGTACTCGTACTGGCCACACATGCGCAGAGGCTGCCCCCCGCAGTGAGTCTAGGATAATAGTGCGCATGCGTGGCCAATCTCCTCAGTTCCTTCTCTACCGTCCCCGGCCTGAGACGGAGCTCAGCAGACTCGTTAGGAAATACCTCACTTTGTTACTATTACCTGTTCTAGTAGTTAGTTTGTTGTCAGTTCTTGTTAGTGTAGCTCATTAGTTCTTTTATCTGTTTAAAAAAAAAAATAATAATTTCTCTCAGCGGCAGCCGCTTCTACCATGCCTGGCTCCACAGGCTTTAAGCGCTGCTCTACTTGTAAGGACGCTATTCCGCTCTCTGATGGCCACTCTCATTGTATAAAATGCCTGGGGGAAACGCACATTCCCCAAAAATGTGCCCATTGTACCAAACTCAGTTCCAGGGCACGAAAGGACAGGGAGCTTAAACTGAAACTGCTCCTCCTGCAGAAGTCTATCGGGTCAGTTTCAGACCCAGGAGCCGACTCCAGCTCTACTGCCTGCCACAGCCCCCCTGCTTCAAAAAAACTGAAGAAAGCTACAAAAAAGGGGCAGCCCTCTCCAACAAAGAAGTTGGTGAGACACAAAAGTGCCTCAGGCAGGTCAACAGTTTCCCTGCCTGTGTTTCCTCGCCTCAGCACTTTTGAAGAGCCGGGCTCCTCAGGCACCGCACGAAAGCCGCCTCAGGCTGCGGCGGTGGCACGAAGCTCCGGTGCCGAGGCTTCAGGCTTTCAGTTGCCTGCCTCGTTTATGGCACCGTTCGGCACCGAGACGAACACGATGCTGACATTTCCAGCCTTGCCTGACCCTGTGCGGGCTGATGTTGTCCCCCCGGCACCTACCACGGCACCAGCAACTGCGGTACAGGCTGACAGGGAGATCAAAGGAAAAACCCCTGCTCAGAGGAATGTTCCCTCAGGGCAACTTCCTCCTCCGCAGCTTTCACCTCATGCAGGAGCCTCACCTTTTCAATTCACTCAGACAGCAGATCTATTGGTCTCCCCTATTCTGCAGTCTCCCCTGATAAATGCCTGTTTTTCTCCAATGCTGGATTCAGGATCAGAACAACCTTCCTCCAGTGAGGAGGAAACTGATCCACAGGCAGTTTTTTCTCCTTCTCAAGACTCCCAGACCCAGATCAACAGGGATTACAAAAAAACTACCTCAGCCTGTCCTCAGTATCCTGCCCCATGGAGAGTGAACCCTTGGATGGCAACACCTATGCCCTACCCACCACCTTGGCAATGTTGGGCACCATGGGCATCGTACCCCTGAGAACACATGCGCTACGGCACTTCGACCAGGCACAACACCGGTTTAGCACTGCCTCGTGACGGACCTGGCAGCACCGTCACATAAGATACCAGGCAGCACCATCACACTCTCAGGAGCAACTGAGTCCTGCTCCTATTCCAGCAGAGTCCAACGTAACGCTTGAGGAAGCCTTACTTCCCCTTCCTCCAACCCCGTTGGATGACTATGCCAAATTCCAAGACCTCTTTAAAAGAGCTGCAGGTGACTTGAAAATTAACTTAGAGGAAGTCACTGAACAACGGCATGAACTAACAGACATTTTGCAGCCCTCTTCTTCCTCTAGAGTAGCATTACCAATCAACATAGCCCTTTTAGAACCCGCTAAATCCATCTGGCAGAATCCAGCCACTAGCCTACCTACCTGTAAACAAGCGGACAGGAAGTACTTCATTCCTTCAAAGGGCTCTGAATTCCTTTTTACCCATCCGGCGCCAAACTCCTTGGTAGTGGACGCAGCAAACCAGAGGGCCAAACAACAGTACGCCCGCTCCACCCCAGCCAACAAGGACAGTAAACGCCTGGACCTCTTCGGCCGTAAAGTATATACATCCTCGACGTTACAATTTCGCATAGCTAATTATACCGTAGTCCTTGCAAAATATGACCACAAAAACTATAATAAATTCATGGATTTTATTGATCACATCCCAGAACAGAAGAAACAATAATTCACAGCTCTGGTTTCCGAGGGACAAACCATATCACGCACCGCTCTCCAAGCGGCCCTCGATGTAGCTAACACTGCAGCAAGGTCGACTGCCACAGCAGTGGTCATGCGACAGGGTTCATGGCTCTCTTCCTCCTTCTTCCCTCGAGAGGTCCAGAGCACCATTGAAGATCTTCCCTTCGACGGGGAAAAACTTTTTGCCTCCACCACAAACGACATGCTGCATTCGATGAAGGACGCAAGAGCAACCCTCCGGTCCCTAGGCCTCCAGCCACCTGCGACCAGAAGACGACAATATAAATATCAACCTTATCACCGACCACGCTACCCCACATTTTCACAACACTCCTATAGACCACAGGAACAACAACAGCAACAACAACGCCAAAGACCAAGATTCCAGCGTCGTCGTCCTAATTCTACAGGGGCGCTGTAACCCCCTCCAACTAATAGGCAGATTTGAAGCATTGGTCGAGGGTTTAGAAAACAGCATTCCCACTTCAGCCGGCACACCTATCTTTGGACACCGCCTACGACCATTCTCTCATCAATGGCAGAAAATTACATCCGACAAATGGGTCCTAGAGGTAGTTACAATTGGATACGCCATCCCCTTCCTCTCCCACCCTCCCCGTCCCTCTTCAGGGACCCATCTCACGAGCAACTACTCTTCCAAAAAGTGCAGCATCTCCTTCAACTGGGAGCAGTAGAAACTGTGCCAGAACGACACAGAGGGAAGGGTTTTTACTCCCATTATTTCTTAACAGAGAAGAAAAATGGGGGATGGCGACTAATCCTCTACCTCAGGCGGCTCAACAAATTTGTCAAAAAGCAAAAGTTCAAGATGGTCACTCTCACCACTATAATCCCAGAGCTGGAGCAGGGCGACTGGTTTTCAGCCCTCAACCTACAGGATGCCTATTTTCATGTGACTATACACCCGTCCCACAGACGATTCCTACGCTTTACTCTCGGCTCCACACATTTCCAATACAGGGTTCTCCCTTTCGGACTGTCCACGGCGCCCCTTGTTTTTTCCAAGATCCTAGCCGTAGTTACAGCCTACCTCAGAAAACAAGGGGTCGTAATATTTCCTTACCTAGACGATTGCCTCCTCAAAGCTTCAACGTTCGACGAAGCTCTCCGATCCATACGGCTTACCATCGATTGTTTCCTATCTTTAGGCCTGCAAGTAATCAAAAACAAATCCACATTATACCTCACCCAACATCTGGAGTTCATAGGGGCATATCTCGACTCCCAGATGGGGTTGGCATCTCTCCCACCAGCCCGCTTCAATTCTATAAGTCAACTAGCCACAAGGATTCGCAATCAGTCCCCAGGTGACTGTCCGGGACTGCCTACAAATACTAGGTCACATGGCCTCGTGCACCTCTGTCGTTCAAAATGCACGTCTATATATGAGGTGCTTCCAAGCGTGGTTGGCCACGGTATACAGACCGAATGTGCACCCTCTAAACAAGACTCTCTCCATACCTGCCCGAGTCAAAGATTCTCTACAGTGGTGGACAATTCACTCCAACCTCTGCTCTGGAGTCCCCTTTTTTCAGCAGGCTCCATCCCTCATACTGACGACCGATGCATCTCTGACAGGATGGGGTGCACACATGTCTCACCACACAGCCCAGGGGCTTTGGTCTTCAACCTCTCTCCATATAAATGTCCTAGAACTTCGAGCCATTCGCAATGCATGCCGTCAGTTCCTACCACTGATCAAGAACCAACACGTACGCATAATGACAGACAATATTGCATGCATGTTCTACGTGAACAGGCAGGGGGGAGCTCGATCCCAGTCTCTGTGCACAGAGGCTATGAAACTCTGGAACTGGTGCATTGCGAACAACATCTGGGTATCAGCGGCCTACCTTCCTGGAGTGATGAATACCACAGCGGACGAACTAAGCAGACGTTTCCCGTGGGATCACGAATGGGAATTAAACGAGCACACCATTCGCAACATATTCCGCATTTGGGGCTACCCAGCAATAGACCTCTTTGCAACTGCAAAAAACAAGAAATGTCCCAATTTTTGCTCCAGAGCAGGGCTAGGCAAACATTCCCTGGGAGACGCATTCATGATCCCATGGCACCAAAACTTACTGTATGCGTTTCCCCCGATACCGGTTCTGAACAGGGTCCTGATAAAAATACGAACAGATGGCGCCAAGGTGATCCTAATTGCCCCATCATGGCCCAGACAGCCCTGGTTTCCGTTTCTCACCAAAATGTCCATTCGACCACCAATCCCCTTGCCTCTCATTCCGAACCTCCTATCACAACCACACGGCCTTTTTCTCCACCCCAACTTATCCATGCTCCACCTCAAAGCATGGTTCCTACATGGTTCTCCCAAAATGAACTAGATTGTTCTGAACAAGTTCAAAGAGTGCTCCTGCATAGCAGAACACAATCTACTCGCACCACCTATCTATGTAAGTGGAAACGATTCACACACTGGTGTTGAACTAAACAACTTAGTCCCACGTCAGCACCTCTTCAGCTCATACTTGACTACCTATTGGACCTTAAGCAATCTGGCCTTTCTTCCAGTTCCATCAGGGTCCATTTAGCTGCTATTACAACTTTTCATGACAAAATTGATGGTACTTCCGTATTTGCTCATCCTATCACCAAGCGCTTCCTCAAGGGACTCCAAACCCTATACCCAGACATAAAACCACCCACCACCCCGTGGGACCTTCATCTAGTTCTCTCTTGCCTAACCCAACAACCATTTGAACCCCTAGCCACGTGTTCCCTTTTACACCTTTCGATGAAAACAGCATTTTTAGTGGCAATTACCTCCGCCAGGCGGGCAGGAGAAATAGCAGCTCTTATGGCAGACCCACCATATACGATATTTTTCAAAGACAAGGTTACCCTCAGGTTACACCCCAATTTTCTTCCTAAAGTACACTCCTCATTCCACATTAATGAGCCGATTCACTTACCAACCTTTTTCCCGAAGCCACATGCGAACTCGTTCGAAGCCTCAATGCATACACTAGACGTACGCAGGGCCTTGTCCTTCTATTTGGATAGAACCAAACCTTTTAGAAATTCTTCCAGACTTTTTGTTTCCATTGCGGAGCGTTCCAGAGGTACACCTATTTCTACCCAGAGACTTTCGAACTGGATTTCTCAGTGCATCCGGTTGTGCTATCAGATGAAGAAAGTTACACCTCCAGACGGCATCAGAACACACTCCACTAGATCTATGGCTGCCTCTGTAGCATTCTTACACAAAGTTCCCCTGGCTGATATCTGTAAAGCAGCTACCTGGTCCTCTGAGCACACATTTGTTAAACACTATGCCCTTACTCAAGGCCCTCTATCTGATATACGTTTGGGCAGGGCTGTACTATCAACGGCGTTCCTATCAGATCCGAAGTCCCTACCTCCTTAAGATACTCGGCTTTTAAGTCACCTAGAGTGGAGCACCCACAGGGACATCTCTCGAAGAAGAAGAGGAGGTTACTCACCCTGTGCAGTAACTGACGTTCTTAGAGATGAGTGTCCCTGTGGGTGCTCCACTACCCACCCTCCTCCCCTCTACTTCGGAGTTGGGGTAGCCTCCGTTGTAGAGAAGGAACTGAGGAGAGTGGCCACGCATGCGCACTATTATCCTAGACTCACTGCGGGGGGCAGCCTCTGCGCATGTGTGGCCAGTACGAGTACTGCTACGAAAAGTCTCCGAGTGAAGGCGCAGGGATGCACCAACACCTAGAGTGGAGCACCCACAGGGACATCTAGAGTGGAGCACCCACAGGGACACTCATCTCGAAGAACATCAGTTACTGCACAGGGTGAGTAACCTCCTCTTGTGGATATGCTACAGGACTATCCTTACCCATATGCAAAGCAGGCAGCTGCATAGGGCACCAGGAAATTTGGGGCACGAGCCCCTGCTCTGGCTCTTCCCCAGGCCCCCGCCCCTGCTCCACCCCTTCCTGCCCCTGCCTCAGCCCCGTCCCTACTCCGCCCCCACTCCCATGAAGATTGCAGCCAGGCCGGACCCTGCACTCACCGCGTGGTAAGTAGAGCGACCCAGGCCCAGCGTGCTCCGCTCTCCTGGCTCCCAGCTGTGCCGCTGGCGAGTGCTGAGACAGTTCCTCCCTCCCCACGAGCAAGGGGAGCAGAGCAGCCTGGGGCCTTGAGCCTTCGGGAGTGCGGGGAGCTGGCTCCAGTCCTCTGCGGGGTGGGGTGGGGGCTGTGTGGGGCCTCAGGTCTCTGTGGGGGGCGAGGGGGCTTAGCCTCAGCCTGCTCTGCTCCCCTGGCTCCCAGCCTTGGGGGGAGGGGGAAACCGCCCCCCAGCACTTGCCAGTGGCACAGCTGGGAGACAGGGGAGTCGAGTAGGCTGGGTCTGGGTCACTCCACTTCCCGCAGGAAGTGGCCAGCCCCCGTCCCCATAGAGGCCTGGGGCCAGCCTCCCCCTTCCGCGGAGGCCTGGGGCGGGACCCCCCACAGCCCCCCCACGGAGGCCTGGGGCTAGCCCTCCCCACTCCCTCCCATGGAGGCCTGGGGCCCCACACAGCCCCCCCGTGGGAAGGCTGCGTAGGGCACCAAAATAGCTAGAGATGGCCCTGCTACAGGGATTCTCACAACAAATTTTTTGGTGGCCTCAAGGTGCAGCCACCAACTCTTGCTGGTGGCCACTCTGACAATTTTTCCTAAAATACTTCATTAACTTTAGGAAAAACAAATAAATATACACATATACATGTCCAAATCATTGTAATTTATTTATGTAGAGGTTTTTTTTGCAGACTGAATAATAAAAATAATGTACAGATGTCTCTATTTACTGCACGTAAACAGAATAGAAACACAAATAAGGTGCTTTGAATATTTTGATTTTTTTTAAAGACTTGCTAGCTAATAAGTCTGCTATTGTGAAAACTGATATTTGTATATTTGTTAATATCACTTTTCGCAGCAGACTTACTCAGTACCAGCAAGCTGGGGGACAAATTAAGCCCTGGATGAGGAGGTAGCTAAGGAGGAGGGGGGGCCGTGGGGAGATGGGGGCAGGGTCTGGAGGAGGCAGCAGGGATCAAGGCCGTGGCAGGGGTGAGTCTGGGGCTGGAGCCTTGGGTCCTGATGCATGGTTAGGGGCTGGAGGAGGCAGCAGGGGCCAGAGGCGATGTAGGGAGGGGTCGGGGTGAGCCCAGGGCTGGAGCCCAAAATCCTGTAGCTGGGGACGGAGCCCACCGCCACATGACCAGATCCTGCTGCCCGCCACCCCAAGGCTGAAGCCCAAAGCCCATCCACCCCTACAAAGGTGGGAACTCACACTAGTCACCTGTTCATACAGTGTTTCTGGCCCCAGAAGGGGGCAAAGGCCAGCCACTGTTGGTCGCCCCGGGGCAGGAGTGCTGCTTCACCACCCAAGAGGCTGTGGCTACAAGCAAAGTCCCTAGTAGCCGCATTTGAGTGCACCTGTTGCTTTCTTTTGCAAAAAATAAACATTACTGTTTTGGACTGTTAACACACATCTGTATACGGTAACTGTCTATGGTCCATGAGAGCAATGGGTTATCAAAGGCTGACTCTTTAAACAATATTTATTAAATATGTTGTATGATATGGATAATGATATTACGTGGGGAGTACATTTTGTGTGTGTGTTTAAGTGACTTGGAGAACAAATAATGTGGCTTTTGTTCTTGTAGTTATGGACTCGTGTCTCTCATTGTTAAATTACCCAAGAAGGCCTTGCTTTATATTAATTTCTATAATCCAAAGACTGATTTTCATCTAGAAAACTGCTTTCCACTCTTTGGGCCATCTTAGCTGAACATCTGTTTGGTAAAAGTAACTTGCAGGGTTTTTTTAGACACTGCAAACTCTGTCTTAGTAAGGTCTGTGTTGGTGTAGAGTTTGTGTTGCATTGTAAAGCTGTTTATCAGGAATTGGCTTATAAAAGACTTTCTGCAATGGGGTTTAATTTCTCTTCCCGTCTGGTGACCAGTGAGTAAGAGCCATCTGGCTTCTTTGGACTCTGCAGCCCATAAATTTTATGAAAGCCTGCCTGCGGCTCTATTGTATCTCTATGGGATGAGCAGTATACATTTTCTGTCTCAGCCTCTCTCTCAAGAGAGGCTATGTAATAATATTAAGTCTGAATAAAGGATAGGGGTGCATCAGCTGATACTGCTTTGGGGGAAAACTGCAGAAGTGAAAGTTAATGCCTTCTGTGAGGCTGCCTTTGTTAACTGCCCAGAAGCATCTACAGGCGAGTGAGTAGAGTCCTGGAATGATTCTCTGTTGGGTTGGGCTTATGTGGAAATTTCCAGCTACATTGTCACTGTCATTGGATACCCTTTTTTATACAGTTCAAAACCAGCCTTTAATATTGGAGAGAAAGATTACCACCACTTCATGAAAAGATGATTGTTTTTTCTTTCTTTGTAACTAGTACAAATGATGGTCTTTTTCAAAAGAAGAATATGGCTGTGACTGGCAGAAACAAAATGTTTCCCATCAGATAGATGGGAGTTATCTTCTACCTTCTGTACTCTGAACTGTTCAGCACTTTCCAGAGGTTTTAAATTTGGCAGAAGAATATAAGAATTATACGTTCCCCCTTACTCCCATGTTTAAAAAGTTAGTGTCTTTTAAAATTCCTCTGTGGGATAGCCCACAAAGGAGAATCATATCTATGTTGCTCTGCCCCTAGGTGCTTCCCCAGAAGTGTAGCAGAAGCCAAGTGAAACTGTCAAGAATTGTGTTGGTTATGTTGTGACAGTATGGAAGTTCTGTTGGCTGGAGCAGTACAAGTGCAATGCAGAGGAGGAAATGGTAGAAACAGGTGAAAATGAAAAGAGAGGGGTATTTCTGCAGTGGTCTTAAGGTATTGTATCTTTGGGACATTTATTCTTTCTCTTTGGACCAGACTGGGGCTTGGAACAATGTGAAGATGGCACACTGATTCCCTGGGTGGGAGAATGTCTCATTGCCTTCTAGTGACCCATCCCTAGTTTTTTTTTTTTTAATAAGGGTTTACGGCTATTGATGCAAAGCCTTGAGATATTAAATTTTCAGGTTTGACTAGGTTGGAGAATTATACACAACGATTGCTGTATTTCATTCCATGTGCTTGCTTGCATTTCAGAGGTGATTTAAGGAGTGCTCATCTATCTCTTCCCCACCTCCTAGGGGTGTTTTCAGATTTGAAAACTGTTTATAAAATACTCTGAGGTCCTTGGACAAAAGGGGCTGTAGAAGGGCAAAGGATTATTACTTTTAGAAAACTACTTGCCCTGAAAGAGTAATTACACTACCTGAAAGTAAAACTGGACCTCACCTCAGCAGCTAGTAGACTAAGTGCACAAACAAAAAGCGACAAGACAGGAGTATTGTTGTCCTTTCAGTACAATTGGGGATTTTCAGGGTTGTTTCCGTCTTTGGATGAGAAATTATATGAATCCAATATATTTTTGATGTAATCTTGTTTCCTTGCTCAGAAATCCCTGTGTGGTGCTCCACCAAGCGCTCTATCTCTTTGCTTCCTTCCTGGATCATGCTCACAATCACAACTCCTTCTGCTTGCTGGCTGGCTTGCTTTCTCCAAAACACAGCCTGCAACCAGTGTCATACTCCCCTGCATACCTATGTTAATCTACCTTGTTTAGCTCTGCCCGTGTCATGTGGCCTAGTGCCTAGAGCAGTAGCCCCCGTTATTCTGCAGCCATATTTACTACATAAAGGGGCTTAATTGCTCCTTTTATGAATCCTGAAAGAGAGTGCTTGGGGCACTCCTGGGCTTTAATGAGCTCCTTGGCTTCTCTTTGGATTCAAGACCTCCTTGATGACAGCCTTTAGCACCTTTCAGCATAACAGTATTGAAAAATTCACTTCCCTGTAAGTGGAAAGGTTTCCGGGATGAGTGAGGGAACCTTTGACATTAACTTATGCAGACTCTGAGCTTGATTTATTTTTTTAAAGGGAGAAATATTACTAGCTCTGAAGATGACAAAGAAAACTTTCCAAAGGTATAAAACCAAGGAATCCTGAGGCCTTGGCTGCACGGGGAAATTGACCAGAATAAGCTATTCCACAATAGCTATTCCAGAATCCTGTGTGGACACTCTAACAAAAGTGGCTTTATTCCAGAATACTGTGTCCATGTGATGGCATTGTTCTAGTATAATTTAGCTATACTGGTCAATTTCCCCCATGTTGACAGGGCCTTAGCCTGCAACTAGACAATTCTTTGAGTTACTATAGCTACTTATATCTTTGTCAATGAGGACAGAGTGAAATTAACAAGATTGATAGAATCCTGCAGGCCAGGGCCGGCTTTAGGCCACTTCAACCAATTCCCCTGAATTGGGCCTCGCGCCTAAGAGGGCCCTGCACCCAAGTCCCGGTATGGCGTACCGGCAAGAGCAGTGCGCCGTACCGGGATGGCCCAGCTTCCCCAGGAGGCAATTTAAAGGGCCCAGGCCCTTTAAATTGCCATCAGAGCCCCACTGCTGGAGCCCTGGGGTAGGGCTGCGGGGCTCTGGGGGCTATTTAAAAAGTCTGGGGCTCCCGCTGTCTCTACTGCCCCGGCCCTTTAAATAGCCGCCGGAGCCCCGCCGCTTCCCCTGAGCTCCTGCGGCTATTTAAAGGGCCGGGGCGGTAGAAGCAGGGGAGCCCCGGGCCCTTTAAATAGCCCCCCAGAGCCCTGGGATAGCGGGGGGCTCGGGGGCGATTTAAAGGGCTGGGGCTCCAGCTGCCTCTGCTGCACCCCCTGCCTGCACCAGCCCTGCACCCCCTGCCCTGCTCGCAGCCAGCCCCTGTCTCCAGCCAGCCCTGCACCCCCTACCCGCCTCCAGCCCCGCCCCCCCGCCCGCACCAGCCCCGCCCCCCCGGCCCTGCCTGCAGCCAGCCCTGCACCCCCTGCCCACAGCCAGCCCCGCATCCCCTGCCCACAGCCAACCCCTGCTGCACCCTCTGCCCTGTCTCCAGACAGCCCCGCCACGCCCCCCTGCAGCCCTGCCCAAAGCCAGCCAGCCCCATACAACCTCTGCCCACACCAGCCCTGCACCCCCTTCCCTGCCTGCAGCCAGTCCTGCCGCGAACCACTGCCGCACCCCCCTGCCTGAAGCCAGCCAGTCCCGCACTCCTCTGTTTCCAGCCCTGCCAACCCATACCGCACCCCCCTGCGGCCCTGCTTGAAGCCAGCCCGCCCCACACACCCCTGTCTCCAGCCAGCCCCCCACCCCTCGCCCTGCCTGCAGCCAGACCCTACCTCCAGTCAGCCCCATGTCCAGTGGTGCCCTGCAGTTCCCAGGGCAGTAACCCTGCACACCTGCTTCAATGAGGGGGGCAGGGAGCAGCTGGGACCCACACATGTGCACAATAGGGTGACGAGACAGCAAGTGTGAAAAATTGGGACGGGGGTGGGGGGGTAATAGGATCCTATATAAGAAAAAGACCCCAAAATTGGGACTGTCCCTATAAAATCGGAACATCTGGTCACCCTAGCACACCCCTAGAGAGTGGCAGGGACCCACACATGTGAAACGGAGCTCATTAATAACCGATCAACAGCATATATGATGCAATGTACATAATATATTATTTTATTATTTATAAAGTAAATAATACATGGAAGAAATGAAAGGGTTTTTTTTTTTTTAGTCATCCCTGCCGGGCCCACCGAAAATGTTTGAATTGGGCCCCGCACTTCCTAAAGCCGGCCCTGCTGCAGGCAACAGTGAAACTGTCAAGAATCATGTCTATTTCATCCTGCTACTGCTTGGCATAATTATAGGCAGCAGCAAAGGCAGGCACTGGAATTACTTGCTGTGGAGGAAGATCCAATAAATGGGGGCTGGGAAAGTGGAAGAGCAGCTGAGACCTTTTCTTCCACCTCCGCCCCTTCATAGTGGTCAGGACATTGGGGAGGGGTGGAACAGCAGAAAACCTTTCTTCCTGCCCTGTTCCCCTTGCAGCAGCCAGCAGGCACTAGGCTTGTCTACACTGTGCTGCAGTGCATACTACAGAGGTGTTAATTGCTGAGTGTACCAAAGTATTGCTTGCTAACTGCCCCAGGCCTTGTGGATGCTGCTGGGGTGCAAACTTAAAGGTACCTTGTTTGTGCTAACGTGGTCCAAATGACTCCCATAGTCCATCCTGCAGCACAGTGTAGACATAACTTGGGGTGTGGGGGAAGGGAAAGAAAAGGGGGAATGACAGAAAGCATTAGCTCCCTTTTAGTAGCTATCCTCTAGAGCAGTGATATCAGACTTCAGGGGTTCAGGAGCCAAGTTAGCGATCAACATTACCCAAAAGAACCACAGTAATGTGACTCCATTGTTTCATTTGCTGTAGTACTATTCATATTTAAAAGTAGTACGGGGAATTATTTAGGGTTTTTATATCTATCTATCTGTCTATCTATTATTCTCACAGCAAATAAGTGCAGGTTGATAACTTGATTGGTTAATAACTTAGATTGGTTAATAATTAAATCAGTCTTTTAATATTGTGTGCTGCAAAGAGCTTCAGGAGATG
Organism: Malaclemys terrapin pileata; assembly: GCF_027887155.1. Lineage (NCBI taxonomy): Eukaryota > Metazoa > Chordata > Testudines > Emydidae > Malaclemys > Malaclemys terrapin. Next base: position 54,929,143 of record NC_071511.1, on the reverse strand, counting down.
CATTAAACAGCCACTTGTGGCTTGTGAGCCACAGTCTAAGGCCTGGTCTACACTGGAGGGGGGAGGCATCTAGACTAGACACGATAAATCAATCTCCGCTGGATCGATCGCTGCCTGCTGATCCAGCCGGTAGTGAAGACATAGCCTGAGTATCACTGCTCTAGAGTCTGTGTTGTGAGACGGGAGGGAATAGTCTGAATTTGATACTTTCCTAGCTAGAGGCTGATCCGCAAGATGGAGCCCCCAAGGCAGGGTCTAGAGACAGTAGTCTGGTAGAAAACTTACCACCATTCCTTTTTGCAGTAGCTGATGGCAGGGGAACTGGGCTTCCCTCCAGCATGTTGCCTCTGGCCCTCCCTGGTGAAAACCACTCTGTTCACTGTCCTCCATGTCTCCCTTTTGGCTGGTAGGCAACTGGTAAATTTTTCAATCTCTGTATATTTAGCATCCTTTGAAGGTACCTCTTAGTTTGAAATAAATCAGGCCCTATACAGTTAATGAGGTAGAAGGCTGAAGAGCACATCCAAATGACCTTTGGGATATCTGAGACACAAGGTGGGTGAGGTAATATCTTTATTGGACCAACTTCAGTTGGTGAAAGAGACATGGTTTTGAGCTACACAGAGCTCTTCTTCAGGTCTGGGAAAGATACTCAGAGTATCACAGCTAATACAAGATGGAAGAGATGTTTAGCATAAGTAGTTAACACACATTATAAGCAACCATGCAAGCTGAAGTGGACTGTTAATATTTTTTTAATAGGACAAAAAAGAGGGATTAGTGGGTTACAGATTGTTTTAATAAAGACACTGGATTTATGGCTTATTACAACAATGATTTTTAGTGTCTAGCAAAGTTATGAATTTAAGCTCCCAGGCTTGTCTTTTGAAGGTGTTGTGCAGGTTTCTTTTGAAGATGAAGACTGAGGGGTCAGATATGGAGTGATCATATTGTGAAAAGTGTTCGCCCATGGGTGATATGGTGGTCTTGTCTGTTATCATTTTTTCTCTGTAAGCTCATTTGAGAGCATAGTGAGGCCTGGGCTGCACTACGATTTTAGGTCAATTTTAGCAGCGTTACCTCGATTTAAGCCTGGACCTCTCCACACGACGAAGCCCTTTTTTCGACTTAAAGGGCTCTTTAAATCAATTTCTTTACTCCACCTCCGACGAGGGGATTAACGCTGAAATTGGCCTTGCTGGGTCGAATTTGGGGTAGTGTGGACGCAATTCGACGGTATTGGCCTCTGGGAGCTATCCCAGAGTGCTCCATTGTGACCACTCTGGACAGTGCTCTCAACTCAGATGCACTGGCCAGGTAGACAGGAAAAGGCCCACGAACTTTTGAATCTCATTTCCTGTTTGGCCAGCGTGGCAAGGTGCAGGTGAGTGCAGATCTCATCAGCAGAGGTGACCATGATGGAGTCCCAGGATCACAAAAGAGCTCCAGCATGGACCGAACAGGAGGTACGGGATCTCATCGCCATATGGGGAGACAAATCCGTGCTAGCTGAACTCCGTTCCAGTAAACGAAATGCCAAAATATTTGAAAAAGTCTCCAAGGGCATGAAGGACAGAGGCTATAACAGGACGCAAAGCAGTGCCGCATAAAAATTAAGGAGCTAAGGCAAGCCTACCAGAAAACCAGAGAGGCAAACGGCTGCTCCAGATCAGAGCCCCGAACATGCCACTTCTATGATGGGCTGTATGCCATGCTAGGGGGTGCAGCCACCACTACCCCAACCCTGTGCTTTGACTCCGTCAATGGACAAACACGGAAGCGGGTTTTGGAGACGAGAAAGATGATGATGATGATGATGAAGAGATTGAAAGCTCACAGCAAGGAAGCGGAGAAACTGGTTTCCCCAACAGCCAGGATATGTTTTTCCCCTTGGACCTGGAGCCAGTAGCCCCCGAACCCACCCAGGGCGTGCTCCCGGACCCTGAAGGCGGAGAAGGGACCTCTGGTGAGTGTATCTTTGTAAATATTAGACATGGTTTAAAAGCAAGCATGTTTAATTATTAATTTTCCCTGGCATTCGCAGCCAGTACAGATACTGGAAAAGTCTGTTAATGTGACTGCGGATGGAGCGGAAATCCTCCAGGGACATCTCCATAAAGCTTTCCTCGATGTACTCCCAAAGACTTTGCAAAAGGTTTCTGGGGAGGGCGGCCTTATTCCGTCCGCCATGGTAGGACACTTTAGCACGCCAGGCCAGTAGCACGTAGTCTGGAATCATTGCATAACAAAGCATGGCAGCGTATGGTCCCGGTGTTTGTTGGCATTCAAACAACATCCGTTCCTTATCTCTCTCTGTTATCCTCAGGAGAGTGATATCATTCACGGTCACCTGGTTGAAATGGGGTGATTTTATAAAGGGGGCATTCAGAGGTGCTCGTTCCTGCTTGGCTGTTTGGCTGTGGCTGAACAGAAATGTTCCCCGCTGTTAGCCACGCGGTGGGGGAAGGGGTGAAGCAATCATCCCAGAGAATTGGGTGTGCGGGGGGGGGGGCGTTATTTGGGTTTGTGTTGCACACTAACCCGCAAACCGCAGCCCTTCCTTTTAAATTGCCAACCCATTTTAAATGGCCAACCCAACGGCCGCTTGGTATGAAAAATGAGGGCGCTGCTGTTTGAAACCATTCCCACATGTTATGAAGGTTAATGAAGCCAAAAGATTATGGCTTACCGTGGCTGCGTGCAAGCCGAATTCTGTTGCCTGGCACTGCGTGAGTGATCTCTCACACCAAACCGGCAGGCCCTCAATATAAGAGGCAAAATGCAACCTTGTAACAAAAGCACATTTGCTATGTAATGTGAACAGCAAGGTTTAACGTGAAAGAGTGTACCCATTGTTCTCTAAAATGTCTTTTTAACTACCACTCTCCCTTTTCCTCCACCAGCTGCAAATGTTTTTCCTTCGCAGAGGCTAGCGAAGATGAGAAGGCGAAAAAAACGCACTCGGGATGAAATGTTCTCTGAGTTCATGCTGTCCTCCCACACAGAGCATAGCAGAATGCGTGGAGGCAGACAATGTCAGAGTGCAGGAAAGCACAATATGAACGCGAGGAGAGGTGGCGGGCTGAAGAGAGTAAGTGGCAGGCTGAAGATGAAAGGTGGCGTCAGCTTGCTGACAGACGGCAAGAGTCAATGCTCCAGCTGCTGGAGCATCAAACTCATATGCTCCAGCATATGGTTGAGCAGCAGGAAAGGCAGCAGGAGCACAGACTACCGCTACAGCCCCTGTGTAACCAACAGCCCTCCTCCCCAAATTCCAGAGCCTCCTCACCCAGACGCCCAAGAACGCGGTGGAGGGGCCTCCGGCCACCTAGCCACTCCACCCCAGAGGATTGCCCAAACAACAGAAGGCTGGCCTTAAAAACTTAAAAAATTTAAAACTTATTGAAGTTTTAAAGTTTTAAAGCGCAGTGTGACCTTGTCCTTCCCTCCTCCCGCACCCCTCTCGGGCTACCTTGGCAGTTATCCCTCTATTTGTGTGATGAATTAATAAAGAATGCATGAATGTGAAGCAACAATGACTTTATTGCCTCTGCAAGCGGTAATCGACGCGGGGAGGGAAGGGAAGGGTGGCTAGCTTACAGGGAAGTAGAGTGAACCAAGTGGGGGCGGTTCATCAAGGAGAAACAAACAGAACTTTCACACCGTATCCTGGAAAGTCATGAAACTGGTTTTCAAAGCGTCTCTGATGCTCACCGCGCCTCCTGTACTCTTCTAACCGCCCTGGTGTCTGGCTGCACGTAATCAGCAGCCAGGCGATTTGCCTCAACCTCCCACCCCGCCAGAAATATCTCCCCCTTACTCTCACAGATATTGTGGAGCGCACAGCAAGCAGTAATAACAATGGGAATATTGGTTTCGCTGAGGTCTATCCGAGTCAGTAAACTGTGCCAGCACGCTTTTAAATGTCCAAATGCACATTCTACCACCATTCTGCACTTGCTCAGCCTATAGTTGAACAGGTCCTGACTACTGTCCAGGCTGCCTGTGTATGGCTTCACGAGCCATGGCATTAAGGGATAGGCTGGGTCCCGAGGATAACTGTAGGCATTTCAACATCCCCAGTGGTTATTTTCTGGTCTGGGAAGAAAGTCCCTTCCTGCAGCTTTTGAAACAGACCAGAGTTCATGAAGATGTGAGTATCATGTACCTTTCCCGGCCATCCCACGTTGATGTTGGTGAAACGTCCCTTGTGATCCACCAGTGCTTGCAGCAGCATTGAAAAGTACCCCTTTCGGTTTATGTACTCGTTGGCTTGGTGCTCCGGTGCCAAGATAGAGATATGGGTTCCGGCTATCGCCCCACCACAGTTAAGGAATCCCATTTCAGCAAAGCCATCCACTATGACTTGCACATTTCCCAGTCACTACCCTTGATATCGGCAGCTCTTTGATTGCGTTGGCTACTTGGATCACAGCAGCCCCCACAGTAGATTTGCCCACTCCAAATTGATTCCTGACTGACCGGTAGCTGTCTGGCATTGCAAGCTTTCACAGGGCTATTGCCACTCGCTTGTGAACTGTGAGGGCTGCTCTCATCTTGGTATTCTTGCGCTTCAGGGCAGGGGAAAGCAAGTCACAAAGTTCCATGAAAGTTCCCTGACGCATGCGAAAGTTTCGCAGCCACTGGGAATTGTCCCAGATCTGCAACACTATGTGGTCCCACCAGTCTGTGCTTGTTTCCCAGGCCCAGAATTGGCGTTCCACGGCATGAACCTGCCCCATTAACATCATGATGTGCACATTGCGGGGCCCGTACTTTGTGAGAAGTCTATGTCCGTGTCTATGTCCTCATCACTCTCGTCACCGTGCTGCCGTTGCCTCCTCACCTGGTTTTGCTTTGGCAGGTTCTGGTTCTGCATATACTCCAGGATAATGTGCGTGGTGTTTAAAGTGCTCATAATTGCCGCGGTGATCTGAGCAGGCTCCATGATCCCAGTGTTATGGCGTCTGGGCTGAAAAAAGGCGCGAAATGATTGTCTGCTGTTGCTCTGACAGAGGGAGGGGCGACTGACGACATGGCTTACAGGGAATTAAAATCAACAAAGGGGGTGGCTTTGCATCAAGGAGAAACACAAACAACTGTCACACAGAATGGCCCCCTAAAGGATTGAACTCAAAACCCTGGGTTTAGCAGGCCGCTGATTTCACGGAGGAAGGGAGGAAGCAAATGAATACAAAACAAATCGGGTCTATTTCTTGTTTTGATCCACTCCATCTATCTTTTACATCTTAGGCTGTCAGCAGACGGTGCAGTAAGACTGCTAGCCATCATCATCTCCTGGGTGCTCAGCAGAAGATGGGAATGACCTGGCTGAGTCACTCCTATGTCTGCCCAGGCGCCCCTTACCGACCTCAGTGAGGTCGGCTAAAAGAGCACCCAGGAGTACGACGACGATGGCTACCAGTTGTAATGCATCGTCTGCTGCCAAAAGGCAATGAGCTGCTGATGTGTAGCAATGCAGTCCCACGTCTGCCAGTACTCAGGAGGTGTATGGTGACGGTGAGCTGAGCGGGCTCCATGCTTGCCGGGGTATGGCGTCTGCACAGGCAACTCAGGAAAAAAGGCGGGAAATGATTGTCTGCCGTTGCTTTCAGGGAGGGAGGGAGGGAGGTGGGGCCTGACGACGTGTACCCAGAATCACCCGCGACACTGTTTTTGCCCCATCAGGCATTGGGATCTCAACCCAGAATTCCAGTGGGCGACGGAGACTGCGGGAACTGTGGGATAGCTATCCACAGCTACCCACAGTGCAACGGTCCGGACTTTGACGCTAGCCTCGGTACTGTGGATGCAGTCTGCCGACTTAATGCACTTAGAGCGTTTTGTGTGGGGATACACACGATCGACTGTATAAAAACGATTTCTAAAAAACTGACTTCTATAAATTTGACCTAATTTCATAGTGTAGACAAGGCTTGATTGTCTGGTTTCACCCACATAGTTGTTGGGGCATTTAGGGCACTGAATGAGGTACACCACATGTTATGATAGGCATATGTAGGTCCCATGGATCTTGAAAGGTGTGTTGTGGGGTGGGGGTATTGATCATTGAAGCAGGAGAGAGAGAGATCTTTAGGTTTTGCATCTGTTGTTATGGCAGGGTCTGGTGCTGCTTTGAGTTGATGAGTCTTGATCTGTGGGGTGCTTGCTTCTGGTGATGAGGTTGCATTGTTATTGGAAGACCAGAAGAGGAGGGTTGCAAAAGATTTCTTTCAGGAAGTGGTCCCTATCAAGTATGGGTTGGAATTGTTTGATATCCCATATGGATTCCAGTATGGAGTGGTAAAGTGACAACTAGGGATGTGCGGTCGAAGGGTTTTTTATTTTCTGTATTGAAGCAGGTTCTCTCAGGGCATTTGGGTGGCCATGATGCAATCTACTTACCTGGTAGAGTGTCCTTATTTGGTGGAGGTGGTTTTAAGTGTCTTAAGGTATGTATCCCAAACTTGCTCCTTGAGCATGTTCTGTGCTATGTAAGTGCCTGTCTCTAGATAAGATTTCTTGGTATGTTTGGGGTGGTTACTCAATTTGTGAAGGTAAGAGTGGTGATCCGTGGGTTTCTTGTACATAGTTGTCTGTACGGTTCCATTGCTGAAGCTGATCATGGTGTCCAGGAAGTTGATGCCAGTGTGGGAGTGCTCTAGAGAGAGTTTAATGGATGGGTGCTGGTGGTTGAAGTGGTGGTGGAAATATGAGAGAGTTTACATTGTCTGTCCAGAGGATTAAAATACCATTAAGATATCTCAGGTATATCATTGGTTTTGTGGTGCATTATTTGAATTGCAAATAAAGGTCCTGTTCCTCTCTGTCCATAATCAAATAAAAGTGCTTTATGTTTTTATTAAAATTTAACATCTCCTTCAATTTAGTTACACTGAAATAACCTGTTGCTCTGAAGCCACCTCCTCTATTGTTATGGTGGGATTCCATTCCTAAATGTACCTAGTTAAGGGTGTTCATGCAATCTGATTTCCTGATTGGATAAACATCTGTAAGTGCTTTATCACTGAAAGGAGGACTTTCCCAATTGAATCAACTTAGAAGTGAATTTTCACTAAAATGGATTTCCTTTAACATTTATCTTTGTTCATTTTATGAAAGATATTAAATGAGGGCTTTCTCCCTCATAAATAATTTTTTCTGCTTTTCAGTGAAATCATTCATGGTCATTGTTGTTGCATTTCAAAATCAAGTGGTGGTGGGATATGGCTTGAAAGGGCACAAAAACACACTTTTAAATGGGGAAACGGAGATTTTACTGACTACAAACACATGCAAAGTAACCAAACTTAAGTTTTTGTCTGTTTGTTATGAAACTAGGAGGTCCTTTAAATAACCGCAGCTCCCACCTCATTATTTAATAATGTCATCACAAACATCAGTGGTTTTAGCCATGTGTAGTGATAAGATGGAAGCATCCACCTTGCTAACTTGGCTGTTGTAATTAAGCCCTTAAGCCAGGGCATTTTCCTCAAGCAGTGGCGAGGAACTTGTGGCAAATCATGTGGAGAGATTTGTGACATGATTGAGCTTAATACAGCAAGCCCAGGGATCAAGACCCTAGACAGGGAGACACCACGACTTCCAATCTTGAGGGTGGAGGTTAGTAATATGTTCATCATCAGAGGAGGGATAAAACCCCAAGTCAGTATTTCAGTTTAGTTCTGTCAGTATCAATGGCTGATTTACAAAGTGGATGTGAATAAATAGCAACTTAAACTTTTCTGTGGCAAATGTCTTTTAGAGCACTCTATGCTCTCTCGTTCTCTCTTGCTCTCAGCATGGCTGTCAACATGTCGCGTTTCTTCAGGCCAGAAGAATGTGCTGAAATTGTTCTGTGGATGAACTGCCAGAGGTACTCTACAAGTAGTGTCTCTGGTATCCTCTTCTCTTGCACGTTGAGCATGGCTCTGTGATTCAGGGTACATGCTCCCCAAGTAGAGCATTTGACAGATAACACAGAGATTAAATCTATTTGTGGGGGAGCTGTAGAGCCATTCTGGATTTCCATTTTCATAGAATCATAGGACTGGAAGGGACCTGGAGAAATCATCTAGTCCAGTCCCTTGCACTCATGGCAGGACTAAGTATTATCTAGACCATTCCCGACAGGTGTTTGTCTAACCTGCTCCTAAAAATCTCTAATAATGGAGATTCCACAACCTCCTTAGGCAATTTATCTCAGTATTGTTTCCCATTGGTATTTTTGACCTTTTTCTAACAATAGTTGCTGGATTAATCAGCCTTTGATTGTCAGGAGTGCTGTGTGGGCCACTTGTAGCTTATTCCAGTCACTACTAAAATAGTAATCAAAATGCACATATTTTCAAACTTTTATAGGCTTCCTGCATGAATTCAGTGTCTAGTGTAACATGTTGGGTAACATAGCTGAACCCTTGCTACATTCTTGGTGATCTTTGAGTCAGACACGGCACTTTTCTAGTTTGATCCTATCTGTGTAGTAATGGTTTTGGTAGCAATAAGTCAACTCTAGATTTTCTCTGTGAGAGCAGCTCTGATAATGCTTATCTCTTTGATTTCAAACTCTGTTTGCTGGAGTCTTGTCAATATGTCACTAGCCCATAGAGTAGCATGTAGCTCCTGAGTCTGTCATCTGATTTTTGATTGTGCTTGGAGTTTTTAAAATGATGAGAGAAACATGAAGCTGGAATAATTGTGAGCCTGTAGCATTGAAATGCTGCAAAGCTCTGGAAATCCTATCAGCAATACAGTCATGGGGCAGTTCATTACATTGTTAGAAAGCTGTTGCCTTTTGTAGTCTCTTGATGTGAGTGTAGAATCTTACTGCATTTTAAAGAGAAATAATATATGGAAATGTTTTTTCTTGCTCAAAATGGAGTATTTTCAGTGTTTTATAATATATTTATATGTTCTCTGGGGCGTCTGCCTTATATCAGAGTGTTGCCTTGACTTCACTTCAGCAAAGAAAACTGCACACCTTTACTTTGATGCTGTGCCTGGGACTGTTTACAAGATAGCACTCTGTTTAGGAGAAGAAAAAACAAGCTCTGTGGAACACCTGAATCTGTTAAAAGGGACACTGCTAACATCCTTTCCTTTTCCAGAATGTTGTGGTTAATGGGTTAGTGTGTGTATGTAGATATGTATGTTTGGATCGGAACTTTTGCTGATGGTTCTGCGATGGGTAAATTACTATAAAAATGATGGAAGCAATGTCTCTAGCTTTTTGTGGCATTACGGTAACATTTTAAAAATCCTTTGCTTTCACACTAAAGAAAAAATGAGCAGAGGAGGTAGGTAAATGGGAACCTGTAAATGAGACTAGTGAGTGTTGTCTCAAATATTTGGAAAAAGAACAGGAGTACTTGTGGCACCTTAGAGACTAACAAATTTATTAGAGCATAAGCTTTCGTGGACTACAGCCCACTTCTTCGGATGCATATAGAATGGAACATATATTGAGGAGATATATATACACACATACAGAGAGCATAAACAGGTGGGAGTTGTCTTACCAACTCTGAGAGGCCAATTAATTAAGAGAAAAAAAATTTTTGAAGTGATAATCAAGCTAGCCCAGTACAGACAGTTTGATAATAAGTGTGAGAATACTTACAAGGGGAGATAGAGTCAATGTTGGTAATGGCTCAGCCATTCCCAGTCCTTATTCAAACCAGAGTTGATTGTGTCTAGTTTGCGTCAATATTTGGAAAGTTAAATTTAGCTAGAATTCCATTCGGAAGACATTGGAATTACAAAATTTAAAGTGTGGCTATGTAAGATGGTGATATTTTTCTCAACAGATCTTTTCCTTGTGTACATTCACAGACATAGCTGTTTAATGATAAAAATGAGTCTTTATTGCTTTCTTATTCCTGTTAACTCTGTACAGTCAACATAGCTAAGAGAGATCAAATTGAGTTTATTCCATCTCATGCAACAGTAATAGAATGGAATGTAAATGAACCAATTGGCTAAACCTGTACAAATCTTGTGAGGGCAATGGGCATTCAAGAGTGTTGCTAACACCTTATTTGGTGTGCAGAATCTTTATTTCTTGTGGAGACATGCAAAATGTGAAGAGCCCAGCTTGACTTTCTGATCCCAGAATTAGTTTACAGCATTAGCAGCTAGCAAAATGCCCTTATGGAATAGCTGAGCCCATTTGATCTGGAAACCACTGATGTACAATACATTTGGAACCTCACAATGACCGTTTTGTAGCAATCCTTCTTTAATATCCCCACTTTAAGATGAAAACAAAAGTCCAATAAACATTTCTTAGGTGTTTGCTCACTGAATTTGTTGGCACTGTGCCCTTCTGGATTTCACCCTCCAGCCTTTCAAACTCCTAATGACAGGCATTGTGGGAAAGAGTGGGGAGGGGTGCCTTGATTCATTTTCTTTTGTGAGAATTACATCATCACTATTCTGCATGAGTTGTCATTCCAAGTAGCGCTCTGGTCTTTGATCATGCTCAAGCCTGGCCAGTATATCTATCACAAGCATGGTTGGTTTACAAAGATCCATAAATGAATGCTGGAAACTGAACTATCCCAAGTGATTTTGGCTGATAGTTCATTAAGGCCTTGAGCAAAGAGAGGAGTTGATATTTGAAGTTGCTTTGAAATGATTTCTGTACACCTTTCAGCATTTAGGAATGCTGCACAACCGGCTTGATGTTGCTCTGTGTGGGAGTAGGATTTAATGGTTAGAGCAGGAGACTGTAAACCAGGACTACTCCCCTATAAAACAGAGAGATTTGCCTACTTCACAGGGGTAGGCAAATATTTGTATTACACAAATTTGTAGAGCACCATTAGATCTTCAGATAAGTCTAATAGAAGTGCAAAAAATTACTCTTAGAAAGGAATGGGGGTGTGAGGCTCATACAGAGATTGTTTCTTTAGGTACTTAAGAAATTCTAGCTATGTTTTGATGGGTAAAAAGAGGTTTATAGTTAATGGCATTTTCAGTTATCTAAGAAGTAAAATAACCACCATCAATTTTTTTTTTTGCTAATATATGGAGTCTGTCTGCTTCTCTTTGTGTAGTACAGTGTTGCTGTACTCTGGAATCGGATGATCTGTGATCATTTGGCTTATATTAGCTAGTTCTTGATGGAATTGATTTCTAGGTTATGTATAGATAGGGGAGAATACTACAGAAACCCCTGTGATGTCAGTAGAAAAACTAATTAGCTTACTACTTTCACAGTATGGCTGTGATATAAATACAGGTGGACCGATTATATAAGAACTTACTGTGCAAAAGGTTTTATCATAAATCCTTGAAATAGTGTTCCTGAAGGACCATGCCCATTATTCATCCCATGTGGGTAAGAACAGAATTTGAGACGAGAATTTTCCCCCCACATTTCCTCATATATCAGGGCTAAATGATTGTTTAAATTCACTCATGAAAAGTGCATCTTCCTCTTAATGATTCTTTTGTTTCTATTTGTAGGCTCTCAATGTCATTTGGAAGATGGATTCCGCCATATCTGGATTAAATTCCTTATCCTGCAGATGACTAGCATCTTCTCTCAATAAGAAAGTGGGAGAATATTCTGCTCTGACAAAGGCGTCCTGGACAGTAACTCCACCACAAGGAAATGCAGCTATGTTTCCATGCCCTCTTGCCCAGGTTTAGCACTGCTGCAAAGCCCCAAATCCAGATTACATAATCCCCTCTTCCAAAGTGTAAACATGATTTTATAATACTATAAATATGCATATATAAATATACTTTGTATTTTTTCAAGATCTTTGTTAGAAACTGGCTAATTTAACACTTCAAGGAGTATGTGCTGAGAATGATGTGCTGTAGCCTATTCATATAAAATTGTGTGTAGCTTTAAAAAATATTAAAATTAACTTCACCCTTACAGCATATTTCATCCATGTTTCCCCAAGACACATGCCCACAGGTTCCTCTGCTTCTTGTTCTTTCTTATTTCATTTTGGGGATGTGCTTTCGTATTTTTTGTTTTGTTTCAAAAGGTTCTGCATATAGTGGGAGGTGAGGCAACATTGGTCTTGGCAGAACACCACAAAACCAAGAAAGTAATTACATGACGCAAGTCTTTGATTATTTTTTTCTCTGTAAAACTTTCTGGCACGGCTGGGCATTCCAGTTGCAAAAGAAGGAACAGGAGAAGAAACTTCTAAAGATCTGCACGGAGAGTTAGAAGAACTTTTCTGTTAAAGTTTTACTACCTAAAATAAAAGCACTTCCCAGCGCAGTTCTGGAATCTCTCCTTTTTCATCCCTCTCAGAACTGAAGATATCTTTTCACCACTTCCATTAGAAGCAAGGCTTTATTTTGGTTTTGGTGGGCCTGCTTTTTTACTAGTTGGGTTGCTCTGTGTTCTGTGGGAGGATTATAAAAGTATTAACAGAAGTCTTACATTTTACTTTTCCTGGACCCTGCTGGACTTAAGCAATTATACTGTCTTCAAGAGAGTTCTATTGAAGTGACAGTCAGTTCAGAAGAAGGATGTAACAGCAAAGCAGTTGCACTTGAAAGACCATGGATTCCTTCATTTTGCTTGCTTCTGTTCTATTGCCTGTAAAGCATCATCATTCCTACATCATCAGCAGATGAATGATAGCATCCTGCGCTGGATTTAAAATAAATAAATAAATATATATATAGCTAACTCATGAGTTCCATGTGTCCACATCGAAGGAGAAATTTTGTTTAAACTGTATTTTAAGAGGATTGGATTGTACTCCTTAATTTTCACTTTGGGTAAAGGATCTTGTCCAGTGAAAGACTTTCAGTCAAACAGAGATCCAAAAGCCTTCTTCATATTATAGAGCTAAATGTGAAAGATGTCTTTGAAAAGGACATATTTTTCTGTGGGACGGGGTGGCGTGCAGGGGATGTTTACTCCACGTAATACAACTTCCATAGCACCCAGTAAGGGCCTCAGCAATGAACCAGGACAGAATAGCTGCTTCTTGAATAGTGCTTTGCAGGTAAGGATGCTGTATACAGTTTGTCTGTCTTTGTATTTCACCTTTTTCTCTTTGCTTTACATTCTTACTGTTGCAAACCTGTTCTTCTAGGATCTATCTACACAACAAATACAACCAAATTAGGGGACTTTTGCAACACCATTGTCTCCTGACACCAGATAGAATACAGTTCCACTTTGTACTGTAGATTAACTGTGTTCCATCACTGGGCAAAAGCCCTAGACTTTCCAAGATGAAAGTATATTAAAGGTACACAGTCAACTTAAAAATTACACTTCTGTCTGAATTTTTTTAATTTAAAATGAATACAACTGAAGGATTAGAGAAACCTGCTTTTTCATTTTTTATGTTCAGTTTTATGTGGTGTACCGTCAATTATTCCTTTTGTTTATATGGGTTTTCATACAGCAAAAGGAGAAGAAAAATATTTTTAAGAAATAGGAAACTGATTTTGAAACCACAAAAATTGGCAGGGCTTCTGGCAGGTCTAGTTCCTGAAACTAACTAATTTTTTTAAATGACTAGATTCAGTTGATAGCGTCCATTTAAAATCCCTTTTGTATAGTCTGTATTCTTTGATTCTTGAATTAGAGCTCACAGGCTGGTGACTTGATGAGAGAAGTACTGACTTTTTGTCTATGGGAGCTCAGTTTGAGTGAAATAAGTTAGGTTCATAGTTCATATCCAGCTATCATTCTTTAACTCACGTGAGACGAAGAAATGTTCTTCCCGGGAACTGCTTTCAGCTCCCTAGAGGAGGTATTCCTTCCAGGTCAAGGCTAAGTCAGAAGTTAAGTTCTTAGTAGATTTATATAGGTAATACAATATTTGCATTGTGACCACTTGTACAGTATGAATGCCAGTCTTCAGGACTTAAGTTCTTCTCGTTGGAAGGTGTTCCTTAAGGCCCTGTCTGTACATCAGCTACAATTGATTCAGGGGACACAGTTTCAGCACAGTTAAATTGCAGTATGGGTAGGACCTAAATGCCTATACACTTAGCATATCAAGGATTGAAAATTTCACTGGCCTGAGATCCAAGATTTGCCATATTAAATTCTGATCCCATGGCCAAAGAAGTTGTGTGATAAGACACTTGGCTTGAACTCAGGAGATCTAGATTCAGTTTCTGATTCTGCCACAGATTTCCTATGTGAACTTGGCCAAATTACTTAATTTCTCTGAGCCTCAGTTCCCCATCTGTAAAAGGGAGATATTTCCTTCCTAGAATCATAGAAGATTAGGGTTGGAAGAGACCTCAGGAGGTCATCTAGTCCAACCCCCTGCTCAAAGCAGGACCAACACCTTTTCCTCATACCTTTTGTCTATTCTTTTAAAATTACATTCTCTTTGGGGGCAGAAACTCTCTCTTACTATATGTTTTGTGGCTATCACAATGGGACCCTAACTCATCTGGCAACTCTAGATGTTACTGTAGTACAAATAAATAATATAAGTGGAAGGCCTAGTGAATAGTTTACAGGCCTAATATCCTATGAAATATCAGGGCTCAAAACAAATGGAATCTAGCACTGGAAAGATGAGATTACCGGTGGCATATATTTCCATTTCTTTTGGGTCATGAGATTTTGTGCATTACATTCGTAGAGCACTAATTACCGTCTTCCTCCCCAAATTTCAATTCTCACCCGATTTTAGTGCTTGCTTGGTATCTAATGAACTGCTTGATGCTGTACACCAGTCTGAAAACTTGGGATCCTACCTTTCAAATAGCATACTCTGTTAATCTTTAAACTCTAATGGCTCAAAAGAGATGCTAAAAATACTGAAGTGGGATTTAAAAAGCAAGATGGTAATCAGAATGACCAGATTTTAAAGCTGTATCTCATATTTCATTAAAATAGCTGTTTCAATATTTTTATTGTGGAATGTTAAATTTGTAAAATTTAAACTTAAATCTGAGACTGTTTGAATTATTGCTGCTATTTATGATATAGATAGTTCCTGTTTTTACATTCGAGAGGAGCAACAACTACCTCATGCAGTTAAATTTAAAAAAACACTGGATTCTTTCCTAAACACAATATTTTCTCCCTTTTGTTCAGTCATAGCTTTTCGTGAGTTTTGTATGTCATGAGGAGCTGCAAATATTTACCCAGTCTCACAGGAAGGGCTGCAACTCAAGTACAAATATTAACTTTTACATTTTGAACTTTTGGGAAGTTTCACCAATTTAATAACAAATATAATAAAGACAGGCTAGGCCTATGGGCTACAATATATAATAAAAACATAAGAAAAAATACAGGGTGGATTTCATTTAAATCAATTTGATTTAAATCATTATTTAAATCACTAGTCAGGAATACTTGATTTAATCATGGTTTTCTTCATAAAAGTGCATTCTGGTTGGTTGTTATAACCTTAATACATATTCTTCACAACTCAGAGATAGATGTAGGTTTCATTTTTTGAAGGTACACACTATACATTTTTAAACAGTGATTTTATTTTGAAAACTTTTCCGATTAGTTTTATTGCTATATCAGAAAATGAATGATTGGTTATTTCATTTACCAAAGGTAATTGAAACAGATATTTCTGAAGTCATTGGAAGGTGAACTATCTCCAATTCAACAGGTTAATCATTTATATTTGGAGGATTTTCTTGCCATGCTGTATTAGGAGGAGAACATCACCAGACAGACATTTAAATTGTTTTATTTAACTAAAACAACGACGTTATGTATTCTGGATTTTTTTCTTCAACAGCAAATGTATAGTATTTTAACAAAACAAGCATATGTCCCTCACTTCACATTCATTTCCAGACTTTTTCTCCTTGTCCAAACCTATTTCACACCCAACAATCTTCTATTCATTGAATTTTTTGAAACTTTGCACTTTTAGAGAGAGGTAAGGGATTGACTCTGTGTACACAAATTTGCAGAGGGACAATAGAGTTGAGGTCAGTTATTTCTCATTTCTATATATTATTTATTTATTTGAAAACATTTTTGCTGTTAACAAGCACGTTACCTCTGGAGACAAAAATCCACTGTTTGAGAACTGCGAAACTAAGCATCTCTGATGGTATCTTCTAAACTGAGTATGGAGTCCCATTGGGTAGACAGAAAGATTAACCTAAATAATCTGTACAGAAGCCTGTGGAACCCCATAAAATTGGGTCCCTAATCCATGAACTATTGGAACTCATTTACAAAACTTTTCTTAGCCATTACATGAATATATTGTCTCATACTATAGAATTAGAATTTATAGTCCCTATTCCATGATGAGATATCTTTGAGCTATAATGTATCTTAATTAAAACTATCTTTAGATAGGTTTTTTCCTTAAAAAGCATTTTATCAAAAAAATCCCATTTAAAAAAAATCATTGATTTTTATACACCCCGAAAAAAATACTTTTACACTTGTAAACTTGTGGTCTAAGGCCCATTACTTAACAAATTGCTAGGACTGGAAACCCTTTGGGAGACCAGTACAAATGCTTTCAGGGTCAGTAAACTTTTCCAGCAAGTTATCCTGGGCCATCAGTCAAGAAGAAAATGTGCACTGCCTGTGCATATGCTATGGAAGCATTTAGTCAGTTAAATGCACAATGCAATTTGGGTCCAGCTTCTTTTGGCACACCCCTTTAAAGATAATGCCTCCTGATGTTAGATATTGAGTGCTGGGCATGCACTAAGGCCCAATTAGTTGAAATTAAGCTAGTTATCAACAACCATATTTATTTATAATGTTTGTTATATAATGTCTTTAGTCAGAGGATTGAAAACATTCAGAAAGGTCAATATTATCACAGTTTTTCAGAAGTGGACACAGACACAGAAGTCAAGTGATTTGCCCAAGGTAATTGTTTCAGTGTCAGAGCTGGGAAGAAAACCCAGTTCTAACTTTTATCTAACTTTGCCTATAATTTAACCTATATGCTAGCAACAACCAATTGTAAACACTTTTGATGCTAACACATAATAGTCAATACCATGATTTCTATGGGGGAAAAAAATACCCATCCATCTTGATCAGGGCTAGAAAATTTCCAGTAGCAACTGTGTGTAAATATGATTGTTGCTAGTTTGATTTCAGCTGCAGTGGAGGTAGAACAGTACAGTTTTGGCCAGCAAGAGACAGTTTATCTGTGCAGCAGCCACTCCTAGAGTAATGGGTCTTTAATTCTTCCAGCCAGAGTGCTAAGGCTAAGAGATGAAGTACCGAACAAAGGGTAAGTAATTTATAGGTCACCACAACCAGAACATTAGGACTGACAAATTATTAAACATTTTTTCCTGTGAAGAGTATACATTCTTCAGAGTACCTGCATCACTTGCAGCCAGGTTCTGTAGTTGGTCAGCAGACTCATGAGGGGAAAAACAGGAGAAAGTCGTCTTTGGGAATTGGAAGAAAGGCCATCCCATCATTTTGGTTACAATGATTAGTTTTAATTACATTAGATTCTTAGATTAGCCTAAGAAAATCTTTGTCTGCACTCGCACTTCTGTGGGTAAAACTTTTATCGGTCAGGGTGTGGGAAACCCCCCCCCCCCCCCCCCCGACAGACATAAGTTTCACCGACAGACTTCGCTTTGTGAGCAGCGCTATGTCAGCAGGAGACACTCCCACCAACATAGCCACTGCTACTCATTGGTGGTGGTTTAATTATGCCGACGGGAGAGCTCTCGATATAGAGCAGCTACATGGGAGACCTTACAGCAGCACAGCTGCAGCGGTATAGCTGTGCCGCTGTAAGGTCGATAGTGTAGACATAACCTTAATCTCCTCTTATCTACTGCCATTATATTACTCACCTTCCAGCATGGAAAGTCAGCTGCTTCTGCTAAAATTGGGAATACTTCCATAAATACGCTGGCAGAAAAGGAGTATGCAAGCAATACAATGTAGTATTAGCAGCTTCTCTCCCTAGAACTGTCAACTCAAACACCTAAGTCTCCGCCTGCCCATCTTGTGGCTGAGCAATTCCACAGCAAAAGGCTTGAAGATTTAAAAACGTGTTATGGGATCTGAATCCACCCCAGGAGAATTACAGCCTTAGTTAAATGTGTGAGAGAGATGCTGAGGGATGCTCTGTTGGACAGCATGGGTAGTAAACTAGTATCTATAACTGGAAACATGAAGGGCAAGAAAAATGAAAGGCATGTCTTGTTAATGAATAGTTACAATGGCATGAGTGCTTTCTGGAAATATTTGGATTGCATAATTTTAGTTAAAATCTTGTGCAAGATTTTCCTATTCAGATTAATAAAATAACCTCTGCTTCCATTTGCTTTACAGGTTCTTTGGCACCTGGATATTTTCCGTCGCAGCTTCCGACAGATCACGACGCACAAGTGCATGGGAGATTCTTGCATCTTTTGTGCTCTTAAGGTAAGAGATGGGAGCAAAAAAAAGAAAAACAGTTTGGAGAAATTGGAATTGTTTACCAGAGACTGTATTTGTGGGTTGCATTTAGTTAACCATTGACACAGGGACTGGTGAGAAGGAAAGTAAATCTACTTAGATGCAGGCTGCAGAGAGTCATAAGATATAATGCCATACCTTCATGATATTCAGCCAATGGGGTGTGAGAATGTCATGTTTCTGTCTTGAGTTTCTTCCATTAAATGTGTATTTACTCTCTATCCCAGAGGTGAGCAAACTACGGCCTGTGGGCCACATCCGGTCTGCGGGTTCCTCCTGCCGGGCCCCTGAGCTCCTGGCCTGGGAGGCTGCTCCTGGCCCGGGAAGCTACCCCCAGCCCTGCCCCTGCTGTTCCCCCTCCCCTGCAGCCTCAGCTCGCTCCGCTGTCGGCGCAATGCTCTGGGCGGTGAGCTTCTGGGGCAGCGCCGCTGCAGAGCCCGGCCTGACCCAGTGCTCTGTGCTGCGTGGTGGCGATGGCGTGGCTGGCTCCAGGCGGGCAGTGCAGCTGTAGCGCTGCCAGCCACCGGTGCTCAAAGGCAGCATGGTAAGGGTGCAGGGAAGGTGTGTGGCGGGGGGTTGGATAGAGGTTAGGGGAATTCGGGGTGGTGGTCAGGGGGCAGTGGTGTGGATAGGGGTGAGGGCAGTCAGAGGGCGGGGAACAAGGAGGTTGAATGGGAGCAGAGGTCCTGGGGAAGGGGGCAGTCAGGAATGAGAGGAGGGTTGGATGGGGCAGCGGGGGCCAATCAGGGGCAGGGGTTCCGGAGGCAGTCAGGGGACAGGGAGAAGGGGTGGTTGGATGGGGCAGGGGTTCCTGGGTTGGCTATTAGGAAGGACGGGGGTTGGATAGGGTGGCGGTGGGCAGTCAGTGGCAGGGGTTTCTGAGGCAGTCAGGACAGAGAGAAGGGGTGGTTGGATGGGGCAGGGGTCCCAGGAGGGCCGTCAGGGAATGAGGGGGTTGGAGGGCAGGAGTACTGAGGGGGCGGGGTGCATAGGGGGTGGGGGCTGGGCCACGACCCCCTTCTCTAACCAGTCCTCCATACAATTTCCGAAACCTGATGCAGCCCTCAGGCCAAAAAGTTTGTGCGTGTCTGCTCTATCATTCTGATAATGGAGTTCTACGTGAAGCTAACAGGAGTCTCCATCTTATTTGAATAGTTTAATTAATTTCTCAAACTCAGTTGTATTTTCTATTTTGACTTTTTGATTTAATTTAATTATTCTCAGCATAGTCAGTGCCCACCTCAGTATCTGCCTTTCCATAAGAGCTGCTTAAGAAACTAGTTTCAAAGTCAGGAGTTAAGTAATAGAGAGAAAAGGTGACTATGCAGCATCAATGAGTGTATCACCAGTGTTGGTCAGTTATAATGATAGCAGAGAGTGGAAATGTTTCTAACAAGAAAAGATGTATATAGTTTTTGGAGGAAAGAGTCTCTTGCCTATGAAGACTTTAGACTAAGTCTTTTTCAGTTTAAAATTGTTGGGGGGGAATTTTTCTGAGATGATACTGGACTGTGGAAAAGCTGACTCAAGAGGCTTCTCTCACTAGCCTTATGAGTATTAAGAGTAAAGTACACACCTTTATGGAACCTGTTCGCAGACACCATTATTAAACCTATTTCACAGGAGGAGAAACAGGTAGTTAAATATCGTAGACATGGGCATGGGAGTAAGTAATTCTGGATTCAAATGTTGGTTCTGACACTAACTGGTTTTGTGATCTTGAGTAAATTACTTAGGCCTAGATTTGCAAATGTGTCTTAATTTTGGAAGCCTCCAGTTTTGGGTGCCCAACTTGAGACACTTGGTTTGCTGAGAAACCACAACTCCAATTCAAGTTAATAGAAGCACAGATGTTCAGGACCTCTACGAATCAGGAAAATTAGTTGACATACTTGAAAATGTATACTGCAGCCTCCCTGAGTAGCAGTTTCCCCATCTATAAAAATGGGGCAGTGATATTTACCTAAGTGTCAGATTGTTTGAAAGGCCTAAATAAATTAATTGTATTGTGGTAGCACCTGAAGGTCCTAATCCTGTTTTGCTAAGCACTTTACACATAACAAAAAGATGGTCCCTGCTCCAAAGAATTTACATCTTAAGTATGAGACAACAGATTGGTACAATAAAGTGGCAGGGGGAGCACAAGGTAACAGTGAGATTATAATAAGTGGAAAAAGTAGTAATCACAATATGCTAGCTGTCTAACCATTTTTGAGTGACTTGTAGGCATCATGGCAGAGACAAGTTTAAAGGATGAATTCGAAAGAGGGTAGTATAGTGGCATGGTGGATTTTTACAGAAGGGATCTCCCATGCATAGGGACAGCAAGGGAGAGAGCACAAAGATGTCAAATTTTCCACGTGTACCTGGACCATGAAAATTTGATATGGAACAGAGGTGAGGGTCGATGGCTCTATACCAGTGGTTTTCAACCTTTTTTGCAGAACCCTACAAAATTTCAAATGGCTATGCAGACTCCTTTGGAAATATTGAACATAGTCTGCAGACTCTCAGTGGTCTATGGGCCACAGTTTGAAAACCACTGCTTTATGAGAGGAGAGATGTAGAACTCAGCTAAGCCATGAGGGATGACAGATAGTTTGTGATTATGGTGGAAAAGAGGGAGTCATTGGAGGGGCAAAAAGGAGGAAGTGAAGTGATTGAAACAATGAGCCAGAAGATAATTGCAGCAGTATTTTGAATGCTGCCTTGAATGCAGGATATGCTGTTATTAAGGTCAGGAAGGGAGGAGGTTTCAGTAGCTGAGGAGCAAGATAATGAAGGCCTGGATGAAAGTTGCAACAGTGTGGATAGAGCAGAAAGGCTGAATATTAGAAATGTTGAATTGGCAGAAGTGGCAAGATTTGGACACGGCTTGGATGTATGGGATTAGAGAGAGAGCTGAGTTGAAGATCGATTATGGCCAAGGAGGATGGTGGTGATGTCTGTGGTAACCAAAAATGAGAGGAAGGGAGAGGGCTTAAGGGAAAAGATTAAGGAATTAAGTTTTGTCTACGCTGAGTTTTAAGCTAACAGCAGGACATCACAAGGAGAAATCAAATTCAGGCTGAGATTTTAGTTTGAATAAAAGTGGCTCCAGAATGGAGCTGTGAGTCATCAGTGTAAAGATTATTGTTAAAGACATGTTTTTGAATGAGGTCACCAAAAGAGATTGTGTAAAGGGAGACGAGGGGGGCCAGGATGGAGCCCTGTTGGACCCCACCACTGAATATTGGACTGTGGATTAAGAGGATCCTCTGAAGGAAACATGGAATGATTTGAGAAGTAGGAGAACCAGGAGAGGAAAGAGTCATGAAAACCAAGGGAAGATGAGTCATCAAGAAGAGTGTGGTTGGCTGGTGTCAAAGGCAGTCGATAGCTGAAGGAGGATAAGGATTTGAGTTTAGTTTACAAAGTAAATGTTTGTGAAGTGTGTAGAGGTTCACAATGTTTGTTAAAGCTAGTTAGTGGCAGATGTGAGCCCAAAACTTAAAAGATCTGAGTTTATAGCCCTGTGCTTATTCTTAGAAACATGTGGAAAGGCACCACTTGGTCCTCTTCCTCCCATCTTTGTATGATTGAGAATACCTATGTTTATGGGTTTCATATCTGAAGTTGATATCCATGCTATGTTAACCACAATCTTTAGCAAGCTTTCATCAGAGCTTTTGCATCACACAGAATTCCAAAATTCTTTCACCCAGTTCAGGACGCTTACATGCAGTTGGTGCAGTGTTCCTATACATTATGAAAGCCCAGAGGCAGAGTTAAAAACTCAGCAGAGTTTATGTATTAAACCATTTTTAGTAAGTAAATTATTCCCTTCAAGAAACATCCTTAAATGTAGTTAAAGGCACCATACTTGGCAAGAAAGAAAGAAAGAAAGAAAGCAGGGGGTGGGGGAATTGAAACTCCAGATTAGATTTAATCCAAGCCAAAGTCTTGTAATTGTTTCTCATTCTAAAAACAGTTCTTTGTTGGTGAAATACTGTGTAAGAAATCCTCTTAGGGAACTTTAATGCAAGAGTTGGCCAAGATTCTAACGTATGACGTAGAACCATTGGGAAGGAAGGAGTGGATAAGACCAATTCCAATGGCATCCTTCTATTCAGCAAATGTGCAGAGCACGATCTTGTGCTCACAAACACAATCCTCAGACAAAGAAACAAATACAAAACAACTTGGCAACACCCCCACTCAAAACAGTGGCACCTCCTAGATTGTCATTGCAAGAACGCAGGATATAAGAGATGTCCAAATCACCCATGTCATGAGAGGAGACGATTATTACTGGGACTGACCACTCCCTGGTGAGGTCAGTCATGTCCATCAGGATTGTACCGAAACATAGAAAGCAATCCAAATCACACAGATGGTAATACAACATCCAAAGACTTCAATCCTCAGTACAAGAGAACTTCCAAACACTCTTCAGTGAAAACCTGGCCATATGCACACCTGGAAATGACAACACAAGTGTTGAAGAAGACTCGGACGCCCTAAAATAGACCATCATTGAGATTTGTGAGGAATCCATTGGCTTTGCTACCCATTGCCATCAAGACTGGTTTGACAACAACAACATTGAGATTACAGCCCTTTTGGACCAGAAGAGAAAAGCTTTCTGCGACTGGCAAAACCAACCACTATCCAGTCAGAAGCAGATCACTTTCCATCAGCTCAAAGCTGAAGTTCAAAGGAGGATCCGAGAAATCAAAAACAAATGATGGAAGGACAAAGCAAAAGAAATCCAAACATTTGCAGACAGACATGATATGCAGAGTTTTTTTTTGTGAGACAAAGACCCTGTATGGACCAAGCTCATGTCGGCTCACACCTCTGAGATCCAAAGATGGTAGTGCCCTTCTTAAAGATAACAAATCTATCAAAGAGTGTTGGAAGGAACAGCATCAAAAGCTTCTAAATTGAGAATCGATTGTAACTGCTGCCATTGACTCTATCCCTCAGCACCCAATCTGTGAAACTCTTGCCAGCCCACCAACATCTGAGGAGGTCTGCAAAGCAATTAAACAGATGAAAAAAGAAAAAAACTCACGGTGGTCCTGATGGCATACCAGCTGAAGTACTGAAAGTGGGGGGGGGGGGGGGGGGAGAAACACTGACTAACAGGCTTCACTTGCTGCTCCTCAAAATCTGGCACACGGAAGAAATCCTTGCTGACTTATGTAATGCTAACATCGTCACCATTTTTAAAAAGGGAGACAGGGCTGACTGTGGCAACTATCGAGGCATTGCCCTTCTCTCCATTGCTGGGAAGATTCTTGCTAGACTCTTGCTGAATCGCCTGCTTCCTGTTGCAGAGGAAGTACTTCCAGAGTCCCAGTGTGGCTTCAGACCATCACGAGGCACAACTGGCATGATTTTTGCAGCCAGGCAGATCCAGGAAAAATGTCAAGAACACCACCAGGAGCTGTATATGACCTTTATCGATCTGAGCAAAGCCTTCAGCTCTGTCAACCATGAGGCTCTGAGGAAAATCTTGTCAAAGTTTAGTTTCCCAAGGAAATTTATCACTATTGTAAGACTCCGCCATGACCAGATGACTGCCTCCATCTTGTGTAGAGGCTCTACATCTGAGCCCTTTGTCATCTGAACTGGTGTAAAATAAGGTTGCGTACTGGCACCCACCCTTTTCTCTATTTTCTTAGCAGCTATGAAAACATTAGCCCAAGACCATCTAACGCAGGGCATTGGCATCCAATATTCGATTGACAGCAACCTCTTCAACCTTTCTCATCTCCGTGCCAGAACTAAAGTAATATCGGCAACAGTAACCGAACTCCAGTGTGCAGATGATTGTGCTGTAGTTGCACACTCAAAGGAGGATCTCCAAACTGCCCTTTAATTGCTTCTCTGAAGCTTACGAAAGCCTAGGGCTAACTCTGAACATCAGCAAAACAAAAGTTCTCCACCAGCCAGTCCCCAGTCAATCATCAGACCCAGCAAGGAAGATCTACATCGACAAAGAAGAACTGGAAAATGTAGAATACTTTGCCCATCTTGCCAGCCATCTCTCACAGAGGGCAGACATAGACGTCGAGATTCAGCACAGAATTCACTGTACCAGCCTAGTCTTTGACAGACTGTTTCGCCGGGTGTTCAACAATCACATCATCAGAACACATACTAGACTTTTGGTTTATAAAGCAGTGGTAATCCTGACTCTTCTCTATGGCTGTGAGACTTGGGTGACCTATAGAAAATATCTGGAAAAACCTGGAACATCAGCACCTGCACTTTCTTTGGAAGATCCTCAACATAAAGTGGGAGGATTATCGCACTAATGTCAGTGTCCTCACAGAGGCCAATATCTTCAGTGTTGAGGCCCTGATTATCCAGCACCAGCTGAGGGGAAGCGAGCACTGTGTGCGCATGCCTAGTGTACGCTTATTGAAACAACTGCTGTATGCCCAACTCACCAAAGGAGAATGGAAACAGGGAGGCCAAAAGAAATGCTTTAAAGACACCCTCAAGATAAATATCGAGAGATGTGGCATCAACACCACACACTGGGAAACAGCAGCCTGGGATACGCATAACTAGTGAAAACTTGTCAGAGAGGGAACGTCCACTTTTGAGGAAAATCGCCTTCCCCTGGTCACAGAAAAATGCCAGAAAAGAAAGTGTGGAAGCAGAGACAGAACTGACAAGAAGGGGATGCAATACATGACAGTTCGTTAGCAAGAGTCAGGCTAACTGTAACCCTGATAACGCGAGATTTGTAGAAGCGAGGATTGTGTGAGGCGGGTGAGAAAGAACTGTGTAAGAAGTCATTATGACCTGGTATAGATAAGGTGTAGAAGACCTTGTGTAGATAAGGTATAGAAAATATTGTATGTTGGCAAGAGTCAAAACAAGTGAGGAAATGAGATATCAAGATGGCCTATGTATAAACAAAATGCAACTGTTGCTCATTATTGTCTGTAACAAAAGGTATAAATGCTTGCTGTAATTGTTTACCTGTTGAGAGATCTGCTTAGCTCTCTCCTCTGCACAATTGTGAGAGTTAATAAAGCATCTGACTTACTGTACCTAAACAAATAGTGAGAACTCTGTTTTTCTCCGACAATTTGGGGGCTCGTCCGGGATGGCAACGCCCGCAGAGGCACCGGCAGCTGCTACGGATCGTTCCCCTTTGAACCCCATGGCGCCACAATAGAGGTAGGAGACCTTTTGAAATCTCTATTGGGGTGTCGGAGGAGGACTGTCCGTGGGGCCGTCTGTCCCTGTTGGGCTCACGCCATCTGAACTTATTGACTGTGCAGCAAGGTCAGATGCTGAGCGGCTTAGGGGAATTGTTGCCGCCCCCTGTATGCATATGCTAGGTGCATAGGGTTTGCACCTGTGTTGAGGGGTTGTTACCGCCTCAGGAGGGGTTTTTACCGCCTCGAGTGATGCATCGAGGTACTTGGGAATAGTACCTGGAGGTACTTGGGAATAGTACCTGGAATAAGGCCTTGGTGTGTGCGTGTATGTGTGTGTGTACACCAGTGTGAATTGAGTGTTACCGGAAGACGCCCAGAGTACTCTGTGAAGTCTTTTGGCTCGTGACCAGAACTACTCTAACGCAAGCCCGGTAACTAGAGGATCTTTTAGGAGATCCGACCCACGGTGGGCTAACTCGGCCTGGCATCGTCCGGCGAGGAGGCTACCTGGGTCTAGGAGTGTGTGAACCCATCTTCCCTCCCCTTTTCCTCTCCGTGTGAGCCACTGACAGTCTGATCATCTCACTGGATGCAACAGAGTAAGCGGCGCCGTCTCTCTGAGACTAGCCGACGCTCTTTGCTGAAGGGAGGTGTAGGAGGGTCGTGGCCATCCTCGTTAGTCTCTCCTGTGTGAATACCCTGTAGGGAGAGATCCTTAGTTTATGTGCCGCTAGCGCGGACAGGGCATCCTCCTCCCTGTGTGTGTGATTGGAAAATGGGTGGGGGACAGTCTAAGGATTCCCTCTCACCCACTAAGGGTACCCCAGCTTATTTCATGTACGTACATTATGGTACTAAAACCTGCAGGTATTTAGAGAATTGAAATCATTACACGCGTGAAAATTCATCTAAACAATGCCCACTAGAAGGTACCTTCAATCTAGATAAGATCATACATCTCAGAGGAGCTTTTAATCACCAAAAAGCCTCTGACACACAATGGGAGCAATTTGTCTATTGAGGAAAGGAACGGGTTAATTTGAAATTCAGCTTGGTCCAGAGATGAAGAGAAAGTTAATCTGCGTTCAAGGTCAAGAATCAATGCAGACCAGGCTAAGTACAAGAAAAACTGCTTTCGGTCCCAGCTGACTGTGAAAAAATATAGACATAGTCAAACCAAAGGCAATACAAGTTACAGTGCTGAGATTACATTTGCAAAGCTTAACTGTCCAGTGAGATCCAACAGTCTGCCTTTGCGACCCTGGAGCTGGCGTGGTTTGGGGAAGCTGAAGAAGCCACAGGCAGCCGGCCTGGACTGGAATCACTGAAAAGACGCCCCAGGAGACCTCAGGGTGTAAAAGAACTGCCCTCCCAAGAGAGGAAGCAAGTTGGAGATTGCACAGCACCTTCTCTGAACGTTATACACAGACGTGGCCAGTCTGGACGTACGTGTGTGAGTATGAAAGTGTGCCTACTCTCAGCCGCAGTAAGTCTGAGAACCGGAGAGGGATTTAGCATTCCTCTTTCCACTCCGGCTGACCGGGAAGGGTGTCAGGTGGATCTACCCCAGTCGTAGCAGGACTGGGCAATAGAGAAGTTGGAGAAAAGGGAAGAGTTGTGTACTTGATAACTAAAATTGAGCAATTAAGAGCATAGATCATGAACCAGGCAGCAACTCAAACCTACGCCCAGGGCAAGTTGCAAGCCTTGAGACAGGACTTCCAGGCAGAAAAGGAAGCACTGGCTAAGCAAGTACCGGTCCTTCAGGGACTTGTCAGAATTTAACCATTTGTTTTGCATATGCTGTAAGAGCAGTGTGTTTGCCACAAGAGAAAATTGAATAGTTAAATGCCAATGGGTCATGCGTTTTGCCCAAGTGGCAAGCCTCACGAGGGAGGACTCGGGTAGCCTTGTGAGTAAGAATGTTTAAGGGAAGAGACCAGGAAGGGTGGGGGCTAGTTGAGAAGCCCACCCTCCTATCTAAATTGGTAGTGAAAAAGCCGGTGCCCATGGAAGGGACGGTTCAGCGAGAAAAGCAGGATCGGGCCCAAGCAGGCAGGCAATAGATAGAGAGATTGGAGAACAGGTTGGAAACTTTGAGGGCATAATGGAAGGAAAGGAGTAAGTAATTATACGCATGGGGATTTCAAATCCCCAGGATAATAATTGAAATGGTAAAATGTGTGTAAGACAGAGTCTTTGTACCAAGGTGCAAGGCTCTCCTTTCTTCTGCTGAATAAAGCAACTCTTCCTTATCCCTGTCTGGCTGTTATTGGCTCTCAGCTAGGTGGACCCGATCCTGCTTTTCTCGCTGAACCGTCCCTTCCATGGGCACCGGCTTTTTCACTACCAATTTAGATAGGAGGGTGGGCTTCTCAACTAGCCCCCACCCTTCCTGGTCTCTTCCCTTAAACATTCTTACTCACAAGGCTACCCGAGTCCTCCCTCGTGAGGCTTGCCACTTGGGCAAAACGCATGACCCATTGGCATTTAACTATTCAAAGACAACTGTCACGCAGCAATCGTGGCCCAACCCTCTCTTCCAACACCACCTGCAATGTCTGCCAATAACTAATAACTAAAGCTTCAATAGTTTTAATTCTTGCCACACATTACTTGGCTTTGTTCATGAATTGATATGGAATCCATTTTGAAATCACTCCACGCACAAATGGGCAACCAGTCTTTTGAAGTAATCAGATATGTATACGTTTACGAAAGTCAGGTAGAAGGTACTTGTACTACAACTTGCAGGCCCTCAGCTGGAATCACAAACACCATGCCAACAATGCACCTGAGTTGCTGTGACATATTTTAAAGTTCCTCATTAACCCAGCTGCCACAGTGTGCAGTAATGCTGCTGTGACACTAAAACAGCTTGCTAATTTATAATTAATG
Organism: Malaclemys terrapin pileata; assembly: GCF_027887155.1. Lineage (NCBI taxonomy): Eukaryota > Metazoa > Chordata > Testudines > Emydidae > Malaclemys > Malaclemys terrapin. The sequence continues at coordinate 54,900,691 of NC_071511.1, read as the reverse complement.
CTGAAGTCTTCTGTGCTCTATATTGTTTTGGTGTTTCTAGTGCATGACTTTGCTTTGGTGTCTGTTTATCTCAGCTCAGGGGGCGGGGGGGGAAATCCGTCCACTGTACTGAGATTGACACAAAGAGTTTGTTCTCCTTCCAGGGATTGTACTGGGAGCTGCAGTGCCAGGATGTAGGACAGAGTGTTTTTTGTTTGCAAAGAATAATGCTGCATTGATTGATAAATTCCAGTGAGGCTGCTTTATTAGTAATTTTATCATGTACAACAAAAGCAGGAAGAATGTGAATTTTCTTTGTAGAAATAGTGTTTTCTAAAGTGAAAGCTGAGGACAATAGGAAGTTTGATTACCTTCAGAAACAGAAATAATTGTTGTTCAGGGTGCTGATTAGGTGCATATTTGGAGAGTGAAGATTTATTGTAAAAAGTTCCTGAAGTGGCTGAGAAATTAGGTAGTATATTGGTGGGGAAAGTCTTTATAGTGCTCTTTCCAAATGAGGCTGTGACCCTATGGCAAAACAGTAGCAAAAATCTGTAAAATAAACATTTGTGTGTTTAATGAGCAGGGAGTGGTGTGGGAGAAAGCACAAAGAAGATTGTGAGAGAAATAGATAAACAAGGTACCCAGGACTAGTCTATACTAGAAGCGCTACATTGGCGCAGCTGGTGAAGATACTCTATGCTGGTGGGAGAGAGCTAGGGTGACCATATTTCCCAAAGAGAAAACGGGACAGGCTGTTGCCCATCGATGGAACCCTGTGGGGGGACCCCCATTCTGTAGCCCAGTCACTGGAACTCTTTGGACACCACTCACCCCCCCGCCCCCGATTTGGAGCTGTTGTCTGATCAATGGAACCCTGCAGGGGGAAGCCCACATGCAGGAACACTGCTTCACCACCACCCCCCGCCTCTCCCTGGGGGCTGGCATCTCTGCTCACCACTCCGCACCGCACCCCACTTTTTTGATAAAAATGAGCATTTGTCCTGTTTGCTCTTGCCAACTGATCAAGTCAGCAAGAGCAAACAGGACAAATGCCTTCTTTTGGGAAAAAAAAGTTGGGATGGCCAGAGCAGGGCTTAAAAAATGTATTGTCATGGCCAAAATGGGGCATTTGATACGGTCTCGCATGATATTCTTATCGATAAACTAGGCAAATACAATTTAGATGGGGCTACTATAAGGTGGGTGCATAACTGGCTGGATAACTGTACTCAGAGAGTTGTTATTAATGGTTCCCAATCCTGCTGGAAAGGCATAACGAGTGGGGTTCCACAGGGGTCTGTTTTGGGACCGTCTCTGTTCAATATCTTCGTTAACGACTTAGATATTGGCATAGAAAGTACGCTTATTAAGTTTGCGGATGATACCAAACTGGGAGGGATTGCAACTGCTTTGGAGGACAGGGTCATAATTCAAAATGATCTGGACAAATTGGAGAAATGGTCTGAGTTAAACAGGATGAAGTTTAACAAAGACAAATGCAAAGTGCTCTACTTAGGAAAAAAAATCAGTTTCACACATACAGAATGGGAAGAGACTGTTTAGGAAGGAATACGGCAGAAAGGGATCTAGGGGTTATAGTGGACCACAAGCTAAATATGAGTCAACAGTGTGATGCTGTTGCAAAAAAAGCAAACATGATTCTGGGATGTATTAACAGGTGTGTTGTGAGCAAGACACTCTACTCTGCTCTGGTTAGGCCTCAGCTGGAGTATTGTGTCCAATTCTGGGCACCGCATTTCAAGAAAGATGTGGAGAAATTGGAAAGGGTCCAGAGAAGAGCAACAAGAATGATTAAAGGTCTTGAGAACATGACCTATGAAGGAAGGCTGAAAGAATTGGGTTTGTTTAGTTTGGAAAAGAGAAGACTGAGAGGGGACATGATAGCAGTTTTCAGATATCTAAAAGGGTGTCATAAGGAGGAGGGAGAAAACTTGTTCACCGTAGCCTCTAAGGATAGAACAAGAAGCAATGGGCTTAAACTGCAGCAAGGGAGGTCTAGGTTGGACATTAGGAAAAAGTTCCTAACTGTCAGGGTGGTTAAACACTGGAATAAATTGCCTAGGGAGGTTGTGGAATCTCCATCTCTGGAGATATTTAAGAGTAGGTTAGATAAATGTCTATCAGGGATGGTCTAGACAGTATTTGGTCCTGCCATGCGGGCAGGGGACTGGACTCGATGACCTCTCGAGGTCCGTTCCAGTCCTAGATCTATGAATCTATATGGTCACCCTAGAGAGAGCTCTTCCATCAGCATAATAGCTACCACCTCTCACAGAGGTCCACACCTGTGCTTACGTCTGTGTAACTTGCATTGCTCAGCAGTGTGGCTTATTCACACCCCTGCGTGGCATAAGTTATACCGACATAAGTGGTAGTATGTACAAGCCCCCAGACTAGTATCATTGCAGTGGCAGGTTCAGGAAGCAATATGAGACTAGGAGAGTATTGAGGGACAGAAATTATGTAGAACCTTGAAGACAAAGGTAAGACATTTGAACTTTGATGTGGTGGAGAAGGGGGAACAAGTGGAGAGATTCAGAGAAGTGTTTGACATGGTCAGATTGGGTAAGAAAGATGATTTTAGCAACTGGGTTTTGTATGGACTGATGTGTATGTGAAAGACCAGGGAGTAGGAGGTTATCATACCAGTATAAGCAGAGGGCATGATCTGAGATTAAGAAAAGAGAGATTTAGTTTGGATAATTTAAAGTGATAAAACTGCAGGGAAAACCACTCCCTTCCACCCAATGTTGTGTGACAGGAAAGACTTGCTCTGGTGAAAAGGTAAGCAAAAAGCCTATCCTGGGAAATACAGGGGAGGGAAAGCAGAAAGACAGCATTTAAGTCCCTTGACTCCAATTGTACTTTTATTAGGTCTCCGATTGGAGAATTTCAATAGCAGTCCATCCTGCCCCCCTCCCCCCGAGCGCTGGCCTGACTTCTCCCCTCCCCCCATAGTGATGGGCCAAGCTGCTGGCTTGACCCCTTCCACCTTCCTGGCTGGCCCCAGCACTGCACCGTGCCACCCCTGACTGCTGACAGGCCTGAGTTCAGAGCTGCCATTGGGAGCTGAGCCCCTGGTGCCCCACCAGCTTCAGGTAGAGAGGGAGGGCGGGACCTTGGGGCGCAATATGGGCAGGGTACAGCCTGGGTCAGGGGAGGCTTAGCTTGGCCTATCCTATGATATCCGCCACCCATGCTCAAGACCACCAAGAAAAGGTCTGAGAGTCCCCATAACGAGCCCCGATCAAGTTGGAAATGATATCCAGCTCCATTGGTATGGACGGCGCTGAAGTTGTCTAGAGCTGATAGCCAGAGCACATGACAGCTGACAGAGCAAGTTGGTCTGCCCAAAGACCCGTTGGGCATGGGCAAAGAAGTACCTGTACCGTGGGGGCTTGAAAAGCATGAAAGATTCGCCTCGGTGAAGGCTACACATCGATGTGGTCACCAGCACTGACCCTGGTGTGCATGGCACCCACAGACCATATGAGTAAGTCCACGTCTCTGACTCCATCAGTACGAGCCTCTTGGCACCAACATTGTCTGCACTGGTGGATTTCCGGTGCGCAACAAATCTCTTGGTGTCTGATGCACTGGACTCCAGTGCCGAGTTCTCCCAGAGCATTGGACTCAGTGAGATCTCTATGCCGTGCGCCACCTTTTTCCTCATCAGAGTCAGATAGTAAGTGAGAGGACTTGGGTTCTCACCACTCGTCCTACCTACAAGTCCCAATTTCATCATGGACACCAGGCCTACCGTGCACCCCCCCCCCCAACCATCAACCTCCATGGTTTGGGTAGATATGGTACCAGCCACAAGCCCCCTACCCTCACGGGCTGTACTGGGACCCTGGCAGGCCCAGAGGTGGCAAGCCTCCCAGGCCCCTAGTGTGGTATACTAGCAGGCTAGGAGCCTCCCTCCTTCAGCTGCAGCATCAAAGTGTTCGGAACCTCCTGAGCACCTGGGGGAGGAAGTTGAAGCTGAGGCAGAAAGGGAAGACACCCCTCAAACTCGTCTCTCATTGTCCTCACCTGACGAGGCAGTGATGCCCTCTCTACCATCCATGGTGGATGATTTAAAATCATTCTAGGACTTAGCTCAGAGCATGGCAGAAGCCCTGCAAATACAACTGCACCAAGTGAATGAACCTCATCACAAACTGGTGGACATTCTACACTCTTCCACCTCTGCCAGAGTTGCCCTCCCAGTTAATGAGGCACTCCTGGATCCTGCCAGAGTTATGTGGCAGACCCCTGCATCCGTCCTGCTTACATGCAAGCGGGTGGACAAAAAGTATTACGTGTCGGTGAAGGGCACAGAATTTTTATTTTCTCACCCACTTCCAAATTCATCATTGTGGGTGCGGTTAATTGTAAGGGCTGCCAATACCAGTTTAAATCCACCCCATATGACCAAGATAGGAAACGCTTGGGCCTATTTGGCAGAAGAGCGTATTCGTCAGCCACTCTTCAGTTCCAGGTGGCTAATTATCAGGCCTCGTTGGCCAAATATGACTACGAGAACTATGTGAAACAAGGTTCCTTTATTAATCAGCTCCAGACTCCCCAAAAGACCAATTTATGGCCATAATTAACAACGGTCAGCTGGTAGCGAAAACGTCTCTCCAGTCCGCATTATATGCGGAAGACGTGGTGGTACACTCAAGTTCCATGGCCGTGGTTGAGAGAAGGGCTTTGTGGCTGCAGTTGTCCGGCTTCCCTAAAGAGGTCCAAACCGTGGTGGAGGACCTTCCTTTTGAGGGAAATGAAGCTGTTCGCTGAAAAGACAGTCACATCTCTTCGCACATTGAAGGATTCTCAGGCAATTCCTCTTTCCCTAGGGATATACACGCTGGCCTACAAGAGAAAATACAGCCCTCAGCCACCGTTTAAGTCCCAGTCATTGCAGTACATGCCTCAATGGTTGTCACCGAGATCTTATGAGCCACAGAGAAAGAAATCAAAGTTCCCCAAGTGGAAGCATTCGAGATCACAACCAACTTTGTCTCAGCCCTCAAGCTCGAAATGACAGTTTTGACAGGTTGGTTGAAGTGCCTGTACAACACTCTGCTTGCCACCTTATGCTGGGAAATCCCACTCCTCCTTTCAGAGATCGCCTTACTTCGTTCCGCAGCACCTGGGATCAGTTAACCTCCAGCAAGTGGGTGTTGGAGGAGCTATAGAACCTGTTCCCATGCATTTCCGAGGCAAAGGCTTCTACTCTCGTTACTTCTTGTTACCAAAGAAAAAGGGAAGTGGAGACCATACTGGACCACAGAGGGCTCAACTGATAAGGCAAAGCGAAGAAATTCAAGATGGTCACCCTATAAACGATCATCCTAGCATTAGAAGAAGGAGATTGGTTCTCGGCCCTCAACCTTCAAGAGTGACGCATACTTCCAAATTTCTATCATACCAAGTCACAGGTGTTACCTCAGATTCACACTGGGCCAGGATTCCTACCAGTACAGAGTACTCCCTTTTGGCCTTTCATTGGTCCCCAGGGTGTTCAAGATCTTTTCAGTAATAGCCACCCACTTACGCTCTCAGGGCATAATGATTTATCCCTACCTGGACAATTGCCTGCTCAGGGCATGATCCTACACAGAGGCCCAACGAGTCACTCAGACCATGCGGGACCTGTTCCTCAATCTAGGTCTACAGATCAACAAACAAAAATCTACCTTAACACTGGTTCAAAAGCTAGAATTCATAGGAGCTGACCTCAGCTACATGCAGGTGAGGGCACTCCTTCCACATCACAGATTTCTCAGTCTCTCCTCATTGATAGAGCCAGTACAATCCAGTCCCCAAATCTCAGACAGACATTTCTTTCAGCTTCTGGGGCACATGGCCATGGTTATAGCTCATGCCAGACTATGCATGAGATGCCTTCAAGCATGGTTTGGTTCGATTTACAGGCCTAACAGAGACAACACAGGCAAGCTTCTATCGATGCCCACCAGGGTGAAGCAATCCTTAGACCGGTGGAAGGACTTAATAAACATCTCTATGGGAATCCCGTTTGCTCAGTCTTCCCCATCCCGTCTCCTGTCCACTGATGCATCCCTCATGGCATGGGGAGTGCATCTCCAGTGGTCGCACCGTAGAGGACAAATGGTCTCCAGCAGAGATGTGCCTCCACATCAGCCTGCTTGAGCTCAGAGCAGTCTGAAACATTTGTGCTCACTTCCTCCCCCTGATCAAGGACATGCATACAAAGGTCATGACAGACAACATAGTCTGAATGTGCTATATAAATTGACAGGGAGGCATCAGGTCTCATTCCTTGTGCGTAGAAGCAATGAAGCTATGGAACTGGTGCATATTCCACATCATCCTATCAATGGCCTATATATTGGGAATACACAACACGATGACCAACAGTCTCAGCTGCAAATTCCCGCACGACCACAAATGGGAAATAGTCGGCAATTCTACACAACATATTCCGACAATCGGGTACGCCAGTAATTAACTTGTTTGCTACTCACCAGAACAAGAAATGTCCACAGTCTTGCTCCAGGCCAGAGATCAAACGACGCTCCATGGGAAATGCTCTCTTCCTTCCTTGTGACAAGGGCCGCATCTATGCCTTTCCCCCATTCCCTCTATTGCTGAAAGACCTGTTGAAGATAAAAAGGGGAAAAGGTAACATCATTCTGATCGCCCCCACCTGGCCCAGGCAGACATAGTACCCTTACCTTTCACATCTGGCATTATGTCTACTGATGACTCTACCGATCACTTCTTACCTCATATCGCAGAACGAGGGTCATACCCACCACCCCAATCTTCAGGTTCTGCAACTCAAAGTGTGGATCCTTCATGGTATCAGCACATAGAAACATCTTGCTCTGAGGAGGTTCAAGAGGTGCTATTACACAGTAGAAAGGGCACTACTTGTTTTACCTACCTTCAGAAGTGAAAGAGGTTCCAGATCTGGTGCCAATCAAAGGGTGTCACCCCTAATACAGCCACCCTACTGGTGGTCCTAAACTACCTGTTAACCTTAAAGAAATTGGGTTTCTTCCTTCAGCAGGTACAAGGCTACTCAATCTTCTCCCACCCAACTACGAAGAGGTTTCTTAAAGGCATAGCAAACCTCTTCCCACGGCCTCCCGCCCCCCAATGGGACCTCAATCCAATGTTAAAAGGACTGATTAGACCACCATTTCAACCCATGGCCTCTTGTTCACTAGCTCACCTTTCCAAGAACACAGCATTCCATTACCATCGCTTTGGCCAGAAGGATAGGGGAGATAGCAGCTTTGATGGCACATCCCCCTTTTACTGTGTTCTTCCCTGACAAGGTCACACTCAGACCACATCCAAAGTTCACCCCTGAATCAACTTATTCAGCTTCCAATATGTTATCCCAAACCTCATGAGGACAACAGGGAAGCCATCCTCCATATGCTCGACGTGAGAAGAGCTGGTCTTCTATTTGGATACAAAAAAGACTTTAGAAAATCTCCTGAGACTCTTCCTCTCCATTGCGGATAGATTGAAAGGTGCAGCGATCTCAGTTCAATGGCTCTCCAAGTGGGTCTCTGGCTGTATTATAAACTCTGCTACCAATTGTGTGGATTCCATGAGGTCAGTCTCCACACTGATCACCTTCTCCAAGGGAATCCCTATATCAGAGATCTGCAGAGCAGCTACCTGGGGGATTTGGCTACAGATGCCCAATTTAGTGTCACAGTACTTTGATCTATATCAGACTCAACTCCGAAATCCCAGCCTCAAGTAGTGAGTACTGCCTGGGAGTCACCTACATTGGAGCACCCATAGGGATACTAGTCGAAGAAAAAGAAGTTACTCAGCTTGTGCCCTAACGATGGTTCCTCAAGATGTGTGTCCCTGTGGGTGCTCCATGATCCATCCTCCTCCTCTCTACTTTGGAGTTCCACTGGTTGATTCTGCGGTAGAGAAGGAACTGAGGAGGAAATGCCTATGCACGCTAGCTAGCCTCATGGCAGGTGGGAAGCCATACATGCGGGATGGACGGCTATTGAAATGCTTCGATCAGCAGCACGGGGACACGCACACGCCTACAGTGGAGCACTCGTAGGGACACACATCTTGAAGAACCATTGTTATTGCACAAGGTGAGTAACTTCTTCCTCCTGTCCACACAGACAATGCGCAACAATGTAGTTTGACACTATGGTGCTTAAATATGTTGCTTAAACATGGTAAAATCCATAGCATAAAATAGATGTGGGCGCCTTTGCTGCTTAATGTAAAAATTAGGGCTGTCGATTAATCGCAGTTAACTCACGCAATTAACTAAAAAAAATTAACCGCGATTAAAAAAATGTATTGCGATTAATCACACTGTTAAACAATAGAATACCAATTGAAATTTATTAAATATTTTGGATGTTTTTCTACCTTTTCAAATATATTGATTTTTATTACAACACAGAATACAAAGTGTACAGTGCTCACTTTATATTACTATTTTTTATTACAACTATTTGAACTGTAAAATGATAAACAAAAGAAATAGTATTTTTCAATTCACCTCATACAAGTAGCTTAGTGCAATCTCTTTATTGTGAAAGCGTAACTTACAAATGTAGATTTTGTTGTTGTTACATAACTGCACTCAAAAAGAAAACAATGTAAAACTTTAGAGCCTACAAGTCCACTCAGTCCTACTTCTTCTTCAGCCAATTGCTAAGACAAACAAGTTTGTTTACATTTACGGGAGATACTGCTGACTGCTTCTTATTTACAGTGTCATCTAAAAGTGAGAATAGGCATTTGCGTGGCACTTTTGTAGCCGGCATTGCAAGGTATTTATGTGCCAGATTTGCTAAACATTCATCTGTCCCTTTGTGCTTCGGCCACCATTCCAGAGGACATGCTTCCGTGCTGATGATGCTCGTTAAAAAAAAAATATGTTAATTAAATTTGTGACTGAACTCCTTGGGGGAGAATTGTATGTCTCCTGTTCTGTTTTACCTGCATTCTGCTATATATTTCATGTTATAGCAGTCTTGGATGATAACCCAGTAAATGTTCCTTTTAAGAACACTTTCACAGCAGATTTGACAGAATGCAAAGAAGGTACCAATGTGAGATTTCTAAGGATAGATACAGCACTCGAGGTTTAAAAATCTGAAGTGCCTTCCAAAATCTGAGAGGGACGAGGTGTGGAGCATGCTTTCAGATATCTTAAAAGAGCAACACACCGATGTGGAAACTACAGAACCCGAACCACCAAAAAAGAAAATCAACCTTCTGCAGGTGGCATCTGACTCAGATGATGAAAATGAACATGCGTCAGTCCGCTCTGCTTTGGTTCATTATCAAGCAGAACCTGTCATCAGCATGGATGCATGTCTTCTGGAATGGTGGTTGAAGCATGAAGGGACATGTGAATCGTTAGAGCATCTGGCACATAAATATCTTGCGATGTCAGCTACAACAGTGCCATGCGAACGCCTGTTCTCACTTTCAGGTGACATTGCAAAAAAGCCGTGGGCAGCATTATTTCCTGCAAATTGTAACCAAACTTGTTTGTCTGAGCAATTTGGCTGAAGTAGGACTGAGTGGACTTCTAAAGTTTTACATTGTTTTATTTTTGAATGCAGTTATTTTTTGTACATAATTCTACATTTGTAAGTTCAACTTTCATGATAAAGAGATTGCACTACAGTGCTTGTATTAGGTGAATTGAAATTGACTATTTCTTTTGTTTTTTACAGTGCAAATATTTGTAATAAAAAATAAATATAATGTGAGCACTGTACACTTTGTATTCTGTGTTGTAATTGAAATCAATATATTTGAAAATGTAGAAAACATCCAAAAATATTTAAATAAATGGTATTCTATTATTGTTTAACAGTGCAATTAATCACGATTAATTTTTTTAATTGCTTGACAGCCCTAGTAAAAATTAAAATGCTCCCCACAATTCTTTTTGAGGTTAATGAATTGCTTAGATGACTTGGGTTTGGTGAGTAACAAATTTCGTAACTTTTCTGCTGCTATTGTTTGAATTGGGACAGTTTTCTGTAAGACTGGGTTAATAGTTTCAACTGCTCACTAGTTTGCTTTGGGAAGTCTACATCTAAAGGACTAGAAATCAATGAAACTGAGGATGATTTATTTTTAAGGAACCTAAAGTTAGGCTCTTGAATTCATATTTATAGACCATAAGTGAGTAGCTCTCCAAAATTGCTGAACATCCAACATCCATCTTAGTTCTATCAGCTCTGACACTTGCTGTAATGACCTTGGCCAAGTCACTTAGCTAATCTGTGCCTTCATTTCCCCTTCTGTAAAATGTGGGTGATAACAATGACTCAGAGTGGTTGTGAGACATATTCATTAATGGTTTTAAAGTGCTCTGCATTTATCTGATAGAAAGTGCTAGAGAAGGGCAAAGTTGTTTTTGTTTCCCTGTTTTTTCAAGGTAGGGACCCAGTCTATTGAAATGAGAAGATTTGTGTGTGAAGCACTGTCACCTTGATATAAAAAACTGCCTGGCTTTGGCCTTTGAGTCTCAGAGAGCAATTCCCAAGGCAGAAAACAGTCTGAGAATTAGCCCACATAGTGCTCTTTGAGTACATTACAAAACTTTCCATTAAGCATAACTGATAAGCAGGGTGTGGCACTGCCTGATGCTTGTGAAGAGGGAATTCTCTTGGGCTCGGTAGCCTTCTCTTCACTAGGACTTTCTCACCATTGGTTTGGCACAGGTAGTAGCAATATTAGAAGAGCTACAGTGCCTAGCAGAGTGGTGTCTCGGTCTATGCATTGTAAGCCCAAGGTTAGTGGAGCCTGAGTTAGCAGACCTTGCTTGTTAACCTATGGCTTGAGCATCTATGTTTATTTGTAAATCCATATTAGAAATTGTTGAACCATAGACCCCAACCTGGAGCTCCAGTGTTTACACTGCATAATGCAGGCCCAAGTCCAAGCACGCATATCCCAGACTTCCAGCACCCTCCCAAAATGTGGCTGCCCTTTGTTCTTAGTGCATTGTGAGAAAACTTGACTGTCCACCAAACTTGGCTTTCCAGAGGATGAAGAAAGTCAGCCTGTGGGATTGTGGAATACTTTTGGCAGACTCCGAGAGCATGAGTCCCATGAGACTGCATTTGGACAGCAAAGTAATAGGGGCTGGCTTGACTCAGGTTCACACCCTCAACCCCCATGAGGTCTTCATTCTGAACCCTGGGTTAGCACAATTTGTGTTTAGACAGAAGGGGGTTTAGGCTTGAGCCTGTGTTCAAACCCTGGGCTTACATTGCAGTGTAGACATACCCTGATTGGGCCCCTAGGCACTACCACAATACCAAATAATAAATAATAGTGTCAACAGGGAAGAGGCATTTTTACTACTGTAGTGCCCAACCCTGTCAACACTAGCATTTCCAACATCGCTACTGCTAGGGGAACTGCTAGGTGCCACATCAACAGTGCAAAAACTTTGAGTACAGATGCACCCTGTTAGGACTTGTTTGGAAACTGCGGCAAGAAACCAACCTTATTTACTCTCCCACTCCCTTTACGTTGTCCTGCCAGATCTTTGTTTGCTATTGGAGAAATCCCAGCTTCAGATATGTTTAGTGGGACTATAATGTGTTACTCTTTTCTTCTGTACTAAATGTTCTTGGTGTTCTCCAAAGAGAATATGATTGCTCTTTGAGAGAGAAGGAAGCAGGATTGGGGGGTGTGATAGGATCCCACGGTACAACCTGGAACTGTGGGAACTTTCCAGCATGGGCTATCTCTTTCAATGCTTTGCTAGTGATAAGCAGCAAACCCCTCCAGGTGCTATCACTCAGTCAACAGTATGCGGGGACACATCCAGCTAAGTTGCATGAATATTCTTTAAACCACTCATGAACCATACACAGGAAAACACCAGCAAATCCCCCCAGCCTTGCACCCCAGAAATGTACTGCCTTACACTGCTTAGTACCTTCTTTTGAACAATGCAAGCTCATTAATTAGTTTGCCACTTCATCAAAGGATTGTGGACATGCACTAAACGTTGCAATCTGAGCAGATTCCCTAAGCACTTTAGACAAACTCACTGGTAAAGATAAAACATTAAAATAAGTTTATTAACTACAGAAAGATTTTAAGTGATTATAAGTGGTAGGCAGAAAAGTCAGAGATAGTTACCTAAGAAATAAAAATAAAATCACAGTCTAAATCCTAAACTTTCAGACTAAGCAAGAATTGAATCAAACAGCCTTTCTCACCCCACTGGATGTTGCAGGCTGGTTACAGTTCTTAATACACAGGCTGAATTTCCTTTTCAGCCTGGGACCAGTCTCTTCAGTTTAAAGTCTTTGTCTTCTCAGCGATCTTGTTGCCTTCAAAGTATGTGGGAGAGGAGAGAGCTGGTCTCATGATACCACTGTCCCTGCTTTTACACACTCAGTTCATGTCCCAAGAAAGACACTGGCCCAGACATGTCCTAGTAGGACTTGCCGAGTCACAAAGTTGAGTAATCCTCCTTGTGTGGTACTTGCACAACTGTCTCTTGCAGAATTGTAACTCTCTTGTTTAAAATTCCCTTACAGGTCAATGGCATGTGATGGTTGGGTGTGGGTCACCACCTCAGTCATTGGAGTGCTAGCAGTGGGCATCTCCCAAACTCACAACATATTTCAATAACAGCCATATAGCAAAATCTCATAACTTCCTACACATCAACAATACATATTTTTACAGAACAATGAGTTTCAGCAGATCGTGATCTTTCGTATGGTATTGTACATAGCATGCTTTTTATGAAATATCACAAACATATACAAATGGTGAATATGGGGGTTACAGGCTGCTACTTTGAGATCCAGTGTGTCACAGGGGATGAAGAGAATGAGGTATAATTCAATCTCCTCTGCTCTTTGCAGGAGTAGCATACAGGAACCAGTTTACTATTAACATAGAGGCTTTGTGTTGCAGCTTCTTAGTTCCCTAAAAGCACCCAAGATTGCAGGGCTTAGCAAACTTTATTCCAATTCACCAGCTCATGGAAATGACAATAATACAGAGACCAATAAAAGTAATTAAACTTGGAAAATAAATAAGATATAGACAGTCCATTTCCAATGCATGCAGCATCTCAGTGCTAGGGAAAAGCTTCCTATAATTAAAGGCAAGAAGTGGCACAGGAGCCAAGATGATTATAGATCTTCTTTAAAGGTATGCACACAGGAATTAGATCTATGATGATAGCTTGGCAAACAAAGCAACAATCTGGCAACTTCAGGCCCCTCCGTTTTCCACTTATTTGGCTAGTTTAATAATGCTATTTTTAATTGGGAATGATGATTTTTCTCAGGCCCACTGACAGCAATTCCAGGCCCTAGGGCAGAACAGTCAATGGGCCCCCATGCACGCACAAACTGCGCCCACATGGACGCGGTTCGCCTGACATTTGGGCGGTGCTACACCTGCGCTGGCTGGTGCCCAGTGAGCTGCTGGCTGTGCTGCTGGGCCCGCTTTTCTGACACGGCCAGGGTTTTTACATGCCTGCCCGGTAGGGTTGCCAACTGTCTAATCGCGCAAACCCAAAGACCGTTTCCCTGCCTCGCCCCTTCCCTGAGACCATGCCCCTGTCCCGCCCCTTCTCTGAGCCCCCCCCATTCACTCCATCCCCCTCCCTCCGTCACTCGCTCTCCCCCACCATCACTCACTTTCACCAGGCTGGGGCAGGGGGTTGGGGTGCAGGCGGGGGCGCAGGCTCTGGGAGGGAGTTTGGGTGCGGGAGAGGGTGAGGGGTCAGGCTCTGGGAGGGAGTTTGGGTGTGGGAGGGGTCGGGCTCAAGGGTCAAGGGGGGGTTTCTGCCTGCCACTGCCCAGCCAATATGAGCTGCGGAGTTGGCGCTTGGGGCGGGGACAGCATGCGGAGACCCCCTCCCCAGGGGCTGTAAGGGATGTGCCAACTGGTTCCGCCTGCCCAGGCCCCTGAGCAATGGCCCCCTTTGTCCCCCCACCAGCACCCCACCCCATTGGCAGGCCTGATTTTACTTAACTACTGTTGACTCTTTTCTTGTGAACATAACTGAAAAAGTGAGTTCTTACAAGGGATACAAATAAAGGGAACGCTGCAACAACTATGAGGCACCTCCTAGGGAGTTATCAAAGCTATGTGAATGGCAGCTTGATGGCAAGTGAAATTCAGTGTTGGTAAACTCAGTGTAACCCAGATTGGAAGGAATAATACATACTGGAATTACTTAAGCACATTGCTGGGTTCTCAGCACTGACCACTCAGGAAAAAGACCTGGGTGTCATTTGGACAACTTTAGGAAAGCTGCTGCTGAGTATGCAGCAAGTAGCAGACAAGATAAGCAAAAACAAAAGTTAGGCTATGTAAGGAGTGGTATGGAAAAGGATACTAAAAATATTATGCCAAATACTCAGGGTTCAAAGCCAGAAGGGACCACCAAATCATCCTGTCTGTCAGGCCATCAACACCACCCAACACCTGCACACTAAACCCAACAACCCAAAGAAAGGATGTGTTAGATATGTACAAAATAATCAGCGGTTTGGAGATGATAAGCTAGTCACTCCTACTTACTCTGTTATAATGCTAGAACAAGAGGACTTTGAATAAAACTGAAAGGCAGTAAATTTACAACTGACAGACATTTTTTGCACAGCAGATACCTATCCCTTGGAACTCATAGCCACAAAATATCACCGAAGAATAGAGCTTAGCAGGATCCAAAAAAGGGTTGAACATTTATATGAGTAATGAAAACATGCACAGTTACATAAGACTGGATTTAAAAAACACACAAACCTTCACTCTTCAGGCATAAGCCAACCTCTAATGGGATTAGGAAGAAACTTCCCCTGTGCATATCATTCCATAATTGCCCATTTAGAGGTTCCTTGCACCTTTCTCTGAATCATCTCATTTTGGCCGTTGTTAGAAATGGGCTACTGAACTAGAAGGACCACCGGTCTGTTCTGGTATGGCCTTTCTTATTAGCGTGGTGGCCTAGTGGACCAGAACTGGATAGTATTCCGTGTCTTGTAAGTTGTGTGGGAAAGCATGAGTAAAGTTTGAGACTGACATTTGGTGAAGGTTGAGGTTTGATGTGATATAAGAAATTAGGAAGGAAATGGAGCAGAGTAACATAAAGGCCTTGAAGATGAAGACAAGGAATTTGAACTTGATGCGGTAAACAAGGCTTTGCTTATCTCCCTGCAGGAGGGAACAGATCAGATTAAGAGATACTAAGGGCTTGTCTACACTTAAAGCACTGTGCCGCTCTAGTGCTTCAACGTAGATGCTACTGACGCTGACGGGAGGGGTTCTCTCGTGGGAATAGGTAGTCTACTTCCCCGAGAGGCAGTAACTAGGTCAGCAGAAGAATTCTTCCTTGAACCTAGTGCTGTCTACGCAAGGATTTTACTCACACCTGATCGACATAGTTAAATCAATCTAATTTTCTGGTGTAGACAAGGCCTAAGTGGAGAATTAGATTTAGAAGTTTCTTTCATTTTATGTTTACCTCCCAAAGTTTATTAAACTGGTTGTGAATATGTAATATTTCTATCATAATCATAAAGATGACATTTCTTTCTCTTTTCATCGCCAGGGTATCTTCAATCAGTTCCAATGTAGCAGTGAGAAAGTACTGCCGTCTGATGCCCTACGCAGTGCTCTTGCAAAGACTTTTCAGGATGAGCAGCGCTTTCAGCTGGGCATCATGGATGATGCTGCTGAATGTTTTGTGAGTATGTTGTTTGTGTATCACAGTTATATGAGTGGCTGACCGGCTTTGCAGGGGTGTATAGAAAACACCACAGTAAGTTATTTTGATTCTGATAGCCACGTGTGTATAGGGATTGTGTATTATAAAAGAGAGATGGTCCTGAGTCCCAAGTTTGGAGTGTTCAGGTGTGTGTTTTTGTTGGGAACCATTGCTAATGAGTGAGAAATGGAAACACAGTCCCTCTTCATTTTTTGTAGCTGAAACTGTGCTCAGTTGCTGCTGACAGTTTCAGATGTTGTTTGGACAAGGCCTATGTAGAGAATTCTTTGGTTTGCAAAATTGTGACAAATTGGGATAGAATGCCCAGAGCTTCAAGAGAGTAACTTTCTTGACCAAAGGGGGCAATAGTTTCTGCCTGTGATAACACTTAGTTGTGTTGAGCTTCTTGCCAGACATCTGGGATAGGTATGTAAAGTTGGGATGCTCATGTAACTCTGAGATCAGACTGTCATAAAGCAACTTTAAAATGTGTTTTAATTAGCTGCTAATATGTAGCATCTGAGCTGTATGGGAGCACCTACCTTACAAGCCATCCCCTTTGAATGGTTCAACCGCAGAATGCATTGTAGGCAGTTTGCAAACTTGGCCGTAGGGGGGCAGGGTGTTGAGCGGGTTTGTATTTCCAACTCAGAAGGAATTTTAAAATAAAAAATTAAAAGAACATTACTGAGTTTGCAAAATATGGGAAAGTTATACCAGTGTAAACCAAGGTGTAAATTTAAATTAATATAGTTATACTGGATTAACCATGTGTTGGACACTCTTTATTCCAGTACAAGAGGGCCTTTTTTTGTTTGTTTGCTTTATGTTGCTTCGGAAGATGTTTAAGCTAACCAAAAAAAAAAAGTCATTTCTAGGGTTTGTCTACACTTAAAATGCTGCACTGAAGCAGATGCACTGCTGTAGTACTTCAGGAAAGATGCTACCTACACAGATGGGAGGGCTTCTCCTGTTGGCATAGGTACTCCACCTCCTTGAGAGGTGGTAGCCTTCTCTTCGACATAGCGCTCTCTACACCGGGAGTTAGGTTGGTACAACTGCGTCCCTCAGAATTTTGGATTTTCTACACCCCTGTGCAATGTAGTTATATGACATAACTTGCTGGTGTAGACTGAGCTTTAGGGCTGGTCTGTACTAAACATTAGACTAACCTTCCTACATCACTTAGGCCTTTGAAAAATTACAAGCCTTACATGATATAATTAGGTCGATCTAACCCTCACTGTAGATGCAGCTAGGGCTTGGTCTACATTAGCAAATTAGGTTCTTCTTCGAGTGCTTGCTCATGTCCATTCCATTCTAGGTGTGTGCTAAGGCACAGTTGTCAAAGACTTTTGACTTAGCGGTATCCGTAGGTTCGGCTGTGGCACCCTCTGGAGTGCCGTGCTCATGCGTCAGTATATCAGGAGTTGACGGTCCTACTCCCTCTCAATTCCTTCTTACCACCCATGGTGGTTGGGTGGAGTGCCTCTCTTCCTTTCCTAACAAGTGGTCAGCAGTTTCCTTCTTCGCTGTAGTTAGTAAGTTAAGGTCCAGTGAGGACTTTGCCCCAGACAGAGCATGCCCCAGTCTCCAGGTTTTAATCCGTGCACTGACTATAATAGGCCTATGCCTGTTAGTGACCCCCATAGCAGCTGTCTGAAGTGCTTGGGGGTATTGCATATAAAATAAAAGTATCTCATCTGTAAGAACGTTCGTCCCAGGACACAAAAAGAATTCAACATCCATTTGAGGGCCCTCCTCATGGAGGCTGCTCTCCACCCAGCCTTGGAGCCGTCTTGGCTGGACTCAACTCCCAGTACTTCAGCACCATTTCCCTTTGCTGGTGCCCAAGAAGAAGTCAAAAAATCGGGACCCAGCACCAAGCAAGAAGGACCAAGGGGCATCGGGTAAAGGACCCTGTTGCCCTGGCCCACCCAGGGGCTACGTGGGGATACATCCCCTAGGGGACCTCCTACTCCCTCTCCCCAAGGGATCCGCCACCGACTCCAGGGAGTAGTACGGGACCCAGACTCATGGTGGAGTCAACACCTTCCCAGACATTCCCGGCGCCGAGAGCAAAGGATTCTCCCAGCGCAGCCGGCACCGCATGCTGCGATGGACCCGGCAAAGGCTCCCATACAATGGCAGCCATGAAAGCCTCTCCGAAGGTGAGTGAACGCCGCCAGTCTCCAGAGCCAAGGTAAAGCTCTTTGTGGCCGCGCCCCTGATCTCCGCATCAGCCCAGGTCACCAGTTTGCCGCTTCAGATTACTGGCACTTCGCTCCCGGTCTCTTCCCTCTCAATGAGACTCACCCAGAGGGAGGTGCCAGTCACCAAATGGATGTCACCAGTTATCCTTCTAGCGACTCTATCCACGACATCAATCACCGTCGCCTACACCACGGGAACATTCCCCAACACAGTGCCAATCCCCCTACTCCCGGCACCAATCTGCCTATTCAAGGTTCCGTTCACACACAGTGATGGTAAGCCATCAGACTCAAGTGTTGACAGCCCCGCTGTGGTCACCAGAAAAGGATTCCTCTGGCACGGAGAGGGAGTTCAATCCCTCACCAAGACAGCACCATTGTGTCTGGGCTCCTGAGGCTGCGTCCATCTCTGCGATGCCATCCTGGCAGCAGGGCCAGTGGCCAGCGCAATGGCCCTAGTGGAGTGCCTGGGGCATGCCAATCATGCCAATGTTCCCCTCGCACCAATAGTCGGTCGCCAATTCAGACAAACATCAGATGGCACCGGGCTCGGTGCACGAAGCGCAATCGGATGCTGGGGTGGAAGAGCAGGTGCCCATCCCCAGTGGTCCAGCCGTCCTCATCCTCTCCAGATGAGGCTGTGGCAGAGCCCTCTCACGATAGCTCACGGACGATTTTAAGGAGTACCAAGCCCTGCTCCGAAGGTTGACCACGAACTTAGACCTAGAGGTGGAGGAGATGGAGAGCAATCGGACACCTTGTTTAATGTGCTCTCCACATCAACCCCCGCTGATGTCAGAGTTCCGGTGCATAAAGGGGTCCTAAAGATTACCAAAACCACTAGCAAACCCTGTCCTCAATTCCACCCACCTCCAAAAGGGCTGAAAAGAAGTATTTCATCTCAGCCAAGGGGGTTGAATACTTGTACACCCCCTGCCCCCAGGGTCGTTGGTCATTTGTGTGGCCTACAAGAAAGAGAAACAAGGGCAATATAGTTCCACCCCCGAGAATAAGGAGGCCAAGAGACTGGACCTTTTCAGAAGGAAAATTTATTCTTCTTTGAGTGCTTGCTCATGTTGATTCCATTCTAGGTGTGTGCACGCCCATGTGCACAGTTGTTGGAGACTTTTGCTTTGGTAGTATCCGTAGGGCCGGCTTTGGCGCTTTCTGGAGTGCCATGCTCATGCCGTGGTATATCAGGCTTATACGCCCTCTCAGTTCCTTCTTACTGCCCGTGATGGTTGGTTGTAGCGCCTGGTCTTGCTTAGCAAGAGCATTAGCGGTTCTTCACTGTTCAGCTCGTTCTCCTTTGTTATTTAGTCAGTGATTAGTTAGCTGTTAAGTATTTTAATGGTGGTTTAGTAGTTAGACTCCTGGATGGGACTTTGTCCTGGAGCGGGGCATGCCCCACTCCCCAGGCTCTAGGCCATGTTCTGACTGCAGCTGGATAAGGCCCATCAGTGACCCTCATGAGAGTTGTCTGAAGTGCCTGGGGAAGTCCCATCGAAAAGACAGTGCCGGATCTGCAAAAATTTTCATCCACAATTCGATTAAGAACCCTACTCATGGAGGCTGCTCTGCGCACGGCATCGGAGCCCTCGCACTTGGACTCCACATCCGGTATTTCCGCTTTGGCACACAGTGCACCACCGGCACTGGGATCCGCCAGTCACCGTTCCCCCTCGCTGGTACCAAAAAAGCGGTCTAAGTTGTCTGGTCCGCAGGCATTGAACAAGGGAACTTAAGGTAAAGAACCTGAGCTAGGCCTTGTGCCCTCAACGAAGGCTCTTGGGGATACCGCTGTGGTCGGACCCCCCAGCCCAGCCAGGGACCTGCCTCCGACTCCGGGGAGCGATAGGGGGTCACTCATCCCCCATCACCGTGCAGTATAGCCATCCTGAAGTGCAGCACTCATTGCACAGCACTCCAAACAGGAAGGCTGAGTATGATAACAGGACATACGCAAACCTGTAATTGTACCGTTCTGCACCCCACCCCTTTGCCCTTTGTGTTTCCCAAGCAGTTGTGTTTCTTTTCAATAAATGCATTTTATTTTCATTTAATGGATTTTTTTGCTTTGAAAACATTCTTTATTATTGCATAACGTAAAAGATACCTTAGCCCAGGAAAGCAACAGGCACTGCAAGTCAGTGTATCATATGTTGTAAACACAGATTCCTACTAACATTGGAACCACTGCACTTCGCTCCTGTGCAGGGCAACAAACATTACTGATGGCTTTCAGCCTGAAATTGCTCTCTCAAGGCATCCCTAATCCTTGCAGCCCAGTGCTGGGCCCCTCTAATAGCCCTGCTCTCTGGCTGTTCAAATTCAGCCTCCAGGTGTTGAACCTGTGAGTTCCATGCCTGAGTGAATCTTTCACCCTTCCCTTCACAAATGTTATGGAGGGTACAGCATGCAGATATAACCGCGGGGATGCTGTTATCGGCCAGGTCCAGCTTCCCATACAGAGCGCGCCAGTGGTCCTTTAAATGGCCAAAAGCACACTCCACAGTTATTCTGCACTGGCTCAGCCTGTTGTTGAACCGCTCCTTGCTGCTGTCAAGGCTCCCTGTGTAGGGTTTCATGAGCCATGGCATTAAAGGGTAAGCGGGGTCTCCAAGGATCACAATGGGCATTTCAACATCCCCTACCGTGATCTTCTGGTCTAGGAAAAAAGTCCCAGCTTGCAGCTTCCTGAACAGGCCAGTGTTCCGAAAGATGCATGTGTCATGTACCTTTCCAGGCCAGCCTGCATTAATGTCAATGAAATGCCCACGGTGATCCACAAGCACCTGAAGAACCATAGAGAAATAGCCCTTCCGATTAACGTACTCGGAGGCTAGGTGCGCTGGTTCCAGAATTGGAATATGCTTCCCATCTTTTTTCCCCCCCGCAGTTAGGGAAACCCATTTGTGCAAAGCCAAAGACAATGTCATGCACATTACCCAGAGTCACAGTTCTTCTGAGCAGGATGTGATTAATGGCCCTGTAAACTTGGATCAACACGATTCCAACGGTCGACTTTCCCACTCCAAACTGATTAGCAATCGATCGGTAGCTGTCTGGA
This sequence comes from Malaclemys terrapin pileata, assembly GCF_027887155.1. Taxonomy (NCBI): domain Eukaryota; kingdom Metazoa; phylum Chordata; order Testudines; family Emydidae; genus Malaclemys; species Malaclemys terrapin. Next base: position 54,879,651 of record NC_071511.1, on the reverse strand, counting down.
GTTGCCAGCTTCCAGGTTGCAAAAGCCACCCGCTTCTCCACCATCAGGCAGCTCTCAATCTCGTGTCCTTGCGCCGCAGGGTGGGGGCGAGCCCCTCATACAGTCCCATGAAAGTGGCTTTTCTCATGAGAAAGTTCTGCAGCCACTGCTAGTCATCCCAGACTTGCATGACGATGTGATTCCACCACTCAGTACTTGTTTCCTGAGCCCAAAAGCGCCGTTCCACAGTGGTGAGCATGTTCATGAACGCCACAAGCAATCTCGTGTCATATGCATTACTAGAGTCGATATCATCAGAGTCCTCTCTGTCACTTTGGATCTTAAGCCAAACGTGATGTGCTGGCGAAACTCGTCAGCATATTTCTCAGCAGTTCGGGCTCCATTCCCACAGATTGAAAGGGAAGACAGCGCGCGCAGTACAAAAAACGTTGAAAGATGGCACCGTTTGTGGATGGAAGCAGAGGGATTGTTGGGATGCGAAACAATGCATCATGGGGCGTTGGGACAGGACCCAGAATGCCCTCCCACCCCCTTCCCACAAGCCACAGCACCAGAATGGGAAGAGGTGCTCTGTGGGATAGCTGCCCACAATGCACCGCTCCCAATGCTGCTGCAAGCGCTGCAAATGTGGACACGCCAGTGCGCTTGCAGATGTCAGTGTGGACAGACTGCAGCACTTTCCGTCCTGCGCTCTACGAAGACTGGTTTAACTCAAAGTGCTCTACATTTACAAGTGTAGCCATGCCCGTAGACATACCCTTATGCTGCAATAAGGGTGTCCTCATTGATGCTGATGTCAGTTTAACAATACTGGTGTAATTATAGTAGTATAATTGATAAAACTTTCCTGTGTGGACAAGCCCTAGGGCAGACATCACTCCATTGCTTTGCACTCAGTTAACCTTTTCAAGGTTTTCTTTGCAACCGTAAGGACTAGAGACTTAGGCTATGTCTACACTGTGCACCTTACAACGGCGTGACTGTGCCACTACAGCTGTGGCATTGTTAGGTATGCAGTGTAGCTGCTTTTTATCTCCAGGAGAGAGCTTTCCTGATGAGTAACTAAAACCACCGCCAATGAGCGATGGGAGAGCGTTTCCCGTTGACAAAGTGGTGTCCACACCGGCGCTTTTCGGCATTAAAACTTTTGTCATTTGGGGGTGGAGGGGTGTTTTTTCAAACCCTCGAGGGACAAAAGTTTTAGCGACGAAAGTGCAGTGTAGACATTGACTTGCCTTTGGGGTTGATAGGAAATGAATCCTTAGATCCTGCTGCACAAGATGGCAGCCTGATTTGGGGAGTCTGTGCCTAATGCTTAATCTGTGCCCAGATACCAAGTCCCCTGTGGTCTTTCTTCTGTCTGTCCAGGCTGGTCAAGTTAAATAGTTAAAACAATACTAATAGAGGTATCTGTGGCCTTCCTACCATAAATCCATGTTGATGTATTGGGAGGGATCCTGAAACAAGAGCTTTTAGGATGCAGAGAACGGAGGGAGTTGTCTGAAATAACCTCTAGGTATCAGTGCTCGTCAGACAGATTGTGTTCAGTACTCTTGCGTCTTGCAGAATTTCATCTGCCTCTCCATTAGTTGTCTAGCTCTCCGTTCATGTTATAAAGTTCCCCTTCATACAGAGTTTTGGGTGCACAGTGTAAAATCCATTGATTATACAATAATTTAATAAGGGTTACTCCAGGATCAAGAGCCTGCAGTTAGGTTGTTGTTTTCCAGACAGTGTCAGCCCACTGTTTAAACACCACAGAGCTGCTGTGCCCATTGCACTTAAGCCAAACCCACTGACATTTGAGAATTTGTTAGAATAATGATAGAACCTGCAGATAGGCTAGTAAATAAATAAAAAGATTAATTGGTGTAGCATTCCAGATAACGTACATGGTAGCTATTTTGTTTAATATCGATGAAATGCCAATCTCTTTAGTTCCTAAATTAATTTAGAATGTTAGCAAGAGCACTCCATCCTATTGTAAAATGTCACTTTTAACACAGCATTATTTATTTTAGTATTTCTGAGGTACTGTAGTGAATTATGTGTAATTCATTTTCGTTTGGCTACATTACAAATGATCAACTTTTCACTTTTTTCCTCCTTTCGGGATAGGAGAATCTCTTGATGCGGATTCATTTCCACATTGCGGATGAGTCAAAAGAGGACATCTGCACTGCTCAGCACTGCATTTCTCACCAGAAGTTTGCAATGACCTTGTTTGAACAGGTGAGATAGTGGTATCTTTTTACACGAAGCACCCACTCCCCATTTAGGTTTGGTTCCGGAGAAATCTGGCATCGTATCTGAAGAAATGTCAGATAGGCACAGCTAGGATTGCCACCCATCCGGTTTTTACCTGGACAGTCTAGTTTTTGGCTTCTGTGTCCAGGTGCCATTTAGGGTTGCCAGGTGTCTGGTTTTTGGGGACCTGGCAACCCTAATTTATCCCGGGGTGGGGAGAACGCGCTGGGTCATTAACCCGTGCCAGTCCCTGCTCAGCTGGGACTGCCTCCTACCTGCAGCCAGGCTTCTTGACAAGATCCAGCGAGTGACATGGGGAGGGGGGAGAGGAGAGTGTGACAAAGGTGGAGATTGGCGGGGGGAAGAGGTGCACAGGGGCAGGCCCTCGGGGTTTTGTTTACCAGCAGTTAGAAAGGTGGCAACCCTAGGCACAGCAATACATGACATGGACTCATCAGTTTAGCCTTCTCATGGTATTAATTTCCCTTCCTGTTTTAGTGTGTCTGTACTAGCTGTGGTGCCACTTCTGACCCTCTGCCTTTTATCCAGATGGTACATTACATCTCCACCACTTCACTCTGGTGAGTCTGGGGTTTTATTGAAAAAAGAGTTTACCTTGTTTACAGTAGCACCTTGGTCATGGTATTTTTCTCCACTGTCACATAATTCAACATACAGAACATTGCTCATTATTAGTGGAGGCGTAGGAGAGCTGTGGTCTGGAACATAAGGCTTCTGTGGGACAGAAGATTAGGATGGAGGGTAGATGTAGATCAAGAATTTAGGTTCATTGACAGAGCTGTAGAGATAGAGGACTGTTTATGACAGGGAGTTACGCAGAACAGAGAAACAGGTACTTGAAGAACTGTGTTAAGGAACAAGACTGGAAAGGAGTAGTGCTACAGTTCAGGGCTGAAGAACATTGGTGCCCAGAACTGAAACAGAAAAGAGTAATGCAGGCCACGATTGAATTGCACTGGTAGAACTGTGTGGTGGGCTGAACTGAAATATCAAAGTATAGTTCAGGTTCACTTTCATCAGCATTAAACCAATTTTTTTAAATTAGCATTTCTGTGGTTCATATGCATGAAATCTTTCCTGTCAGATTCTTTCAACACTGTTTCTGCTGCAAAGCTACTTTATCTTGGTTCCTAACAGTATTTCAATCTCATTATAGGGTTTCAGTTTAAACAGAGATTTACCTGTAAAATCCTAGTACCACATTTAGACTAGGATGTGTCAGTAAATATTTAAGTGGAAAACCGAGAGTTATTGTTTTTAACTTTTAGCTTCACACAGCAGCTTCATGCTGTTTCTGCACATGAAGTTAGCTAAGAAAGGAAGAAAAAATCAGTTTCACACATACAGAATGGGAAGAGACTGTCTAGGAAGGAGTACGGCAGAAAGGGATGTAGGGGTTATAGTGGACCACAAGCTAAATATGAGTCAACAGTGTGATGCTGTTGCAAAAAAAGCAAACATGATTCTGGGATGTATTAACAGGTGTGTTGTGAGCAAGACACGAGAAGTCATTCTTCCGCTCTACTCTGCTCTGGTTAGGCCTCAGCTGGAGTATTGTGTCCAGTTCTGGGCACCGCATTTTAAAAAAGATGTGGAGAAATTGGAAAGGGTCCAGAGAAGAGCAACAAGAATGATTAAAGGTCTTGAGAACATGACCTATGAAGGAAGGCTGAAAGAATTGGGTTTGTTTAGCTTGGAAAAGAGAAGACTGAGAGGGGACATGATAGCAGTTTTCAGGTATTTAAAAGGGTGTCATAAGGAGGAGGGAGAAAACTTGTTCACCTTAGCCTCTAAGGATAGAACAAGAAGCAATGGGCTTAAACTGCAGCAAGGGAGGTCTAGGTTGGACATTAGGAAAAAGTTCCTAACTGTCAGGGTGGTTAAACACTGGAATAAATTGCCTAGGGAGGTTGTGGAATCTCCATCTCTGGAGATATTTAAGAGTAGGTTAGATAAATGTCTATCAGGGATGGTCTAGACAGTATTTGGTCCTGCCATGCGGGCAGGGGACTGGACTCGATGACCTCTCGAGATCCCTTCCAGTCCTAGAATCTATGAATCTATGAAAAAAATCTATGAATGAATGAATAAAAATAATAGCTAAAAATATTTGCTCCAAATAAATAAAGAAAAAAATGCATGAAGTCTTGGCTCCAGCCATCTAACAATTCTGTTGAATACACATTTAGGAAAATAGCACATTTTCCTTTCTCCAAATGCTGGTGACACAAATGATTACCCACAAGAAACTGACCAGAGACGATAAAAGGCTGAGGTTACCATCTATTTTGTAAAAAGTAACAGAGGGTCCTGTGGCACCTGATACTTGACATCTATTTTCAAAATCTTGATTGAGATGGAAATAAATTAACTGCCCACCTGCTGCCCAGGATAAAAGCCGTGCAGCGGAGGAGTGAAAAGGGATTTGGATACTGTCTTGAAAATCAGAAATAGCTTCTGTCATGCAAATTAGTGGGGGGAAATTATGATTGATAGTATATCAAAAAGGTTGTGAGCATATGCTGTATTCCGCCTTGTGCTGCTACCATTTAGGTGAACTTTCTGGCTGACATTGGTTTTATTAACTTAAAATATGAATATTTAATGTTTGTCATAAGAATTTCAAATGAGATTAACATTTTTATTTGGGACTGTACCGTTTCAAGGAACACAATGAACATAAAAATCATGCTGTGTTTATGTACGTTCTTTATGTACGTTGCTTATACTAAAACTGTTAACTTTAAAATATAATTTACTTTTTTCCATTAATGCTGTTTGTTTCCTTTTTGCATCTTTCAACTTGGACAGTGCAATTAAATGTCTGCTTCACTGTTGCTTATAATTTCATCTATACGATTTCACCTATATACGCTCTTGTGTAACAGCATAGTGCTGCTGTGGTTGGGTTGCAAATTCTGTAGGGAACCACTTATTTGCTGTAAAAATGTGTTTTAATTGGAAGTTAAATATTCCTTGAAACATTTCTGTTAGATTTTGTCTTAAAATCTCAAATTTGAGACCAAACCTGAATTGTCTGTCATCTCTCTTTAACTTACCATTTTCTTTCTGCAACATAGTCACAGAAAATGCATGAATCCACTACTGAAACGTGGCGGTTTTACACATTAAAATATTTTCAAAATAAATAAAAATTAATTGCAAAAATAAGCAATTACAATATGATAGCTGTTTTTACTTTCTCAGCTTTCTAATTGTGGCATAAATGCTAAATGAAAATGTGTATTTATTCAACTTTTTAAATAAACTTTTCTCCTCCATGCTGTCCTTGAACTGAAGCAATCAAGCTATTTGCATGCTGGAGAGACGAGAGAAACCCACTCCGGATATGTTTGGAGAGTTACTACAGAATGCCAGCACCATGGGAGACCTGCGAAACTGTCCAGTGAGTATGCTTAGCTTGACTTTTTAACATAAGCAAAAGACAGAAGAGGGCTAGTAGTGTCTACTGCTATGTGTCTCTGACTACAAAGGGTTTTAAAGATTTAGCTCATCACAATGCTAGAGGTGTCAGAGATGGATGGACCAATTTCCTTTGTGGGTAAGACTTCCAGTAGGTTTTATGACCCTTTGGGTAGGGGGAAAAGAAAAGCTGTTATCTGGGCCCACTCTTTGACAGCTGGAATTACTGGGACATAAGTTATGGATCGAGGTCAGAGAAGAAAGCAGACATTGTGAGGAGCAGGAGTTACAAAATCTCATACAAAGAAACAGAAATGATAGTCAATCGTGGAAGCCGTTTTCCATTACTGGAGGGCTATTTTATGTTGCAGCACTCTTAGCATATAGCCATCTGACATCTGCTGGGAGACAATACAGCAGTGCACAGACAATCCAGGAAGTTTTTGGAGAGTGTTGAGGACAACTTCCTGGTGCAACTACTGGAGGAACCAACCAGGGGCCATTCTCCTTTTGACTTGCTGCTTATAAACAGAGAAGAATTCTTAGGGGAGGTAGAAGTGGGTGGCAACCTGGGCAAACTTGACCATGAGATGGTTAAGTTCAGGATCCTGACAAAAGGAAGAAAGGAGAGTAGCAAAATACGGACCCTGGACTTCAGAAAAGCAGACTGACTCCCTTAGGGAACTGATGTGCAGGATTCCCTGGAAGGTTAATATGAGGGGGAAAGGAGTCCAGGAAAGCTGGCTGTATTTTAAAGAAGACTTATTGAGGGCGCAGGAACAAACCATCCCGATGTGCAGAAATAAAAGCAAATATGGCAAGCGACCAGCTTGGCTTAACAGTGAAATCTTCAGTGATCTTAAACACAAAAAGGAAGCTTACACGAAGTGGAAACTTGGTCAGATGACTAGGGAGGAGTATAAAAATATTGCTTGAGCATGCAGAGGTGTAATCAGGAAGGCAAAAACACAACTGGAGTTGCAGCTAGCAAGGGATGTGAAGGGTAACAAGAAGGGTTTCTAGAGGTATATTAGCAACAAAAAAAGTTCAGGGAAAATGTGGGACCCTTAATGAATGGGGGAGGCAACCTAGAGACAGATGATGTGGAAAAAGCTGAAATACTCAATGCTTTTTTTGCCTCGGTCTTCACAGAGAAGGTCAGCTCCCAGAATGCTGCACTAGGCAGCACAGTATGGGGAGGAGGTTAGCAATCCTAAGTGGTGAAAGAACAGGTTAAGGACTATTTAGAAAAGCTGGACATGCACAAGTCCATGGGTCCAGATCTAATGCATCCAAGGGTGCTGAGGGAATTGGCTGATGTGATTGCAGAGCCATGGGCCATTACCTCTGAAAACTTATGGTGATCGGGGGAGATCCCGGACGATTGGAAAAAGACAAATATAGTGCCCATCTTTAGAAAGGGGAAGAAGGAGAATCCAGGGAACTACAGACCGGTCAGCCTCACCTCAGTCCCTGGAAAAATCATGGAGCAGGTCCTCAAGGAATCCATTTTGAAGCACTTGGAGGAGAGGAAGGTGATCAGGAACAGTCAACATGGATTCACTAAGGGCAAGTCATGCCTGACCAACGTGATTGCCTTCTATGATGAGATAACTGGCTCTGTGGATATGGGGAAAGCAGTGGACGTGATATATTTTGACTTTAGCAAAGCTTTTGATATGGTCTCCCACAGTATTCTTGCCACCAAGTTAAAAAAGTATGGATTGGATGAATGGACTATAAGATGGATAGAAAGCTGGCTAGATTGTCGGTCTCAATGGGTAGTGATCAATGGCTCCATGTCTAGTTGGCAGCCGGGTATTAAGCGGAGTGCCCCAGGGGTCGATCCTGGGGCTGGTTTTGTTCAACATCTTTATTAATTATCTGGATGATGGGATAGATTGCACCCTCAGCAAGTTTGCAGATGACACTAATTTGGGGGGAGAGATAGATACACTGGAGGGTAGGGATAGGGTCCAGAGTGACCTAGAAATAATTGGAGGATTGGGGCAAAAGAAATCTGATGAGGTTCAACAAGGACAAGTGCAGAGTTCTGCACTTAAGACGGAAGAATCCCATGCACCGCTACAGGCTGGAGACCGACTGGCTAAGCAGCAGTTCTGCAGAAAGGGACCTGGGGATTCCAGTGGATGAGAAGCTGGATATGTGTTGTCAGTGTGCCCTTGTTGCCAAGAAGGCTAACGGCATATTGGGCTGCATTAATAGGCGCATTGCCAGCAGATCGGGGGAAGTGATTATTCCCCTCTATTCGGCACTGGTGAGGCCACATCTGGAGTATTGCATCCAGTTTTGGGTCCCCCACTACAGAAAGGATGTGGACAAATTGTAGAGAGCCCAGCAGAGGGAAATGAAAATGATTAGGTGGCTGGGGCACATGACTTATGAGGAGAGGCTGAGGGAACTGGCCTTCTTTAGTCTGCAGAAGAGAAGATTGAGGGGGGATTTGATAGCAGCCTTCAACTACGTGAATGGGGGTTCCAAAGAGGCTGGAGCTCGGTTGTTCTCAGTGGTGGCAGATGACAGAATAAGGAGCAATGATCTCAAGTTGCAATGTGGGAGGTCTAGGTTGGATATTAGGAAACACTATTTAACTAGGAGGGTGGTGAAGCACTGGAATGGGTTACATAGGGAAGTGGTGGAATCTCCATCCTTAGAGGTTTTTAAGGCCCTGCTTGACAAAGCCCTGGCTGGGATGATTTAGTTGGTGTTAGTCCTGCTTTGAGCAGGGGGTTGGACTAGATGACCTCTTGAGGTCTCTTCCAACCCTAATCATCTATGATCTTAGGCTTAGGACAGTATTTCCACTATGAAGACAATTCTCATGGTGATGCTTTTGGTGAAGCTTACAGCATAATACCAGTATGCTTCATGAGCAACAGCAGCATGGGAAGAGATCGGAGTTTACTTCCAGTAGAATTCATTTGACATTGCTGTGTTATAACACAGATAGTATAGCTTCCATGTCAGCCATTCTATTCTGTTCATGTCCCTAGGTGCATAGGTAAGATTTCATTTCAACTGGGCTCACAAGTTTCAGTATAAGGAATGGAACTGTGCTTTTCTCTTGGGCCATGTCATTAAAGGGCTTTTGGAGTGGAGAAGGAGTAAAAGTATAATTAGGAGTTTTGAGGAAAACTGGTATTTAACCTTGTAAAAGCAGTTCTTTGCACATGTCCGGCTAGCCTTCGTGTACTGTGCTACCACAAGCCATACAAAAATATAGTTGGATTCTTTTAAGTTCAACATATGGCAGTGAATGAAATTTTAGGGTTCTATAAATGTACACGGTATTTTGCAGCACAAACGGAGTGATATTTCTTACTCATAAGAGCTTACAGTCTAAGGCCATGATCCTGCAAAGACTTTTGCATGTGCTTAACTTGAAACACATACAGGGTCAGGACTGAATTAGTAGCTAGGAGAAGGATGAGCAAACTACTTGATGCATTTTGGTGACTATAAGCCACTGTTGTAAATTATTGCTGTTGTTAAAAATATAGCTTTGTGTAGTCTTGGAATATGAGTCTTGTCAGATCCTCAATGGAGTTTAGTGGTGAACCTTTGTGAGAAGAAGGAGAAGAAACTGGCATTGATTGTAGCAGAAATTGTAACAACCACATTAACCAAGGCTGTGTCAGCATTTCCATTCTAACCCTCTGCTTTTCAGTTGCTTATAACCAGGCCCGGCACCAGCGCAGCAAGCAGGTATTTGGGGTGGCCAATGGAAAGGGGCGGCACGTCCGGCTCTTTGGCGGCAATTCGGCGGCGGGTCCCTCAGTCCCTCTAGGAGGGAAGGACCTGCCGCAGAATTGCCACCGAAGAATGAAGCAGTGGCAGTAGAGGTGCTGCTGAAGTGCCACGGATCGCGTCCTTTTGTTTAGTTTTTTTTCTGCTGCTTGGGGTGGCAAAAACACTGGAGCCAGCCCTGCTTATAACTTTCTGAAACTTTCACCTTTCTGACTGAAATTTTCCATGCTTAGTCTCTGCCAACGGTGAATGTCTCCTTTTTGGAAAGTTGGAGTAAAAATGCTTTGGCTCTTTGAGAATGAAAGTAGATAAATATGTAAAAGTTACAATTTAGTAAGAATATAGCCTTTGTGGAAGACAAGAGCCCTTTGATTGATCTGATGTGAATTCTTTGGTTTGACTAAATTGTTTGCTAATTGCTGCTCCTTCCTCTGTTGTTATCCTCACCTTACTTTTTGGCTTTATTTAACGATCTGGGGAGCCATCCTGAGGTGGCTAGGTTAAAAGTAGCACCTCCTGTAATGCAAGAGAGGAATCACTGTATCAGGACTCAACATTCCTTCCTCTCTATCAGAAAGTTATGAATTTAGCTGAGCTCCTTCAGTATGGCTCAGTAGCATTTCAAACAGATGGGAGAAGAGAGGAAGAGAATTGCAGGTAAGGTAATTGAGTTGCCCCGAGGGAGGCCACACAAATTCCTGTAGTTAACTTCAGCCACCTGAATGACATTTGGAAAATAGAATATCTGAATATATGTGTCCTTCTCTCTCCCTAAGATGTAAATATCCCAGATTTCAGTGTTTGGAAAAAGGCTTTCTCCCCACCCCACCCCCACTACCTTGCTTTTGGCTGACTTATTACTAACCCCCAAAAAGATGACTTGGAAAACTCAAGCTATGCTCTCTTGAGTTGGTTGGACTGAAAGATACTATAGTGAAGCTTGCAAAGAGAATCCTGATGAATTAATCTTATAAAGCAAGCCACCTTTGTAAATTGCTGTTGAGAGGAAGAGGTCCTGTAAGATCTTTCATTCCCTGGATAAAGTGTCAGGCGTGATTAGATCCAGTGGTGAAACAGGCCTCTTGGCAATGAGAAGCCTTTTATGAAAAGGGTTTTTTGTCCTGAGAATCTCTGCAAAGCAGCCTAAAGTGACTTGACATTGAGGGTAATGAGGGTGATACAGTAACTCTGGCAAGGCTAAATAGAAAGCTTTTTAATTTTGTATTGCTTGTTGGAATTGCAGTCATCATCTCTTATTTTGGATGGGAAACTTTTTTCCAGTATGTTGAAAATGCTCCTGATCACAACCCTTTTGTGTGTGTGTGTGTGTACTTGTACAAATTTTTTTTTACTATTTATTTATTTAGGAAGTATTAATAGGTTTACAAATCCTTGCCACATAAGTATCAGAAACAAAATGGTAATGATTTGCATCCGAAGAAGTGGGCTGTAGTCCACAAAAGCTTATGCTCTAATAAATTTGTTAGTCTCTAAGGTGCCACAAGTACTCCTGTTCTTTTAACAGTGAGCTTATGTTTAAAGAGAACATTATACAGGAAAATAGTCATCAAATCTCTATTTAACAGGGTGTTACCATATTACAGAGTGAGCATCGATTTTATTAGATTGAGTGAAATCTCTGATTACACATACTCAACACACCAGGTATCTCTATCAAATGTTAATATTTAAAAAAATTGGACAGGTGTGCTGTTTTATTTTGCAGGTGAACATACTTGTCTGAGTACTGAATAAAAGGTAACCAAATATCTAAGTATCTATTTGTCCTGTCTGTTTTGCTGGGTATATAACTGATGCATTAATTTTTCCGTAACAACCTCCCATATATTTTGAACCATTCCTCTATGGTTGGACTATTTTTCTTTTTATATAGAGAAGCTATCAGTAGCCGAGCAGCTACTAGCAGATGAGAGATTAATTCTCTATTTTCTTTTGTATGCCCATTGCTTCTAGGAAGCCCAAGAAGGATTACCAAAGGGCCATTTGGTAATAAATATCCAACACTTTGTGATACTTGGTTACAGATTGCATCCCAGTACTACCTAATGACTGGACATAGCCGCAATATGTGCATTAAATCTCCTCTTTCACAGTTTCTCTAATATTTGTCCCTATTCAATCTCTCTCTATTTTTTAAATTTTCTGGTGTGAGGAATTATTGAAACAAAATCTTAAATAAATTTTCTCGTTGAGTGATTGTGCATGTCCTTTCTACTGCAGGTGTCTGTGCGCTCCAGTGCACAATTGGAAAGCTTTTACCCTTAGGAGTACCCATCAGGGCTGCTTCAGCGCCCTCTGCTGTCTTGCATACATCATGCAGGCATAAAGGGGTGAGCTGCCCTATACTCCCCAGTTCCTTCCTACCACCTGTGATGGCTGTTGGATCTCCCTATCCTTGCTACTTCAAGTCTTTTTCAATAACTGTATATAATACCATGTATAGTTAGTATAGTTAGTTTGTAAATATTAAAAAGTTGGTTTTGTTTTTTTTGTTTTGCTGGATTCCAGCACCCAGTTTGCGTACCAGCCTCAATACCAGAGGTATGTTGTGCTTTCCAGGTTGCAAGTTATGCCACTCTTGCAGCAAGGCTATGCCAAATAGTGACCCTCACCCTAGCTGCCTTAAGTGCTTGGGGGAGGCTTACGTGAGCAATAAGTATGGCGTTTGTAATGGCTTTAAGCCCTGTTTGAAAAAAAATGGGGCAGCCAGATTGAAATATCTGCTCATGGAATTGGCGCTATGGCCTTCATCTGAGCCCTCTTCATTGATCCTGGGTACTGAACACCTCAGTGTCTGTCAACGCACCTCCAGCTCTTCTAGTATCGAGAGGCAGATCGTTGTGTCTTGTACTGAAGAAGAGGCATCAGAAACTGGACTCAGTACTGGGGTCATTGAGAGAATCAAAGAGGATGAACTCTGCTAAGGAGTCGAGAGGGCGTTCAAAGAGGAAGCACTGCCCCATGCACATCTCTAAACAGAGGAGTTTATTGACTCCAGAGCCCAGTGGGACCTGTAAAGACTGACTCCCAACACTCCTTCATTGGCATCACCTCATGTCTTGGTACTGCATATTATCTTCCTGGTGCTGTTTACTCCTGAGGCCTTTGAAGCTGTGAGAGAGCTGTTGGAATCTCTTGGTGCTGATGTCACCAGTTGTTCAAGAGGCTTGCCCAGCACCAGTGCCCAGGGTACTGCCTCCTGTGCCTTCATCTCCGCACCGACTAGCTCCACTGGATGCAGCCATCAGGGCACCAGTGAGGCCAGCTCTGTCAAGAGGAAAGCCACAGAAGATATCCCTGGTTCCGTTGGAGTCTGAACTGCCTTCCCTGATACCGACTGGTCTCACTGCCTTGGTCTCAAAGAGAAGCTTCTCATCATCAGGCTTTGAAGTAGGTTCCTATGTGTCCCAATATAGCTGGTCCCTTCAGGAGGGATATGCCACCTGCCTGCCCTGGTTTCTGTCCCAGTTCCAGCAGGGCGCTTTCAGGAGGGACCCTTGGTCTAAGCATAGCTGGGGTCCAGGGCCATACAGTGGCCGTTCTGGAACCTGTGGGGTCCCTCCACAGTCAATAACATCTCCGCAGCCATGTCAGCTGGCTCCATCTTCTGAGCGTTGGAAGTATCATTGCCACAAACGTAGCATTCGTACTGAGCCCGGCACTGAGCAGAGTCAGGATCCCTCTTGCAAGCAGCTACAAGAGGACCAGAAGCTGGATCAGCCTAATACCGTTAGCATCCTCTTCCTCATCTGCTGATGACACAGTTATGTCGGAGCCTATTTCTCCATCTCTGGAGGGGGGAAGGATAGCTCAGTGGTTTGAGCATTGGCCTGCTAAACCCAGGGTTGTGAGTTCAATCCTTGAGGGGGCTGCTTAGGGATCTGGGGCAAAATCAGTACTTGGTCCTGCTAATGAAGGCAGGGGCTGGACTTGATGACCTTTTGGGGTCCCTTCCAGTTCTATGAGATAAGTATATCTCCATATATATTTTTTTAATTATTTTAAGACCCATCAGGAGCTGTTGAGGGGGTTGACTATGGCAATTGATATCCATCCAGAGGGGGTCCGGGAAATCCCTCTAGCTGGTGGACATTCTAACATCTGAGGCTTCAGCTAGACTAGTGCTGCCAATGAATGAGGTTATCTTAGAGCCTATCAAGATCCTCTGACAGACCCCAGGTTCTCTGCCTCCAATGGCTAAAAGAGTGGAGAGAAGCTACTAAGTCCCCCACTGAGAGTTCAAGCAGTTGTATAACTATCTTCTTTCAGGCTCCCTTGTATTTGCAGTGGCCAATGAAAAGGAGTGACAGGGACACCAGGACTCAACCCCGAAGAATAAAGAGGACAAGAAGCTGGACTTACTTGGAAGGAACATTTATTCCACAGATCTATTACAGCTTTGCATTGTGAACCAGCAAGCTTTGCTAGGACGCTGTGATTTCACTCTGTGGGATACAGTTCTGAAATTTAAAGACAGGCTTCCAGATAAGACAAAACAAGGGTTACTCACTTTGATGGAGGAGGGCAAGTTGTTCTCTGTAACAGCTCTACAGGCAGGGCTTGATGCAGCAGATTCTGCATCTCACAGCATGGCCTCTGTCATCACGATGAGGTGCTCCTCCTGGTTTCACTCTTCTGGCCTCCCTCCAGACATGTGACAGACAGTTTGGGACTTACCCTTTGAGGGGCCGTCATTAGTTTCAGAAAAAATGGACAAGTCTCTGCATAGTCTTAAAGATTCTAGGGCAGCCCTGAAATCCCTGTGCATTTACACTGCAGCAGTGAAACGGAAGGCTTTCTGCGCTTATCAGTCTCAGCATTTTCAGGGATTTACCCCTCAAGCCCAAGACCTACCAAGAAGAAGGAACAGAGGTTACAAACGGCAACTTCCACCATTGCCTCCTGTGTCTGCAGCTGCTGGTTCATTGAGGTGGGCAGAATCTTCCAAGAGCTCGCTTTGATGGGCAGGTCAAGAACGGTTTACTAGTTCTGCGAGTGCAATCCCTTTTTGTTCCAATTTTTGCAAACTACCTGTCCCACTAAATCGTGCTTAGACTCGCATCACAACAGACTGTTGGATTCTAAGTGTAGTAGGAAGAAAGCCTGAGACATAAGCCCTTGTATTAGAGGCCTGGTATGAGGCAGGACCTGCTTACAGAATATGGCAAGAACAAGGCTGATATTGCAGAAATACACATTCCTAAGAAGTGCTAAGCAGAGTACTCACGCAAACACATCCTGATATCAAGTGGTACCAGAACATCCTGATATTAAGGATGGTACAAAAACATTCCCTAAGGATAACAGGAACACACTGGCCCCTTCTAAAAGATACGGTCAGGATAATAGTACGTAATAAAAATGTTTTAATTGAACCAACATGTACAAGGTGATGAGTGATAACTAGCCACATCAGAGGGCATAATTAACTATGTCAAAGGCAGTACATAAATCGTTTGTACTAGAGCAGTGGTTTTCAAACTTTTTTCCTGGTGACCCAGTTGTAGAAAATTGTTGATGCCCATGACCCATTGGAGCTGGGGATGAGGGGTTTGGGGTGTGGGAGGGGCTCGGTCACAGGGTTGGTGTGCAGGGGTGTGGGCTGCGGGGTGGGGCAGGGAATGAGAGGTTCAGGGTGTGGGAGGGGGCTCTGGGCTGAGGGAGGGAGTGAGGACTCTGGGCTGGGGGTGCAGGCTCTGTGGTGGTGCTGTGGATGAGGGGTTTGTAGTGCAGGAAGGGGCTCTGGGTTTGAGGGGGTGCTCAGGGCTGGGGCAGGGGATTGGGCTTACATCGGGCGGTTCCCGGTCAGCGGCACAGCAGGGATGCTAAGGCAGGCTTCATGCCTGTCCTGGCACCACGTACCGAGCTGCACCCCAGAAGTGGCCAGCAGCAGGTCCGGCATGCAAGCAGCTCCATGTGGCTCTCGCCCGCAGGCACCACCCCCTCCAGCTCCCATTGGTCGGTTCCCAGCCAATGGGAGTGTGGAGCTGGTGCTTGGGGCGGGGGCAGCGCATGGAGCCCCATGGATCCCCCACCCCATCTAGGAACCAGATCTCCTGCTGGCCACTTCTGGGGCATAGCACAGTGTCGGAACAGGTAGGGACTAGTCTGCCTTAGCCGGGCAGCACCGCCGGCGGGACTTTTAATGGCCCAGTCGGTGGTGCTGACCAGAGCCGCTGTGACCCAGTGCCTTACATTCCGTGACTCAGTATGGGTCGCGACCCACAGTTTGAAACCCACTGTATTAGGGTATAAAGATGCATTTCAGAGGGAGTATGTTTGGCCAGCCCAGGGGGGAATTGAAAGTCCCGTCATTTACTAAGCTGTATTCATTGTTAAAGGCATACATGTTTTAGTATCTTCGTAGAGTCTGCCAAGTGCTATTACCGTGCTTCGTCGACAATAAACCTGGCCGGGCGCTTTGCACCTTACAGATCTTGTGGTCATTGGGCGGTTCGCTCCAAGTCTGCTGTGCCGGCTGTCTGCGCAGAGCTGGGGCAACGCACAGGGAGAACACACACACGCAGCCAAACATCTAACCACACTAAGCATAATGGAAGTGGGAAAATTTACTCCCATTTTATTTCTATGCCACCTTCCTGTCCTCTTCAGGGACCCCTGTCATGAGAAAGCACATCAGCAAGAGATGCAATCACTTCTCCTTGTAGGAGCCATGGAGGAGGTTTCTCCTTTGTTCAGGGAAAAAGGGTTTTACTCCCAAGACTTCATGACACTGAAGGCCAAAGGGGGTCTCAAGACTGTTTTAGATCTAAGGCAGTTAAAGAAGTTCCTTATTAAAAAAATTGAAGTTCTGGATGGTCACTTTGGCTTCCATTATTCCTTCCCTGGAGCTCAGGGACTAGTATGCTCCTCTTGATTTAAAGGATACCTACTTTCATGTGGCAATTCAGCAGGGTCACAGAAAGTTTCTAAGATTCACTGTTGGTGGCCATCATTATCAGTTCACAGTCCTCTCCTTTGGTCTCTCGACTGCCCCTCATATTTTTATGGTGTATGTAGCAGCTTTCCTCTGGATTCCCTCACCTGGATAACTGGCTGATAAGAGGTTGATCGAAATCACAGGTGGTGTCCAGCATCTGCTTAATCTGGTCCACCTTTGATGCACTCAGCCTGATAATCAACACAGACAATTCAGTCCTATCTCCAGTGCAGAAAATAGAATTTATTGGACCCATTCTAGACTCGACAGCAGCCAGGGCCTCACTTCCATAGATGAGATTTCTTGCAGTGCAAAGCCTCATTCTAGACTTCAAGACTTATCCTCTCACCATGGTTAGCTACTATTTAAGACTGCTGGGGCATCTTGCGATTTTTGGCCCTGGACCATCTTGCAACAGGGTACATCAATAGAAAGAGGTATTTCTCTATGGTATTGCAGACGCTTGTAGATCACCGTGGGCATTTCACTGGCATCAACGTGGGGTGGTCCGGGAAGGTGCATGCCGCACTCATCTTCAGGAACACTGTCCTGTACGGAAAGCTGCAAGCAGGGACTTTCCTTCCAGACCAGAAGATTCCAGTGGGGGATGTTGAAAATGCTAGTAGTGATCCGGGGAGACCCAGCATCCCCTTACAGCCATGGCTTATGAAGCCTTACACGGGAAACCTGGACAGCAACAAGGAGCACTTCAGCAGTAGGCTGGGCAGGTGCAGAATGACCACTGAATGTGCCTTTGGCTAACTAAAAGCACACAGGTGCTGCCTTCATAGCAGGTTAGACCTAAATGAGGAAAATATTCCCATGGTCATAGCAGCCAACTGTGCACTCCATAATATTTGTGAGGCTAAGGGTGAAAAGTTTGCCCCGGGCTGGAGCACGGAGGCAGATTGTGTGGCGACAGATTTTGAGCAGCCAGATACCAGCGCTATTAAAGGGGCACAATGAATCAGGGGGGGTTGAGGTGCCATTTTGACAATGAGATCCAGTAATGTATTTATACATTTTATACAACACTCTTGCCATGCTTTGTTAACTTGCTACCTTGCATGAAAATTTTGATGATTCCTGACTGATTTGTACTCAGCGATCGATCAAATTGCCACTGTGTATTAATTCCAGCAGCAACCACCACGTATAGGAGACAAATAAAGATTGGCTATCCACTGGGTCCTGGGCGGTGGAGGTGGGGTCACTGCCGAGGATGACGTCCAACTCCTTATAGAAGCGGCAGGTCTTTGGTGCAGCACCACAGTGACGGTTTGACTCCCTGGCCTTCTGGTGTGCCTGCCTCAGCTCCTTTATCTTCACATGGCACTGTTGTGTTGTCCCCTTTGTAGCCCTTATTCAACATGCCATGAAAAATCTGACTGTAGGTATCAAATGGGCATCAACGGATGGATCATGTGATGATTACACTGTTCTACAGCCAAAATGCTTCTGAAATAAATGTAGTCAAACTTTACTAATCCTGGGTCACTGAGAAAGAAAATGGTGCTTAAAATTGTTGATTGGCTCTAGTTTTCAAGATATGCTATTGGGTCAGTATATACGACCCTTGAATGGCGGAGGATAAGTGAGTTATAAAGGGAAGGGATCTCAATTTAAACCAGAAATGACTAAAATACATCTTTGACTGGATCTATGAATAAATCTATGACTGGGTTTGGGCAGTACTTGCTTTTTAGGCAAAACAATGAATAATGCAATCTGAAGCTGGTATTGCGTCATACATGATACGAATTGCATCATGTTATTCCTAGAAGTCATGGATGATGCAATCATAACGAAGCTTACATCACTCTGCCGAACAAATTGCCCTATATCAGCTCTAGAAATCATACAGTGTCGTGCTCTCTTATTTGTCAGTGTTTGATTTTGCAAAGGGACACATTTCTGTTTAGCCAAAGTGAGCAGAGATGCCTCGTACTTGTGTGAACAGTGCAGATAACTTATGCTATGTTTGTGGTGAAGTGACTTTTGCATCACAAAAGCGTAGTATAACCACTATGGTTAAGAAAGCCTATCACCTTTATTTTGGCTGCAGAACTGGGGATCAGGACAAGAGGTGGGCCCCACACATATGCTGGAACACTTGTGCAACAAATCTTCGCCAGTGGTTGAACAGGAAAAGGAAATCTATGCCTTTTGCAATGCTAATGATTTGGAGAGAGCCAACAGATCATACCAGCAATTGTTACTTCTGCATGGTGCCTCCAGTTGGGAAAGGTGTGTCAAAGAAGAAAAAGTGGACTGTGCATTATCCAAACATTCCATCAGCTATACGCCCAGTACCCCACGGAGAAGGACTGCCGGTTCCTGATGCACCAAAATCATTCTCACTTGAGTCAGATGAGGAAGAGGATGAAACTTCTGGTCCTGAACCATCAATGTCAAAGGACCCACATTTTCTCCCATCCTCCTCCTCTGACCCACACCTCATAACACAAGGTGAACTGAATGACCTTGTCAGGGATTTGGAACTACCCAAGAGTAAGGCAGAGCTGTTGGGCTCCAGACTACAGCAGTGGAATCTCCTGGCAGGTGATGTTAGGGTTTCCATGTTCCGTGACCGTCAAAAGGATCTTGTCCCATTCTTCTTCACGGAAGGTGATCTTGTAGCCTGCAACAACATCAATGGTGTGATGGCAGCCCTCAACATCGTTCACGATCCAGATGAGTGGAGACTGTTCATTGATTCATCGAAGACGAGTCTTAAAGCTGTTTTACTGCATAATGGCAATGTTTTGCCATCAATTCCAGTTGGTCATGCAGTCCATATGAAGGAAACCTATGATAACATGAAACAACTTTTGAGGTGCATAAACTATGACCAACATCAGTGGCAGCTTTGTGGCGATTTGAAGGTTGTTGCTCTCTTGCTTGGTCTGCAGACTGGATACACAAAGTACTGCTGTTTTCTCTGCGAATGGGATAGTTGTGCAAGAGATTCCCACTACATCAAGAAAGATTGGCCACTCCGACGGTCATTGGAGCCTGGGAGGAAAAGTGTTCAGCATCCACCACTTCTTGAATCAAGGAAGATTTTGTTACCACCCTTACACATCAAGCTGGGTCTGATGAAGAACTTTGTCAAGGCCATTGACAAAACACAAGCAGATTTCAAGTACCTCTGTGGAAAATGTCAAAGGTTAAGTGAAGCTAAGATAAAGGAAGGTGTCTTTGTTGGTCCTCAGATTCGTGAACTTCTTCGAGATGATGCATTTGACCATGCACTGCGTGGCAAGGAGAAGACGGCATGGAAAGCCTTCCAGTTAGTGGCAATAAATTTTCTCGGAAACAACAAGGCAGACAACTACAGGTTGTTGGTGGAAAACCTCCTCAAGGCATACAAAAGCCTTGGTTGCAACATGTCATGGATTTTTTTCCACCGAACTGCGGAGCAGTGAGCAACGAGCACAGCGAGCGATTTCACCAGGACATTGCAACAATAGAGAAACACTATCAGGGCAAATGGAGCCCATCAATGCTTGCAGGCTATTGCTGGACAGTGACAAGAGATGCTCCATTTAATGAATACAAGAGACAAGCCAAGAAGCGCCGAGTAGACACTGAATAGGACTAAACTATGTACATAATAGTTTTTTGCCCTTTGTTTCATAATAAAAGTTATTTATATAACCCTTTTGCTGATTTTTAAAGTGTTACATAAACAGGACAGGTGAAATATTATCATGTAAAGCAACCATAAACACATGAAAAGACCTAGCTTTACAATTTATGATTAAAACTCTACTATCTACACAATATACATAGACATAAAATGTAAAAACTTAAATATCTTAGAAACAGTAGCCAATCAGTTGTTTTAATTGTCATATTTGAATTTAGCACATCAAAATACATAATAAATAGCACATTTTATCTCTGAAGCGGACGATTTCTCAAAAATTGTAGACCAGTGTTACCTGTTCTGTTCATTCCCTCTGGGGCACCTGGTGTTGCCCACTGTCGGAACACAGAACACTGGGCTAGATGGACCTTTGGTTTGACCCAGTATGGCCATTCTTATGTTCTTAAAGTTCCTACAGCTCGAACGGAGCTGGGACTGCACAGCCTCCTCTCCCCACAGACCCAGCAGATGCAACAACTCTCGTGTGCTCCAAGCTGGAGAGCATTTGCGCCGTGGAGCTCCCATGGTCAACTGGGAAGATGCAATGTGAGCTCTCCATGCTGCGCAAACGGGAAGTGGAATTCCAAAAATTACAGGGCCTTTAAAGGGCGAGGGGCAGAAGCCTATGCACCTGGATGGAGGGCAGTGGAGTTTGAATTGCTGACCAGAGCAGTCAGGATGAGCATTTTTGGGACACTTCCTGGAGGGCGTTTACAGTGACATAACCAAGCACAGTGTCTACATGATACTTTATTGATATAACTTTGCCGCAAAAAGCTCTACGCCTCTCGTCAAGGTGGTTTTATTTTGTCTCCAAAACAGGACATTTTTGTCAGTGAAAGGAGCATGGTAGTGTATATATCACAACTGTTTTATTGACAAAAGCTGACTTTTGTCGACAAAATTCTGTAGTGTAGACAAGGCCTAAGACATGTCACCTTTTGGTGACTTGCTTTTAACATACATGCTCAAGAACATAATTTTCTGGTACAGATATAGAACTCCTTGCATGGTACAGGTACATACATTTCACAATGATATTGATGATCAGTGCGTCACTGGCTTTAAGTTGAAATCTCACATTATGTTCTTCGGTGAACCAGAATATACATACCAGAAGATTTCTGGAGCTCCACTAAGTTGGCACTAAGAGTTCCAGTGTTTGTCTAGGTTAGAGTGAGGGCCAGCTCCAGGCACCAGCTTGCCAAGCAGGTGCTTGGGGCGACCACTCTGGAGAGGGGCGGTACGTCCAGCTATTCGGCGGCAATTCGGCGGATGGTCCCTCACTACCACTTGGAGCGAAGGACCTTCTGCCGAATTGCCGCCGCAGATCGCGATCGCGGACTTTTTTTTTTTTTTTTTCCCCCGCTTGGGGCAGCAAAAACCCTGGAGCCAGCCCTGGTTAGAGTGCCTCCCAGCCCACTGCTGCCTTGAATATTTGGAACATCTAGTCCAGAGGTTCTCAAACTGTGGTCCGTGAGCTCCATTCAGGTGGTCCGCAGATAGTTACCTCTTAGGTGTGTGCCTGTGCGGCCCCACACAAGCAAATGGTGCAGGCGTGGCTCCACTAATTAGCTGCCTGGACCCTGGAGAAGATGCACATGTAAGGTGAGGTGGTGGCCTTGGCAGGAATAGGGTGTAGGTGGGAGGGGGCAATGGGGTGAGAAGAGGGGTTGGGGGGAATTTGGGATGTGCAGGGCTGCGGCAGCCAGAGAAAGAGGCAACTTTCCCCAGCTCCAGGGCTGTGGCTGCCAGGGAGAGACGGCCCACCTTCCCTGCCCCAGCTCAGCAGCTACTGCAGTGGGGAGAGAGGGAGAGACCCCCCACCCCCTACTTCCCAGCCCCAGCTTTGGGGCCTGCTGCGGCAGGGGAGAGGGGGCACATCCATCGCATTAGAAAGATAAACTATTTATATGACAATGAGTTCTGTGCTTTTATTTGTAGAACAAAAAAAGGTAATTATTATTAATTAGGTTTTTTTATATAGCGCTTTTATCCAAAGCGCTTTACAATAGTTAGCTAATGGTACAAACAACATTTGGAAAGATCATTAAGTGGTCCGCCGAGACCCTCCGCAATTTTCAAGTGGTCCTCAGGAAAAAAAAAAGTTTTGAGAACCGCTGATCTAGTCCATCCTGCTTAATAGGACTGTACCAAGTATCTGCGCTCACACTTGCTCTTTACTTACTCCATGTACATTCTGATAACATCTTCTGTTTTTCTGCTAGGGTGTTATGGATGGTCACAGAAAGATTTTGAAACCAGAAAGATATCCTTAGCAAAATATTAATTTTGACTGTGGCAGCTCTTCCCAAACAAGAAATTGTATACTTCTGTCAGCATCCCAGATCTTTTTTCATATGCTAAAGTAGTGGTTTAACATTTAAACTGTAGAGCTTTTCTGGGTTGTTTGGGTTTTGAATTCCCAGGTATTTATAGAATTTGTTGCCCGTTCAAATCCAAATGCTTTCTGGAGGATTGACTTTTCAGAATCTGGCAAATCTGTAGCTAGCTTTTCAGATTTGGCATAATTTACTTTAAATCCAGATGCTTTCCCAAGTCATGCATTTCTATAGAAACTAATTTTAGGGAAATACTGACAATTTTTGTATAAACAAAATTAATATCTGCATATAAAGCTATTTTCTGATGTGTTCCTGCAAGTTTTGTTCTTGTGATAGGTAGGTTCATTGTTCCTGTATCTCCTGTGCAAAAGGTTTCATGATCTGTGCAAAAAATAAAAATAACCATGGCGATCCCTGCCTAATCCCTCTGTGTAATTCAAACATGGTAAATTTAACCACATTAACTCTCCCAGCTCCTTTTGGGCTCAGGTTAAGAACAGTTATCCATTTAAGCACCTGAGGGCCAATGTCAATATGGGACAGACTTGAAATAGAAAGTTCCCCTCTATTCTATAAAAGGCTTTCTTTGTACCAAGTTATAAGAAAATAAATGAATCTGTTTTTGATCTGGCATTATGGATGATTCCAAGTATTTGCTGAATATTGTCTGATATTTGTCTAATCTTAATGAATCCAGTTTGATCTGGATTTGTATAAACTGAGAACATGGAGTGTAGTCAGGTAGCTGGTATTTTTGCTAAAATCTTTCATGATTCAACAGTGCGAAACGTACTTTTTAGCCACGGGTGCAGATGAAAAGAAAATAGAGAATGATACCAATAATATGTGATAAAAAGTGAGCCATGCTTCCAATTCCCACTGGAGTCTTGAGCACCCTCCAATTTTACCCATGCTCCCTATTTTACATGCCTCCCTTGGGGCAATTATATCTTCTAACCGTTATCCTTCATCTGAGGAAGAATTGACTGTATTCACATGTGAATACCAGGCAGAATTTGGCATCAGTCATCACATCAGTGATTCATAGTCATCATAGTTTGCTCTTCTCTATTCCATCTTCATATGTTGAGCATGTAGAATCTGCTGCACTCCAGCCACCTTCTATATTGAAGCAAGAGGCAAGACCCTGCAGTGGTAATACAGTAAACTGTGAAGTTGTATATTCCATTCAGTTTTAATTATAAAAAACTTCCATGCGGATTTTTGTTTTGTTTCAGAGTAACTGTGGGGAAAAGATCCGTATACGTCGTGTGCTCATGAACTCTCCCCAGATCATCACCATTGGGTTGGTGTGGGATTCAGACCACTCTGATCTAGCTGAGGATGTCATTCACAGCCTGGGCACCTGCCTCAAACTTGGAGATGTGAGTCTACTGCACATTTGACAATCTCTCAAAATCCCCTTTTCCCAAGACATGTCTGTGCTGTTCACTTGTATGCATTCAGGATCACCTCTGATTCTGGGATCATGGGAGCATAAACATGACATGCAGCCACCTTTGCCTCTGACCATCCCAGTCTTGCAACCTAAGGATTGGGCCCTCTGTGAATGCTCCACTAAGCCTGTGAAAAACTGTTGGCATCGGATCAACAATTTGTCTCCTTGCTCTTCCTTACTCCCATAGTTTAGGTAACTCCCCTTTGTGAGTACTCTGCTCTTTGAACAAGATCTACTACATAATACTGAGGGGAATAGAAGAGAGGAAGGAAATGGTCCCACTACTCTGATAGGTGGTGTGTCCATTACCTAATCATTTGACTTCCCTGGCACTAGTGGGTAGTTGCAACTGTTGGGATCAGATTTAAAAGAACACTGACAAGCACACTTGTACAAAATTTTTAATTGTATATTCTTAGTTCTTAATCAATTGTATATTTTAAAATGTTAATTCTCATAATTTTATATTTTTAATGTCACTTTAGGTGCTTGAAAATTGGAAATAGCCTCAAAGTGCCAATTTTAGATCTGAATCCAAATTTTTCCCATGTTCAGGCAGATTTTCTGATTTTAATTTGGGCCAATCACTTTTGAAAATAGCTGTCTATTTCCCTACCAATATTTGTGTGGGGGGGTTCCATTTGAACAATAGTTATTCCTGTCTGTGTTTGTAATGGAGCCAGAATATGTTATGGTTTTTTTTTAAAAAAAACTTGTTCCTAAGTAATCCCGTCCAAGGATTTGGTCACAGCTCTGGAGTTATTTTAGAGATAACACAAGAGACTGGGAGGGTACTGGCTGTTGTTGTATCTTAAATTTCTCAGTGACTGACTATGGTTATATTATATTGTAATTAGACTCTGGAGGTCAGTTCCTCTGAGACTTCAGCACTTTTAAAATAACTTAAATTTGAGGTCTAAACTGTTGGTGTGGCTCATAATAGGAATTATCACTAGTGACTCACTTAACACTGAGAAACTAATTAAACTATTTGGCATGAATCTGCACTAAGTTGCAGATGCATCACTTGAGAACAGAATTTGGCCCTTAAAATGTAAAGCAGTAATGCATTGAAAAGTGACTCCAAAAGAGCTTTTTTGTGTGCCAGTGATTTCTAAATGAAATTTGGTCAATTTTAAAAGTCAACACATGATTTTTTTCTGACTGCCTGGCCTGCAAATCAACTTGGGATCTGAAAGCCTCCACCACTGATAGTCTCTGGAGGCCCACTACTGCCCTCAGTTACACCTTCACAAGGCCACTGACTTAAATTTGTCCTTGCTAGAGCCAGAACAGACTTCAGCTCCTTCTTCCATACCAGAACGGTGTTGGCTGTGCAGTGCAGAGAGAGAGGTAAAGAGTAGCTTTTTAAAAGTCACTCGGTAGAGCCACAAGATATAACAGAAAACGTACAGAGAGTAGGCTTTTTGTTGAGAAAGAAAGTGCCATTCTTCCTCGAGTGATTGTTCATGTCCATTCCAAGCAGGTGTATGCGCGCCGCGTGCACGCCAGCTGGAAGATTTTACTATAGCAGTGTCCGTAGGGTCGGCTTCAGCGCCCCCTGGAGTGGCGCCTTCATGGCGCTGTATATAGGGGCCAGCCGACCCTCCACCCCCTCAGTTCCTTCTTACCGCCGGTGACAGCTGGCTGGAACTTCGCTTGCTCTTCAGCAATCGTAGCAGTGTTCGGTCGTTGTTGTAAATAGTTATTTTGTTGTTAAGTGTTAGCTTAGTTGGTTATTACTTGGGGGGTTTTCCCCAAGTTTTCCTCGCTCCCCTGGGGCAGGCCCAGGTCCCCGGGGTTCAAACTCTGCTGGGACTACGGGAAATTCATGCCAAAGAGTGACCCGCACTCTTCGTGCTTGAGGTGCCTAGGCGAGAGCCACCAAAAAGACAGGTGCCGTATCTGCAGGGCTTTTCGCCCCAGGACTCTCAAAGATAGAGAGCAGAGACTTAAAGTCCTCCTAATGGAGGCGGGCCTGCGGCCGCAATCAGATCCCAGGCCTACTGGGACGGCACTGAGCACTTCATCCTCGGTGCGCAGTGCTCCGGCGTCGGAGATGAGTCGTGAGGCCAAGGCCACCAAACCCCGGCACCGGAGAGAGTCGGTGCACAAGAAACCGTCCTCTATGAGACACCATTTCCCATTGCCAGTGCCGGTTAAAAAGAACAGGCCAGTGAGGGATCGTTCTCCACACTGGGACTCTAAAGGGCCTGCGCCGTCCACGTCTACTACAGGACAATTCGTGCCACAGACCCATCCGACCATCCCGTTGACTCCTGCCCCGGAGAGGGTACAGTCGAGTCCTGAAAAGCCTAGATCCCCAGACACGATGGAGGAAGTGTGCCTCCCATCCACGCCGGTGGCGTTCGAGGCTGCCTCAGACTTCTTGAACCTCCCAGTGCCGGCATCGCCGCACCGGTGCAGAGAACCTCCGGCTACCACTCGGCCCCATTATCAATCTAGGGGTAAACCGGCATTGTTCTCGCTGCACTCCCCGCGCCGCGCTTCTCTTGCAGCACCAGTGCAGACAGCACCCTCTATGGCGACAGTGAGTACCGCGCCTCCTATGTCCTCCTACTTGGAAACTTCGGACTCAGAGGCGGACTCATACCGCTCTAACAGATTGAGAAGTAGGTGATCGCCCTGGCGTACGAGTGCCCAGCCATACCCACCACAGTGGCAGCTGCAGCAGTGGCAACCGCCCCCCCCAGGGCCGTTCTGGATGCCGTGGGCCTACCACCAGTCAGTGGGTCAGGCGTACGGACCCCGCTCACGAGCCGCATCTGTCTCTTTGATGTCCGTGGTACCGCCACTAATGCCACTACCACCGGCACCGCCGTCTGACAGGAGTGTGCCACAAAGGGACACGGCACCGCCTAGCCAGACAACAGCACCGACGGGGACCTTGCTCCCAACACCACAGGCACCGCCCAGCACACCTCGGCGCTCGATATTGACCCCGGTACCGGCCGTGGTGCCACATCCCGAGTCTGCACCGGCCGCGCAGCCTGAGTACCGTGTGCCGCAGGCCCTCGTAGAGGGAAAGGGGATAGATGAAGACCCTCTTCAAGGGATCTCTTCCGCCTCATCTCCGGATGAGGCAGTAGCGGGGACTTCAGCGGCACCGGCCCCGGAGGACAATAGGATCCTCCAACAGCTGCTTACTCAAGCAGCCCAAAGCCTCTCGATCCAGACTGAGGAGATCGAGGTGGACACAGATCCGGTGATTGATATCCTGACCCCATCAGGCCCATCCAGGGTAGCCCTACTCTCATAAAGACCATTACGGACACAGCCCACACCTTGTGGCAAACCCCTGCCTCATTGGCCCCTATGGCCAAAAGGACAGAGAGGCGATATTTTGTTCCAAACAAGGGCTATGAACATCTTTATACACACCCTCCCCCGGACTCCCTAGTGGTGGATGCCGCCAACCAGAGGGAACACAAGGGTTTTCAGGGGGCTACGCCTAAAAATAGAGAGCCAAAAAGTTGGACCTGTTCAGGCACAAAGTTTATTCAACGGGGGGGGCTGCAGTTGCGCATTGCCAATCAGCAAGCCATAGTGAGCCGGTATGGACACAACACGTGCTCGGCTTTGTCTCGGTTCATGGATCTCCTTCCACAGGAGTCGCGAACTGAGTTTTCAGCCCTGGTTGAGGGGGGAAGATTGATTACCTGGGCTTCCCTACAGGCGGCCCTGGACGCGGACGATTCAGCTTCACGCACGTTGGTGACTGGTCTGGTCATGAGGCGTGGAGCCTGGCTTCAAGTGTCTGGCCTCCCTCATGAGGTCCAACAAACGATCCAGGACCTCCCTTTCGAAGGGCCCACGCTCTTCTCAGAGAAAACCGATAAGAGGCTTCATAGCCTAAAGGACTCACGGACCACTCTCCGTTCACTAGGCCTCCACACTCCTGTCACTCAGCGTAGACCGTTTAGGCCACCGCAGGCCCCTCGGCCATACCAACCTCAAAATCGAGGGGATGTTTCGCGCAGAAGGTCAAGGACGGGCAGGAGGAGGCAACAACAGCAGCCCTTCGGCCAGTCTTCTACCCAACCAAGGCCTACACAGGGGCCTAGACCACCATTTTGATGGCCTGGTCGAGGACGATCTACCGGTCAGAACTCTGGATCCTACCAGCCTTACCTTTTCGTCACGTCTGTCCCCCTTCTAGCATGCATGGGCCCGGATCACGTCCGATGCTTGGGTGCTTCGCACGGTAAAGGAGGGATATTCTGTCCAGTTTTCCACCCTCCCGCCCCACCAGCCCCCCTCCCCGTCCCTCTTCAGGGACCCTTCTCACGATCAACTTCTACTTCAAGAAGTTCAGTCCCTCCTCGCCTCAGGGGCAGTAGAGGAGGCTCCCCAGGAGCTACAGGGCAAGGGCTTCTAGTCTCGATATTTCCTAATACCGAAAGGGAAAGGGGGCCTCAGACCCATTCTAGACTTGCGCGGTCTCAACAAGTTTGTGAAGAAGCTCAAGTTCTGCATGCTCTCTCTGTCCTTCATCATTCCTTCCATGGATCCAGGAGACTGGTATGCCGCCCTTGACTTAAAGGACGCATACTTTCATATTGCGATAATCCCTCGCACAGGCGTTACCTCAGGTCTCTCGTGGGCAACGCTCATCTACAATTTACGGTTCTGCCCTTTGGTCTGTCAGCAGCCCCAAGGGTCTTCACGAAGTGCATGGCAGTCGTGGCTGCCTTCCTACGCAGGCACGGGATCCAGGTGTTTCCCTACCTGGACGATTGGCTCATCAAGGGCAGGTCCAGGGCGCAAATGGAGGCTCAGGTGGTCTTTGCCAGGCAAACCTTCCTCGAGCTTGGCCTCTTACTCAACAAGGCCAAGTCCACACTATCTCCAACCCAAAAAATCGAATTCATAGGAGCGGTTCTGGACTCGACACACACCAGAGCATATCTCCCAGACACCAGATTCCGGACTATATCCAACATTATCCTCGGCCTCCAACGTTACCCCACCACCACAGCAAGAAGCTGCCTCAAATTACTAGGGCACATGGCAGCATGTATCTACATGGTGAGACATGCCAGACTCAGACTGCGCCCACTCCAGTCTTGGTTGGCACGGGTTTATCGGCCAGTCAGGGACTCCCTAGAATTGGTGGTGACGTTACCTTGGCAGGTGCTGGACTCCCTTCAATGGTGGCTCGACCTGCAGGTGGTCTGCACAGGAGTTCCTTTCCTCGACCCCGAGCCCCCCCTCTCCCTGGTAACGGACGCATCGGATCAGGAATGGGGTGCACATCTGGGCGACCTCAGAACCCAACGGCCTTTGGTCACGAGATGATCTTTCGCTCCACATCAATGTCAGGGAATTACGAGCTGTATGCCTTGCATGCATAGCCTTCAAATCCCAGCTGGCAGGCAGATGCGTTTCTGTCCTCACGGACAATACTCCAACAATGTTCTATATCAACAAACAGGGTGGTGCTCGCTCCTCTCCCCTTTGCCGGGAAGCCCTTGCATTATGGGACTTTTGCGTACAGAATGTAATTCACCTGACAGCATCCTACCTCCCGGGGGCGCAAAACGGGCTCGCGGACGCACTCAGCCGCTTGTTCCAGGGTCACGAGTGGGCTATCCACTGGGATATAGTTCTCTCAATTTTCCGGCTCTGGGGTCATCCCCAGGTGGACCTGTTTGCCTCCACCGAGAACAGGAAGTGTCACCAATTCTGCTCCCTCAGGGGACGCAGTCCGGGGTCCCTAACAGATGCCTTTCTCCTCTCTTGGACAGACGGGCTATTTTACGCCTTTCCCCCGATTCCCATGATTCACAGAATAATCCTCAAGGCCCGCAGAGATCATGCTCGGCTCATCTTGATAGCGCCAGCATGGCCGCGCCAGCACTGGTACACGTCTCTCCTGCACATGTCTATGCGGGTGCCATTCAGGTTGCCCCTACTCCCGGACTTGATCACACAGGATCACGGTCGCCTACTTCACCCGAACCTGGAGTCGCTCCACCTTACAGCCTGGATGCTCCATGGCTAAACCTGGTGAAGTTGCAATGCTCTCATCAGGTCAGGCATGTCCTTCTGGGTAGCAGGAAGCCCTCTACAAGGACCACGTACTTGGCCAAGTGGAAGCGCTTCTCCTTCTGGGCCACACAATGGGGCAAGGCTCCCTCGCTCACCCCGGTCCCCCTCATATTGGACTATTTGCTGCATCTGAGACACCTGGGACTGACCCTCTCGTCGGTTCGAGTACACCTTGCTGCAATCTCGGTGTTCCACCTGGGAGAGGGGGGTACCTCAGTGTTTGCGAACCCACTCATTACGCGGTTCCTTAAGGGCCTTGACAGACTGTTCCCAGACATCCGTCAACCTGTCCCGGCTTGGGACTTCAATTTGGTCCTGTCCATCCTCACAGGGCCCCCCTTCGAGCTGCTGGCTTCGTGCTCGCTGTTATATCTTTCATATAAGGTTGCATTCTTGGTGGCTATCACATCAGCCCGGAGGGTGTCAGAACTCAGAGCTCTAACATCTGAACCCCCGTACACCGTCTTCCACAAGGACAAGGTCCAACTCAGGCCGCACCCAGCGTTCTTGCCTAAGGTGGTTTCCCCATTTCACCTGGGTCAAGACATTTTTCTCCTGGTCTTTTATCCGAAACCACACTCCTCTGCGAGGAAGCATAGGCTACATTCCCTTGACGTTTGCAGGGCTCTCGCTTTCTATATCGAAAGGACAAGGTCCTTCAGGAAGTCAGCCCAACTTTTCGTTGCTGTGGCCGACAGGATAAAAGGGCTGCTGGTCACGTCACAGCGAATTTCGGCTTGAATCAGAACCTGCATCCGGGAGTGCTACAGTCGGGCCAATATACCAGCCCCGCCTATCACGGCCCACTCCACAAGAGAGCAGGCCTCTTCCACTGCGTTCCTGGCCCAGGTCCCGATGCAGGAAATTTGTAGAGCGGCCACCTGGTCCTCAATCCACACCTTTACGGCGCACTACGCCATCACACACCAGGCCAGAGATGATGCTGCCTTTGGCCGCGCAGTCCTCCAGTCAGCAGTAACCTCCGACCCCACCGCCTAGATTCGGGTTTGTGAATCACCTGCTTGGAATGGACATGAACAATCACTCAAAGAAGAAAAAATGGTTACTATCTTCTCATAACTGTTGTTCTTCGAGATGTGTTGTTCATGTCCATTCCAATACCCACCCTCCTACCCCTCTGTCGGAGTATCGGCAAGAAGGAACTGAGGGGGTGGAGGGTCGGCTGGCCTCTATATACAGCGCCATGAAGGCGCCATTCCAGGGGGCACCGAAGCCGACTCTACGGACGCTGCTATAGTAAAATCTTCCGGCTGGCGTGCACGCGGCGCGCACACACCTGCTTGGAATGGACATGAACAACACATCTCGAAGAACAACGGTTCCGAGAAGGTGAGTAACAGGTTTTTTTTATTAATTTTCAGAGCAGAAATACACTTTAAAATCTAACAGGATTACACCATTGATATAAATGCCTTCCTTACAAGACAATTGTGGGCTGTCAGGCAACCTGGATTCTGTTCCCACCTCTGCCAATGACTTGTATGACCATGGACCGATCACTTAACCATTCTGTGCCTTAGTTTCTCCATCTGAAAAAATGGCATATAACACTTAACGCAGCTCTGTAAAGCATTTTTAGCTCTTCAAATGAAACACAGTATTTTATTATATAATTTTTCTTCTCTCCTTTTCCGCACCCCTTGAAGCTCTTTTTCAGAGTAACTGATGACAGAGCAAAACAGTCAGAGCTGTATTTGGTAGGAATGATCTGTTACTACGGAAAACATTACTCTACCTTCTTCTTCCAAACGAAGATCCGCAAGTGGATGTACTTTGATGATGCCCATGTCAAAGAGGTAAGGAAATAGGAGATTATTTTTGTAAATGCTAAGAACTATTTGGTGAGGGTGTAGATCCATACTGCTTTCCAAAGATTTCCAGAAACTTTGTGTGTGTTCTCACACCTGAGGTCCTACTTAACTCCACTGCTCCTAAAGGTTTCTCTGAACAAACTAATGCTTTCTGTAAGTCCGATGGAGGAGATGCTTTCTCCAGAAGACCTGATTTTGCAGCAGAGGATAACCCGTTTAAAATGGGAGAATCGTAAAGCAATAAAAATAAGGCTTAAGAGAGGAGAGGGTGAAGAGTCTGAGGGACCCGGAAGGGGAAAGGGAAGAAGAGAAAAAGTGTTCAGGATCCTATTTCTTCTCCATTCAAAGATGCCTTCTAGTTATGTGATGGGAGGGTCCCCCTGATCTACATTATTTCTGATCTTCATGGTGTCACCTCAGACTGTTATTTAATTCCCATTGACCTTTCTTTGATTTCTTGGTGCCTGCACTGCTGATGGCAAAAGTTGAAACAGCTGTGGACTTCTGTACAGCAGAGACCTGCATGGCAACCAGTACCAGGTAAACTGACAACTGTTCAGTGGTACCAGAAAGCCCAGAGGCCTTCTCTTTGGTTCTGTTTAATTGCCTGCCAGTCTTGCTTTTATGCTGTTGGCTGGAATCCTACAATTCACCTGTGCCGTTGGATGTACCTAAGTGAAGTCAGAGAATGTAGAGATAGAGTGAGAAAGGCGAAAGGCCGTGTAGAGTTGGACCTAGCGAGGGGAATTAAAAGCAATAGTAAGAGGTTTTACAGCCACATAAATAGGAAAAAAGCAAAGAAAGAAGAAGTGGGACCACTGAAGACTATTGCCGGAGAGGAGATTAAAGACAATCTAGGCATGGCGCAATATCTCAATGAATATTTTGCATCAGTGTTTAATGAGGCCAATGAAGGTATTAGGGATACTAGCACCACTACAGAGGGGCATTCAGGATGGGGGATTACCGTATCCGAGGTAGAAACAAAACTTGAACACCTTAATGGGGCTAAGTCGGGAGGACCGGACGATCTTCATCCGAGAATATTGAAGGAATTGGCGTGGGAAATAGCAGGCCCATTAGCGATAATATTTAATGAATCTGTAAACTCGGGGGTGGTCCCGTTAGACTGGAGAATAGCTAATGTGGTTCCTATTTTCAAGAAAGGGAAAAAAAGTGATCCGGGTAACTACAGGCCTGTTAGTTTAACATCTGTAGTGTGCAAGGTGCTGGAGAAGATTCTGAAAGAGAAATTAGTTGAGGACCTGGAGGTTAGTGGCAATTGCGATAAATTACAACATGGTTTTACGAAGGGCAGATCGTGCCAAACGAATCTGATCTCCTTCTTTGAGAGAGTAACGGATTTATTAGATAAGGGAAATGCGGTGGACCTAATATACCTGGATTTCAGTAAAGCGTTTGATACTGTACCCCATGAGGAATTATTGGTTAAACTGAAAAACATGGGGATCGATAGGAAAATCCAGAGGTGGATAAGGAATTGGTTAATGGGGAGAATGCAGCGGGTCGTATTAAAGTGTGAACTGTCAGGTTGGAGGGAGGTTACTAGTGGAGTGCCTCAAGGTTCGGTTTTGGGACCCATTTTATTTAATCTATTTATAACTGACCTCGGAACCGATTGCAGGAGTGGGCTGATAAAGTTTGCGGATGATACGAAGGTGGGAGGCGTTGTAAATTCGGAGGAGGACAGGGATATCCTGCAGGGAGACTTGAATGAGCTTGTGAATTGGAGTATCAGAAATAGGATGAAATTTAATAGTGAAAAGTGCAAGGTGATGCATTTGGGGATGACTAATAACAATTTTAGATACAAGATGGGGACGCATTGGTTAGAAGTAACGGAAGAGGAGAAGGACCTAGGGGTCCTTGTAGACCGCAGGATGACTATGAGTCGACAATGTGACGTGGCGGTGAAAAAAGCCAATGCTGTCTTGGGATGCATTAGGCGAGGTATATCTAGTAGGGATAAGGAGGTCCTGCTTCCGTTGTACAAGGCGCTGGTGAGACCTCATTTGGAGTACTGTGTGCAGTTCTGGTCTCCCATGTTTAAAAAAGATGAACTCAAACTGGAACGGGTGCAGAGAAGGGCCACTAGGATGATCAGAGGAATGGAAAACCTATCGTATGAAAGGAGACTAGAGGAGCTTGGGTTGTTTAGTCTGACAAAGCGAAGGCTGAGGGGGGATATGATTGCTATCTTTAAATATATTAGAGGGATTAATACAAGGGAGGGAGAAGAATTATTCCAGCTTAGTACTAATGTGGACACGAGAACGAATGGATATAAACTGGCCGTGGGGAAGTTCAGGCTTGAAATTAGACGTAGGTTTCTGACCGTCAGAGGGGTGAAATATTGGAACGGCCTTCCGAGGGAAACGGTGGGGGCGACGGACCTGTCTGGTTTTAAGATTAAGTTAGATAAGTTTATGGAGGGAATGGTTTAATGGTAAAACATAGTAGTCAAGGAAAACCAAGAAATGGTAGGTAAATAGTATAATGGCTAACAGGGGTCAGGCTGGAGACTCTTGTCTATATGCTCGGGGTCTTACTGATCGCCATATTTGGGGTCGGGAAGGAATTTTCCTCCAGGGCACATTGGCTGAGCCTCTGGAGGTTTTTCGCCTTCCTCCGCAGCATGGGGCAGGGATCTCTAGCAGGAGGGTCTCTGCCGATTGAAGTCACTAAAAACAGGATTGGGGACTTCAACAGCAGAGTCCAGGGAAGGGGTAGGGACGGTTTTATGGCCTGCAGCATGCAGGGGGTCAGACCAGATGATCATAATGGTCCCTTCTGACCTCAAAGTCTATGAGTCTGAGTCTATGTATTTCTCACACCCTCACCCGACAAATGGTGTTGCTATTGAGTCCCTTCTCCTCAGGTTTACGGTAGAAGTATCTGGATGCCACACCCCTCTAGTAGCTGTTTCTTAAGGCGCATTCTTCCCTCTCTTACCAGTGCCTTTTTTCCCCCTGCGTCTAGGATGAAATGCTTGGCATCAAAGCCATCAGCACTGGGATCTTGGCACATGGTTACTACAGCTCATTAGTTCATTGGGCTTCATCTCATGCCCCTCCCCTTCTATTTCCCCTTGTCACAAAGGCACAAAAGTAACAAAGGAAAGCTTTCTTCCGTAATCTCACCAAGCAGTCTCTAAGGGAGAGCTATAAACCTTCCACTTGTTCTTGGTCACGTTCCTCTGCAGTAAAACCCTGCTAAGGATAATACAGTGCTGTAACATAATACCCGTGTAAGGAGTAGACCTGTTGGAGTGGATGTTCTGTGCATCTCTGCAAATCTGTACTAAAACACAGGGAAGTGTTTTCAAATGAATACTGGCTGCAAGAATTAAAGTCCAGCTCACCAAAACAGAAACTACAGTCATGCTGACCTCTCAGAAGAATAAATGATTATACAGCAAGGTGTTTAACCCCTTGCATGCTGGATGAGTCTTCACCGAATATTAGCTGTGATCTCAATTAATCCCAGTGCTGGAAATCTGTGGTTTGCGTGTTTGATTTTTTTTTTTACTTAATGCATTTTGTAAATTATGATAGATTAATTAGTACCAAAGCTATAACATTAAAAATGTGCCCTGATTTTGGTCAGTGAAGTGTTGGGAAATTTCATGTGGTAAAAAGTTTTTCTTAGCATGAGTAAACTCTGAATGGGAAAGAATATTAGTTTAAGCCTATATTCTAGCAAACATTAATTTTGTTTAACTATAAAACAGTAAATATCTCAATTATCAAAACAAGGCATAAACTGTTTCTGCTCTGCTGACAGTGGGCTCCCGTCCAGCTGGTATCACAAATTGTCCCTTTTCTGCAGTATGGTGGCTGTCAGAAGAAGGCATGGAAATGTCAATTTTAATTAACATCTTTACTTTCAGTAACATTTCAGAGTTTATAACAAGCATGAAATGCTTCAGCATGTGAATGTAGAGTGGGGCTCTGGGAAGAATTAGTGCAGCTTTATTGTGATCACTTATCACTTGCCCCTTGTCACCTTGGGCATCAAGAATCTTGGGAGGGGCGGGAAGGTGTTCAGGGAGTGTTACTTGATTGTACAGTGCAGCATATGAAGAGGTTAAGAACCAGTCTCTTGGTTTGCCTGAGAGAAGTAAAAAGAAAAGCTGAGCAGTGTTCTTGTTCTTGTTGTTGTTTTTTTAATTCAGATTGGTCCAAAGTGGAAAGATGTTGTGACCAAGTGCATCAAGGGTCATTATCAGCCTTTGCTGCTGCTTTATGCAGATCCAAGAGGAACTCCAGTGTCAATGCAAGACTTGCCCTCTCAGGTGGATTTACAGCAGTATAGCAGGACTTGCTATGATAGCGAGGACTCAGGTAAACAGACTGAACTGTACACTTTATGCCCATCTCCATTGCAGCTGAACTGTTAGAAAAATGTTGCTTCATTTTGAGTGATATTTTGCTAGCCAGGTCTCTATCACTGATCAAAGCTGACCTAGAGTCCTGAGAAGGATCCTCAGTATTTAACTCTTAAACCTTCCCTTCCAAACTACAGCTCCATAAATTACAAGTACATCCTCCTGCCTGAAAGACTTGCTTTCAGGGCTTCTCTTTAAGACCAAACATCATCTGGGGAAGGTTTCCGTTAAGTAATGTGATGAGCCATCCTCTTTTACTCCATCCAGGGCAGAATTCACTGTCTTTGGAGCATTCCCAGATTGTGACAGCCAGAATTTCAAGAGACCAAATGCTATTGCTAAACCAGAGGATGAGCATGTAATTTTACTTTTTAAATGTATAAAGACAGCCAAATGATTACAAAAAACCCACCTAATCACAAAACATTCAAGGTCTCTATCATTTTAAATGTCTGGAAATTTGTCTTTTCTAAGTATATCTAGGAGAAAATACTGACACAAGAATATGGAACAATCTTTGTGTAGAGGGGAACAGTATAAGATTTATCTAGTGATTGAATTCATAAAATTATCCTGAGTTTTTAACAAGAAAGAAACAGGAGCAGAGATGCACAAAACATAAGAGAAGGTGATCAATGCTTTTGACAGAACATACAGAATGCATAAAGAGAGTGACTGCCAACATGAATCTCTTAGGGTTTAAATGAGGCATCCAATCCAATACTCTCTCTTAAATATCCTGTATTATCCAGCAATATAGTACTGATATGATACACTAATGGATTAGGGAGAGAAAACACAGTGCTGTCGGTGGTGTTCCATTGGTTTGGAAGGATGTGGTCAGATGCCTTCGGAAATGAGTTCTGAGTCTGCTAAATGTTTGAAATAATCATGAAGAGAAGGCTAATTTGTTAATTACCTGGATAAATTAGGACACTGAACAGACTGAAGTGAGATGAGGCTTCCTGTAAAGAAGAGGAAGTATAGGCATTTTGAGAGGCACATTTTAAAAGCAATCAAAAAGAGAGATTGTGGTGGTGGATATAAACTGTACATGAGCTTACACTATGGTAGTATTGCGAGGAAGGCTGATTCTATTCTTGGATATTTACAGAGAAGGTGACCTGCGTTTGGGAGGGCTTCATAGGTTGCCAAGAACAGTAGTCTGAGCGCAGGACCAGAAAAATAGCACCTTCCTTCCAGGAATTCTACCCATTCACACGATTTGGGCTTGTCTACACAACAATTAGACCATGGCAAGCTGGGTGTGAATGTACCCTGTGCTAGCCTGCTGCAGTGTAACTGTCCATCCTGCTGATGTGCATTAACAGTTTGTTAATGCACTTTGAGAGAGAGACTAGATCAAAGCGCTCTAATGAACTGTTAACACGTCAGCAGATACATATGGATATTTAGACCACGGCTTGCTAGTGTGGGGTATATTCACAACCCAACTTGCCATGTCTAATTATTTGTGTAGATAAACCTTTAGTTTTAAAAGCAGTTATAGCAGTCATGGTCACCACCTGTGACTCTGGTCCTTGTGCTTTTTGGCTGGTGAAGATGTAGGGAGCATCTGGAGCCTCTACTAACAGATTGTCATTACGTCATATAATGAGGGGAATCTATCATGCACCCTAAAATGAGCAACATTCCAATCAATACTAATGAAACCATCACTCAACAATAGATTTTGTACACAACCACTTAGAGCATGTCTTCACTAGCAACGTTAAAGCGCTGCTGCAGCAGCGCTTTAACGTGGCTGTGTAGTGCTCTCCCAACGCTATAAAAAAACCCACCTCCACAAGGGGAATAGTTACCAGCACTGGTGCACTGTCTACACTGGCGCTTTACAACGCTGAAACTTGCAGCAGTCAAGGGGGTGTTTTTTCACACCCCTGAGTGAAAAAATTGCAGCGCTGTAAAGTTCCAGTGTAGAAAAGCCCTTAATGACTTGTCTCCAATTTCTAAGCAAGCTAATTGAGAACCTTGCAAAAAAGAGTCTCCAATGCCACCTGTTAGGTGCTAGTATCTCTGGCAAGTTTCAGGCCGGGACATGCTACAAAGACGGTTCTTGTAGTTCTGGTTGACCTCCAAGGGAAGTACATCCATGTTCATTCTGTTGGATCTCTCTTCAGCATCTGATCCTATTGGATCCTGACTTGCTTCCAAGAAGCTTCAGAGCTGAATAGAAACATCCTAAAATGGTTCAGGTGTTTTCTTTCAAACTAAACACAGACAGTCATTATGAGCAACCTATTCTTCCATTTCCAAAATCCTCACTGCTGAGTCCCACAAGGTTTGGTCCTCTCCCTCACGTTATTCAATATCTATATGAAGCTGTTGAGAGGGCTGGTGAGACAATATGGGTTGAGGTGCCAGCAGAATGTAGATGACATCTAGCTCTGCAACTCCTTTATGTCAAACGTCAATAATATATCTCCCCGCTTTATCAATGCCTAGCTGAAATAAGCATGAAGAGCACTGTCTAAAGCTGAACCCAGACAAACTGATATGGTGCTAGTAGAAAGAGAGAAATGCTTCAAAGAACTTGTCACCTCTACAACATCAGTTAAAAATTTTTTTTCTTCCCTCTGATTAAATCCATCTGTCCATCTGTGACTGACCATAATATTGCACCCTATCCTATAAGAAGCAGATCTTCATGCTAATCATTGTATCTCATCATATCTAGGACTGAAGCCACGCTCTTCAGCTGGTACAAAATGTTACAAATCTCTCTGTGCATAGTCACTGTGAAGCTTTGCTTTCTGTTGAATACAGAGTCCATTTCAAGCTCCATGCCCTGATACTCAAAGCATTCCATGGGATTGGTCTCTAGCTACCCAAGATCATCTTTCCTTTCATGACCATGATCTCCCACCACATTGCAGAGGCATAATGACACTTTTAACCAGTAGGGGGAGGCTTGAGAGTCCAGAAGACAACTTTCACAGAAATTTTACGTAGACTATTGGATTTGCTCCCAGAAGAAATCAAAGTGGCTGTGGAACTAAATGCTTACATAACTAAATAGAGAGCTCATGTGTTCAGTTTTGCGTTTCTTTAATTTCATCATGTGCACAGGTATGTGTGGGTGGGTATGTTGTACATACACAACACCCTGTAAACTATTCAAAGTATTTTTCCTGCAGGTTGAGAAAAAAGGACCGAAAGAGAAAGCTGTATATATATTTTTAAAGGGCTTAGGGATATGAGAAATGCCATACTCGATCAAACTTGTGGTCCATCTAGTGCAGGAACCTGTCTCCAACTGCAGCCAGCACCCAGTGCTTAAGAGGAAAGGTGCAAGATACCTTGAATTAAGCAGAAGTGTTCTATTCCCTAATAGTTAGATTGGTTTAAACCCTAAAGCATGAAATTTAATATCTCTTTGAAAGTTCTTAGCACTATTATAATTCTGGATATTCTTGTTATCCGTATAAATCTCCAATTCTCTTTTAGAATCTTACTTAGTTTTTGGCCTCAGTGCAATCTTGTGGCAATCAGTTCCACAGTTTAATTATGCTAATAGGCTTGTTAGTTAATAAAGAACAAAATCAACTTGAAATTAACTAATTTGTTGACAGTTCACGTGGAGATTGGTAAAGTTTTCATCATAGTCATATTTATTAAAAGTATATTTTTGACCTCTCCCTTAGATGAAAAGGGGTCAGACTAGATGACATGAGTCTCCACCCAGTCAATTCCACCATCTTTGAATCTATGAATATTGTGTAGGTGATTCTCCATATCCCTTTGCTCCTAAACCTGTTTCTTTGCTTCTGTTTAGTTTCCTCCATTCTGTTTCTGTTTTCTGTCATAATCTCTCCTGATTTGTATATCCCAAATAGAGGCTGACATTTGCCATTACTTCCTTTATTAGGGAGGGAGCCTTCCATCTCGAGTGACACCAGGACAGACTCCTCTACAGACAGCTATCCCTATAAACACTCACACCATGAGTCTGTGGTCAGTCACTTCTCTTCTGACTCGCAGGGGACAGTCATCTATAATGTGGAGAATGACACAGCTTCGCAAAGCAGCAGGGACACAGGTAGCAGACACCTTTGTGCTCATGTAGCCATTGTGAATCTGGAGATTACAGTAGAGCTAAGTTAAACAATATCTATTTAAATACAGCCCAGGGCATATTGGCATAAGGGTGCTCTTTGAAGTGCTGGCATCTGGTGAATTATGGCCCACAATCTATAGCATGGTGCAGCTGTACAAAGCACTGTTTCAAAACGTTGTCAGTGGGTGGCATGTGCAAGTCCCTGCATTCAAGTAGCTGAGGCTATATGGGAAGGGAGCCCACACTATTAGGACCTATATGTGATCATGAGGGAGTTTCTGCTTAAAGTGGACAGCAGTGAGGATGGGTATCCATCTGCACTGGGGGAGGACAGAGGACAGAGAATAGCTGTCTGCCTGCACTGTGGAGGCAAGTTTGTGGGCATCTGGAGTGAGAGGAGAATCTGTCCTAGGGAGGAAGCTGGGTGGGGGTCTGGTGGGAGAATCTAATAGGAGATAGGGTGGAGGTCTCAAGGTGTAGAGCTACCCTGTCAGCTGTGGCCTGTGCTTGTCACAAAGCATCTAGCCTGTGACCTGGCCAGTCTGTTCCTGAATGCAGCACAGAGCTTTGACATTAATTTCTAATAAAGGACTATACTAGTTAAAAGAGCGGAACTTTCCATATACCAAAAGGGTGACCTGTTAATAGTATATCTGTAAATTGAACTAATTTTGTGTGCACCAAACCTAACAGGGTTCACAAAGGGGGCATTCCTGTTAAATGAACAGCTCCTTGTTACACCAAAATTTCTCCAAGCAGCACATTTTGGTACTATTTCACTCAGCAAGTTCTTGCCCTCCTGTTTGTAACAGCATACATGTATCCATCTGTGGTTCAAATTTTTACTTACAGTTCAGACCAGAGTTTGGGAAGGTATTTCTCACAATGAAGAACCGGACTTTGTGAAAGAGTAGATTTCAAACAGGTGTTCTTCGGTGCTCTTTGATTCCTCACCATGCATTCAGTAATTGGCACTCCAAGCCTTTGGTTGATATATTTTTATTTCCAGGTTAAATGTTTGACAGATAAGGCTGCTACAGTAGTTCTAGATGAGAGAGAGAGAGAGAGACAGAAGGGGAAATGTAGGGCAAAATTTGATAATGATGAAAAACCGAAACTTATATTGATCTTCGGAACAACAAGAATTCTAGTTAACCTAAGATGCTGGGATATTATTTATATCCCAAATTGACACAGATGTAATTAGAGAGGCTTCTGCCCTGCAACACTTATAGTCAAAGTAGACAGAAGAGGTGAGGGGTGGGAGAGGGAACGAAAATACAGGAGCAGATGAAATTCAACATTTATATTATTAGTTTCATGATTTGTGTAGTGACTTTCTCCTTTTATTTCTTCTCCTGCTAATTCTATCCCATGTTTTTCCTCCAGTTCTTACCCCTCACTTACTGCCTAATTCAAACCTGCCTCCTCTCTCCTGATCTAGTCTTCAGCTATATTCAGTCCCTGCATATTAGCTAATCCCTACTTGGTCATCCCCCTTTGTCTTTTCCGACCTCCTTCCTCCCTACTCAAGTCTTCCCCAAAAAAGTTAATCTCCCAGCCTCACGCAACAGCTCAGCCATCAAATGCTGACTCCAGTGGCTGTAAAGGAGCCACCCCATCACTCCTGTCAACTGCGCCTGCTATTGAATCAGTCTGTGAGAAAGCTGGATTCTTCATTAGTGGCCACTTCCCCCACTTCTCCACCCCAGAGTTCTATGGACCCTATCCCACATCGCCCTCCTGGGAAGGAAGACCATTGGGGCCATGTGCCCTCAAACACCTGGGTACATCAGGATGGAGATGGGTGGGGCTCACCGAATGGTTAAGCTAGCCCTCTGCCACTTCTGGCAGCCAATGCTATCAAGCTCAATAATGCGTGAATTCTAACTCCTCTGCTCAAACTCCTAAGATCACATTGTCTCAAGTGATCTGGTTTCATTCCCTTTTCTAATCCCATGCTCCCAGCCTTTGGGCTTTAAAGATACTTTCCATCGACATCACTGGGCTTTAAAGATACTTTCCATTGCCTATTAATCCATATGATTGCTTGAATGTGAGGCATCTAGTATTTAAAAATACTCTTCAAGGGGCAGATTTTGTATGTGTTCGTTGCATGCTTAGGAGAAATCCTGTTTTGGTAATTTAGTGAATTCAACAAAATTAATTAAAGGTGCTAGATTGACAGCTCTGGAGATTGTGTGCACGCTGTACCTGGGCTGTGAATTTCAGATACTGCAAACTTTTCCCATCCTGCCTCACTAGTAGACTTTGTCCCTGGTCTGGAAGGACCGCGGTTAGGGGGACAAGGTAATTCAGGCTCCATGCTCATTTAGTACTTGGTGCCTCTGCTGAGACTGTGGCACATACTGTGACCTTGTCCAGTTTATGGATGGAAATATAGGAGAGTATTGGTAAAGCTGTCAACCTCCCAGTCCACAGTGGCTAATTGTGCATTTTAGGACTAGATAAATATTAAATATTCTTGCCATGTCTAAGAGCCCCAACTGTAGCAGCAGTGGTACTCTTTATATAGCTGCTGTGACAACATTGGAAATGCCCTAACCTACCATTGCTATCAGAATGGAAGAACTTTTTTTTTAAAGCTAGCTAAAGAAATTGTGCACTCTGAATGCAATATGGGCTCCTTTTATCACCATGGTAACTGCTACAAGATATCTTATATCCTTACAGACTGACAGAATAGCATTATGTGCCTGCTGGCATCCAAAGCTCATGTTGTGAAAGAATGCGTTCCCCCAAACCCACTTCATGGCATCTTTCCTGCTCAGGCACTTAAGTCCTAATTTACCTACCACTCCCTCCTTCGGATGCCTCTCTTGTTCTTTCCTTATTTTCCCCACTTCCATATATATTGCCTCTTTCTGAAGAGTACCTACTACAAAATCACACTCTTCCTTGGCTTCACAGACAAATTGAAACACAGGATGTTTCAATCTCATTAGCCTCCGTTTGGGTGGGTTGCCCTTGCATGCATACTGTCACATCTTTATTTGTTGATGTAGCACCTCTACCTAAAAAGCAAATTCTCCTTTTGCTTTAATATATTTTTTGAATTTTGATATTATTTATTTTGAAAGATGAATTCAAAAAGCTAATTGTAATGGCAAGTTCTGCGACGTGGGTTCTCTGAAAAGGAATTGGATTGGGACCATCAGCTCCTCCCACAAAGGCCATTGAACAGTTGTCAGGGAATTGGAGTTTTCATTCACTACCCCTATGCCAGATTGAAGTTGATGGTGGAAAGGCTGGAAAGCCTTTGGATCTCCTTCCCAAACTCCATCTTTGTCCTGCTTGGGAGCAGTCCTGATTTGGAATGGGACTGCTCATGTTAGTAAAGTCACACAAATGCATGTGTTTACAGATTTGGGGTCTTACACTGTAGGAACCACAAAGCTGAGTGCTTACACACTTGTAACCATTATTGTTAATCTCACTTCAAGGGATTTCAAACTTAATTAGAAAAATTATTGTGGTCATTAGCTTGGTAATAAATTGGTGTGAGGATGAGGCACTCTTACCAAAGGGCAAATTCTTACAGGGAAAATCTGTGCTAAATTGTGAACAAATATTTTCTAACTCAATTGAACCAAAGAAAAGATTTGTGTGTAGTGCGCAAAAGAGAATTTGTGAGGAGAAGAAAATCAAACTAGCCATGTTTAAGAGCTGTGTGTGTTTGAATGCGAGAGCTGTTGGAGTGTTGCTATTGCAAGATAATGGTGTCCCTGGAGCATTGAGGCAAGGCACAATCAACTGCTTCCCATCTCTGTGGATGATCTCTCTCATTTAACACAGTCCCTGGAGTTGCTTTGTTGCTCTTTTGTGACTATTTTTAAAAACTTTTAGATACAAATTATTTAAAGCAAATGACTTTGCTTACTAGAAGCTGCCAGTTACCATTGGAGTATCTGTGCAGCTCAGGAAGAGTGAGAAGGGCCTATTATTCTTAGAATGTTGAACAACCAATCCAAAGACTCTTGTCATCTAAACTGTGTTCTCTTATTCTTTAAGGACACTTGACTGACAGTGAATGTAATCAGA
Organism: Malaclemys terrapin pileata; assembly: GCF_027887155.1. Taxonomy (NCBI): domain Eukaryota; kingdom Metazoa; phylum Chordata; order Testudines; family Emydidae; genus Malaclemys; species Malaclemys terrapin. The sequence goes on along the minus strand of NC_071511.1, from coordinate 54,835,323 downwards.
GGCATATTTCCCAAAAGAGCTCACTGACTGACCGCAAGAGGAGTTCTAGCCGGTCTCGGCGAAAAGGGGATGAGATACAGTCATCAGGATACCATAGTGAAGGCAAGGGTCATTGTTTTAATTACTTTGTCACTCTTTCTGTATGTGTTTTTGTGATTCTTTGTGTGTAAGTGCACCTCCCTTGCTGTGTGTCTCCCTGTCTCTGTGTTTTGGCCTGTCTTGCCTTTGCTGATTTCCCTTTGTATGGCTTCAGAAAGATGTTGTGAATAGTGCTACTAGTTTAAAATGAAGTTATTTTTGTTCCTCTTGCCTTCTCCTTTGTATACTGCAGGGGAAACACTGAAGGAGAAACAAGCCCCCAGAACTGCCCCTAAGCCATCCAGCAGCACCAGCAGACTTAGAGAGTTTAAAGAGACAGTCAGCAATATAATCCACAACCGACCAGCCCAGACCAACCAAGGCCCTCCTTGTGGAGGGAATGTAGTGGGTCAGTCAAAGATACGGCGCCCCAGGAACTTGCCTGTGCATTCTCGCGACTGGGAAATGGAGAGTACCAGCAGTGAATCCAAATCCAGTTCATCTAGCAAGTACCGTCCGACCTGGAGACCCAAAAGGGAGTCTCTGAACATAGACAGCATCTTCAGTAAAGACAAGAGGAACCATTGTGGCTACACGCAGCTCAGCCCCTTCTCTGAAGATGCAGGTGAGGGGGGAGAGAGATGTATGTTGTTGGGTTGTAACTGGAAAAATACAGTTAGGTGCAGAATTAATCATAACCATCAACTGCTGTATGGAAACTATGTAGTGGCAGTGCCAAACTTTGTCACACTCTTGAGCACACTCCCATCCTTTTCACAGTAGTTGCTTTGGTGATAGTGAAGCGTTCATATGAAGTTTGTGTATATGTATGCACTGTGCAGTGTATATATTATTTTGAGTGTTTGTTCTCCTGTCTTGTATTCTGTTAAATTCCATTCCCGTGGAAGCAAAGACAGGGGACGCATCGTTGTGTATACGGCTGAAACAGAGCCTGGACTGGGCTGCTGTTGGGCAACTAAGAATTTGTATTGCAGGATGTTCTCATGCATTGGTCTCAAACATGTGCCCCAGGGCTGGCCTGCTCCCTCTGACCGGTGTATATATTCTGCGCCCTCTGTCTTCCTCCTGCTAATCACAGCATATACTGCATGATGTCTTGGACTAGAGAATGAAAGAGTTCCCCTTGCTAGCTACCATTCTCTATTCTGAGTGCCTGTCATGAGCCCTAGCACCCAACGCATGGTTTACCTGGACCTGCCTCTCACTGCACCTGTAGATGGAGGCCAAAGCCCAGCTCTGCACTGCTTTGGGTTGGGAAATCTCTGTTTGGAAGCAAGAGCTCCTGACATCCACGGCTTCTTCCCCTGCTCTGAGAATGCAACAAACATCCACGCAGCTTTATTGTCTTGTTCACATCCAGTTAGGGGAGAGAAATCCCCTAAACCTTACAAAGGGACTGGCGATCAGACACCTTCTGGTGCTGTTCCCCAGGGCCCATAAATGGCTGGAGCTGCTGAGTTCCATTCCATGGTTGAGAAATGAGTAGGGGAGAGGATGCGTGTTGATGGATGACCAAGGTATCGTTGGGGAAACCTGAGGGGGATGAGAGGAGAGAGAGATGGAGGAAATTGATGGGGAGAATCTAGAAGTTAAGGAGGATTGGAAGGGATGAAGCAATCATGGGAATGAGGAAGGAGAAAACTTGAGGAAGGAGGGAGAGACCATTACTCATGGAAAGGACAGAAAAGGGGCATGAGGGGAACCAATCAAAGGCAAATAGGAACGCACGTTAAAATCAGAAAGGGGATAACACTAAAATATGAAGAATTAGGAAAAGAAACATAATGAGTTATATTAAAAAATGTAATCAAAATCTGAATGCCAAAATTGTAAAATAGATTTCATATAATGTTTAATGCACAGTGCCATAAAGAGCTAGATCAGCAGAGAATGGAGAATCAAAACAAAATCCTTGCTCCAAAAAAATCTTACTATCTAATGCACAAGTGGGTACTAGTACACAAAACAGTTATGTGCACAAATGCAGAGTGTAACAGAGAAGGAGAGATTCTTCTTCGAGGAGTGTCCCCGCAGGTGCTCCACTTAAGGTGTCTTGACGCCCTGTGCTTGTAATCAGAGATTTGTGGTAGCAGTACCCGGTTGGGCTATGCATGCGCCGCTCCGAGCAGTTACATGGCAGTGCACAGCCAACCATCCCCCAGTTCCTTTTCTACCACGTTTAGCTTGAGTTGGAGTGATCAGCAGTTCCCTCTCTTACCTCAGTTCGTAGTTCTTCTTCAAGTGATTGCTCATGTTGATTCCATTCTAGGTGTGTATGCGCCCATGTGTGCAGTCATCAGAGATTTTTGCCTTAGTGGTATCTGTAGGGTTAACTGTGGCGCTGTCTGGAGTGCCGCATTCATGCAGTGGTATATCAGGCGCTGCCGGCCCTACGCCCTCTCAGTTCCTTCTTAACGCCAGAGGTGGTTAGTTGAAGGGCCTTCCTTGCTTAGCAAGTGCTAGTGGTTTTTTCATGCCTTAGGACCTTTTTTAAATAGTTTGTGTATAGTGTTAGTTAAGTTGTGTTAAGTGTAGTTAGTTAGGGTCCCAGTGGGGACTTTGCCCCAGGTGGGGCATGTCCCGGTCTCCCGGGTTTAAGCCCTGCTCAGATTGCAACAGGCCTATGCCTGTTAGTGACCCCCATAGCAGCTGTCTTAAGTGCTTGGGGAAGTCACACGTTAAGGATCAATGCCAGATCTGTAAGAACTTTTGGCCCCAAACCCAAAAAGAGTGAGATATTCGTATTGGGGCCCTCCTGATGCAGTCTGCCCTTCACCCGGCTTCTGAGCCGTCATGACAGGTTTCACTGAGCACCTTGGCCTCCATGCACAGTGTGCCGCCAGCACCCAGTTTCTCCTAGCACCGAGCGCCATTGCCGGTGCCGAAAAAGAAAACAAAAAAGTGCAGCTCCCTAGCTCCAAGCAAAAAGGGTCAACGGACAAGGGACTTGGGCCTACCCACCAGGCTACTCCGGAGCCACGTCCTCATGCCTCCCCGGTTGGGGCCCCCAGTCTCCTCAAAGGTCCGTCACCAACTCCTGGGAGTGGTATAGGACCCATGCCCCTGCCGGCACTGTCATCTGCCCAGGCTCCCCGGGGCAGAGAGAGCACAGGTCTCCACCTGTTCTGATGATGACTCTGGTGCTGCAGGACTCAGCTAAGGCTCCCCAGGAAGGCAAGCCAGCCACCAAGACCCCCTCAAGGAGCAGGCAGAACACTGCTGGTCACCAGAGAGGCGGTGATGTTCCTGTTCGCCACGCCGAGGATCCGAGACTCGGGGATCTGAGACCTGTCATTGGTCGCTCAGACTAGCGTCCAGTTTCCCTCAGTGTCACTCACCTGTATGGGGTCGATACTTCCCATACCATTCCCGGCACCAGTCATCCTCCCATCGGTTGTCTTCTCAACGTCAGTTCTGATCGTTGGTGCAGTTCCTTGTCCCGGCACCGGTCTCCCCATCACTGGTACCAATCTCCCCTGTACTGACACCAATCTCCCACCTCTGGTCAGTTACTGGTAGCCACAACCAGTAAACAAACCCAGGGATTGACAGCCCTTCCCTGGTCACAGGAAGGTGATTCCTCTGGCACGGAGGGCCAGTTCAGTCCATTGCCTAGGCCCCACTGGTGGGATTGGGCACCGGAACTTGCACCGTTGTCTGCGGCACCGCAGTGGCATCACGGCCAGTGGCCAGCGCAGTGGCTTTGCAATATTGCAGCGTGTGGGACATGATGAGAAAGAGCCCTTTGCGGCGCTCTTTGTTCACTGCATCGGAACTCCAGTTGGCAGCACCGACGGCAACAGGCTCAGTGCCGGGGGCCCATTCAGAGGTTGCAGTGGAAGAGCCTGTGCCCACCCCTAAGCCTCCCTCTCCAGCAGTAGTCCAATCTTCCTGGGACCTCCCAACCCTGGGACCTCCCAACCCTGGGACCTCTCCTGGTGGTCCAATCTTCCTCATCGGCTCTGGACGAGGCAGTCACAGGACCTTCAAGGGCTAACCTGCCGGACAATTTCAAGGAATATCAGGCATTACTTCTGTGTGTAGCCAAGAATTTGGGGCTGGAGGTGCAGGAAATGGCGGAGAAAGAGGACACTCTCTCCAATGTCCTCTCGGCCTCTACGCCCACCCGGATCGCCCTACCCATGCGTAAAGAGGTTCTTAAGATCTCCAAGGCCCTATGACAAACCCCCTCTTCCATTCCTCCCACCTCCAAAAGGACCAAAATAAAGTACTTTGTTCCAGCCAAAGGGTTTGAATATCTTTATATCCACCCACCCCCAGGCTTGTTGGTTGTGTCTGCAGCCAACGAGAGGGACAAGCATGGTCATACCTCCTCGACTCACAAGTACTGCCAGCTTACAATTTTGAGTGGCGAATCATCAAGCCCTGTTTGGCAGATATAATTTTAATCTCTGGAAAATCTCAGAAAATTCCAGAAATCCCTCCTGCAGGGTTTGGTCCAGGAGTTCGGCACCCCGGTGGAGGAGGGCACTGCAGCGGCCAGATGCTCCCAACAAATGGCATGGGATGTGGTGGACTCAGAGGCTCGGATGGTCGTGTCGGCAGTGGTTATGCAGCACAGCTCCTGGCTCCAAACAGCGGGCTTCTCCGAGGAGATGCAAACCTTCATTCAGGATCTTCCTTTCCAAAGGGTTGGTCTCTTCTCCAAGCAGACAGATGCCAGGCTGCATGGGTTGAAGGACACTAGACCCACCCTTCGCTCGTTGGGCATGCACACACCGCAGTCTGCTCATAACCCCTTCCAGCCGCCCCCGCCCCCACCTGGCAGCCCCTTCAGGGCTCTGCTAGAAGAAGGGACACTAGTTTTAACCATCAACACCCTTCTTCCTCCTGCTCATTTGCGCAACCTGGGCCCGCCAAATATGTAGGGGGCCAAAAGTGCTCATTTTGAGGGTGCACTCGAGAGCCATGCCTCAGTCAGCCACCTGGATTCTCCCCATCTCTTCCTCGACCATCTCCACCCTTACCATTTGGCTTGATTGTGAGTAACCTCGGACCACTGGATCCTGGATATAATACCTTGGGGCTATACCCTGCAATGTACGGTTCCCCCCCCCCCCCCCCCCTCTTCCCCATTCCTCTCCAGGGACCCTTCTCACAAGCAACTCCTCATTCAGGAGGTCAAAAAGCTCCTGTGCCTGGTGGCTGTGGAGGAGGTTCCTCAGGACATGGAAAGAAAAGGATTCTACCCCCACTACTTCCTAATCCTGAAAGCAAAAGGGCGCCTAAGACCCATCCTGGACCTGTGTCGCCTCAACAAGTCAAGATCCACATCCTTTCATCCCTGGATTGGTGGCTGGATCCCAAGTCGGTGCTGCCAGGGGTTCCCCGTCGCTTACCCTGGTTTCAGACGTGTCGGATCTGGGCTGGGGAGCCCACTTGGGTGAGCTCAGCAACCAGGGCCATTGGTTTGAACATGACCTAGCCCTTCATATCAATGTCAGGGAGCTCAGAGCAGTTCGCCTGGTCTGCCAGGCTTTCTTGCCACACCTAAAAGGCAAGGTGGTGCAGGTCCTCACAGACAATACCACCATGATGTATTACATCAACAGGCAAAGTAGTGCCAGGTCTTCGGCCCTGTGTTGGGAGGCACTCATCTTCTGGGACTTTTGTGTGTGGCATGCCATTCATTTGGTAGCCACCCACCTGCCTGGAACCAAGAATGTCTTGGCAGATCGCCTCAGCAGGACCTTCTTGTCTTGCCGCAAATGGTCACTCCATCCAGAGGTGGTCAGCCTGATCTTCCACAGATGGGGGACTCCCCAGGTTGACCTGTTCACATCCAGGCAGAACAGAAAGTGCCACGTATTCTGTTCTCTGCAGGGATGGGACAAAGGCTCCCTGTCAGACACCTTCTTGATTCCATGGTTGGGAACGCTAATGTACGTTAGATCCACAAGGTACCATAGATCCACAAGGTCCTGATGATAAAGGTGAAGCAAGAAAGAAGGAACGTCATCCTCATAGCCGCAGCGTGGCCTCACCAACATTGGTTCAGCATGCTGATGAGTCTTTCGGCAGCCATCCTGCTGCAGCTACCTCTTCGGCCAGACTTGCTGTCCCAGGATCATGGCAGTCTGTGGCATCTGAACCTGGAGGCTCTGCACTTGACAGCTTGGCTACTGCGTGGTTAAGTCTGGATGAATGGGCATGCTCCGCTGGTGTCCAACAGGTCCTGCTGGGCAGCAGAAAACCTTCCACCAGGCTACTACTTGGCAAAGAGGAAGCTGTTAATGTGTTGGGCCTCAGATCGACACATTGGGGCAGAAGAGGCCCCGCTGCAGGACATCCTAGACTATCTGCTGCACGTTAAGCTTTAGGGCCTGTCGCTCTATTCAGTCAAGGTCCACCTGGCAGCCGTTTCGATGTTTCACCCTCTGTTTCAAGGCAGGACAGTTTTCGCCCATCCTATGACAGTGCGGTTCTTGAAAGGTCTGGCACACCTCTACTCACGTGTCCGGGACCCGGTTCCCCCTTGGGACCTGAATCTTGTGCTGTAAAGGCTCTTGGGTCTTCCCTTCGAACCCTTAGTTTCCTGCTTGCTCCTGCTTCCCTCCTGGAAGGTTTCTTTCTTGGTTGCTGTAACTTCAGCCCACGGGTGTCCGAGATCAGGGTTCTTGCCTCAGAGCTGCCATATACGGTCTTCTACAAGGACAAGTCCAGTTGCACCTGCACCTGGCTTTCCTGCCCAATGTTGTTTCCCAGTTTCATACAGGTCAAAATGTTTATCTACCAGTCTTCTGTCCCAAGTCTCATGCGATGGGTGACAAATGCAGGCTGCATATCCTAGCCGTCAGATGGGCACTGGCCTTCTACACAGATAGAACGAAGCTGTTCCGTAAGTCAACGCAGTTGTTCATTGCTGTCACAGACAGGATTAGGGGTTGCCCAGTGTCTGCCAAGAGAATATTGTCGTGGCTCACAGACTGCATCTGATACAGTTATGAGTTGACAAAGGTGCCACTGTTGGCGATCGTGATGGCTCACTGAACTAGGGTGCAGGCATAATCAGCAGCCTTCCTGGAACAGGTGCCAATCCAAGAAATCTGTCAGGCTGCTACCTGGTCGTCCGTTCACATGTTTGCATCTCATTATGCGCTTACACAGCAAGCTTGGGATGACGCTGGCTTTGGTAGAGCAGTGCTGCAAGCAGCAAGCCTATGAACTCCGAGCCCACCTCCACTGGTACTGCTTGTGAGTTATCTACAGGGGAATCGACATGAGCAAGCACTTGAAGAAGAAAAAACGTTGTGTAACTGTTGTTCTTCAAGATGTGTTGCTCATGTCCGTTCCATTACCTGTCGTCCTGCCCCTCTGTCGGAGTTGTCGGCAAGAAGGAACTGAGAGGGAGTTGGGTCGGCGGCAGCTGATATACCTCCATATGGGAGCGCCACTCTAGAGAGCACCACAGCCGACCCTACGGAAACCGCTAAGGCAAAAATCTCAACAGTTACGAAAGGTAGGTAACCGGTTTTTGTTCCTAATAGTGTTCGCTTAGTTGTAGTTAGTTACCCTATTCCCTTGCCCTACTATAACTTTTTATTTCTTCATTTAAAAAAATTCTTTTTTCCTTTTTACCTTCCCCTGTCTCTCCGACAGGTACACAGCTATAGCCTCAAACAGAGTTTATCCCTGTTTTTTCTTCTGAGAGACCAATTCTGTCAGGTATGCCCAGCTCACCTGGCTTTAAATACTATCTGACTTGCAGACAGTCCATACCGGTCTCTGATAGCCATACACGGTTTGTCCACTGCCTCAACGAGACACACATTACTCAAAAGTGCCCACACTGCAGAAAGCTGACAGGGAAAGAAAAGCCAGGGATCTCCAACTGAAGCGCCTCATGATGGAGAAATCCCTCAGGCCAGCCTCAAACCCTGAATCCCAGAAACCGCCTGGCCAACAGTCGCCAGCAGCAGCCGCTGACAGAGGTTCTGCTCCAACAATGGCTGCCAAGGAGCCTGTTCCAAGAAAAGCTACCAAAAAGTGGTCGCAGACATCCCCACACTGCGAATCGCCCAAAAGAAAGCGATTTCCAATGGAAAAATCTGCCCAGGTACCGAAGGCACCGAGTGTTCCAGGCCATGTGGCACTGGGACGTCCAGCACCGAGAGTTCCCAAAGAGCTAAAGACCCTATGTGGGCAAGCTCAAATGTAGATTTACACAGTGAAGTGAAACCGTCCAGCTCGGTACCCATGGACCCAAAGAAAACATCTGCACTGAGCAGTACAGTGGTGCCACCTGCAATATCTATGCCATACAGCTCTAAATCCTCAGCACCAGCAGCTTCAATTCATACTCCTGGCTCGTTCACAATGCCGTCTCTGGCACTGAGCGACACGGTTCTGCAGCAGTTCATGAGGCATGTGGACCTGACTGTGGCCTCAATGCCTGAATCTCCTTTACTCGTTACCGAGGGTACCTCAGCCAGATCGGAACCAAGCCAGTTGACTCTTCCCTGCATATCAGCCCCGTCTATCTCCAGTGATAAGGAAAAAGAGGATGATGCAGTAATATATACTCCCCAGCAGCGTAGATAGCCCTGCCAATTAATGATGCAATCATGTAGCCTGCAAAAATATTCTGGCAGATACCTGCTACAGCACCACCCTCATGTAAGAGGTTTGACAAAAAATATTATGTGCCAGCAAAAGGGGATGAGTTTCTATTTACACACCCTGCACCAAACTCCTTAGTGGTGGAGGCGGTCAACGAAAGGGGGAAACACCAGTCCCAAATGATCCCATACGATAAGGATTGGAAAAGGCTGGATCTTTTTGGATGGAAAGCCTATTCCTCAGCTATACTTTAGTTCCTCATAGCCAATTATGCGCCCTACTGGCTAAATATACACACAATCTGTTCTCCAAAATGTCAGAATGTATTGAAAATTTACCCAATGACATAAAAAAGATTAGTACAAGGCGAGCAATTCCAAAGGGTGTCTCATTGCCAGGATGACCCTACAGGCCTCCCTTGACTCTGCATGCATGGCAGCATGATCCATCGTGATATCTGTGGTCATGCGCCGTGCATCCTGGCTCCACCTCTCTGGGTTCCCAAGGGAGGTCCAGGCAACAATCGAGGACTTACCCTTTGAGGGTCAGAAACTATTTGCAGACAACACCGATGTGTCATTACGCACCCTAAAAGACTCAAGAGCAGCCTTAAAAACCCTGGGCATCTAAGTATCTGCAAACAAAAAGAAACAGAGTAGCTTTTACACTCAGAGATTCAGGTCAACGCCATACTCTCAACCCCACAGACAGCACAACCAACGGCATAAACAAAGACAGAACAGACGTCGGTAGAACCAAAATCAGCCTTAGACGTCTCAACAATCCACCTCCAGTTGGTCCCCACCCTGTAGCGGTGCATGGTGGTATTCTGTCCTAAGTGCAGGTCTCTGCACTTGTCCTTGTTGAACCTCATTAGATTTCTTTTGGCCCAATCCTCTAATTTGAAGTAGAGGAGGAGGTTGCGCACCTGGTGTAGTAACTGAGGTTCTTCGAGTTTCACGTAGATTCTCTGGAGTAGAGAGGGAACAGGGATGATTGGCTGCACACTGCTATGTAACCGCTTGGAGCGCTGTGAGACGGCTACGGCATGTGCGCAGCCCAACTAGGTACTGCTACCACAAATCTTGAATTACAAGCGCAGGGCGTCAAGACACCTAAAGTGGAGCACCCACAGGGATAATCATCTTGAAGAACCTCAATTACTGCACAAGGTGAGTAACCTTCTCTTTCCCTTCCTCTAGTAAAATATATCCCTCTTTCTGGCTTTTACTATATTCACCCTGACAGGGATGAGTTGAACTCCTGGCTCATAGATTTTGTTCTCCTTTGGATGAAGCAGGTTCCACTAAATGGCAGGTATTTAAAAAGAAATTAGTTTGGGGAGAATCCACATGAGACTAAAGCTTCATTTCCCTTGCTCCTCTGGAAATTACTTTGTTTTTAGAGATGCTATAAAGATATTGTCTAGGCTTCTTGAAATTGTCTGGACAATTTGATCCCTGAACACAGAAGCAGCACATTTGGTTTAAACGTGGTTAAGAATTCAGAATACTAGCAGGTAACTTGATGGAATTAAACCTGACTCTTCTGCCATCCCATATTCTTTTCTCTTGACAGCCAAGGAATTTGCAGAGGATGAGTTGAAGGAACCAGCAACTCAAGGAACAAGGCCAAACCAACTAAACATCAGGTATAAGCCCTGGGGTCGAGGTCGGGGCACCCAGCACCTGATGGATCAGCCTCCTCGTCTGATCCAAAGGATGGAATCTGGCTATGAGAGCAGTGAACGCAACAGCAACAGCCCAGTCAGTCTGGACATGCCCTTGTCTGAGAGCTCAAGCACACACAGGTAGATTTTAATAAAGTGCACTCTTGGACTTTTGCTTCTCTTATGGCCCTGTACACTAGGACCTCTGAGAACTAAACTGTTTTATAACTTAAGTATTGACCTTCAATCCCAGCCTGCAGTTCTTGTAGACTGCGATGCAGGTAGATTATTGGAAATAGGAAGCTGGGTATATTGTGCCATGGCAGTCTTCCCTTTTTGGATGGTCATTAATTCGTACGGTTCATGATTGAGAGGAACAATTTCAGGAGGGTGTCTCAACCAACTACAGGGGGGAAGATGGATGTAAATACAGAGCTCTGTCCTTAGGCTCTGTCAAAAACTGAAGTTGCAGGATGCTGGCATCAAGGAGACAGTTAGTTTTAAATTTTGAAGATGTCTGTCACTGTGCTTTCCATGTCAAGAGTTAATCTGCTCTGTTATCTTTGTCTCAGTTAAATTACTGTCTGACAGTGAGAATCCCTGTGTCAGGCTCTGATCTGGAGCATTTGTACTGTTAATGGACTGACATGAGACCATGTCTGCTTGAGGACTTCGTTGTGGCCTCCTGAGTGGTTTAGAATAAAGAGCATGCATAAATAATAGGGCTGTCAATTAATCGCAGTTAACTCATGCGATTAACTAAAAAAAAAATTAATTGTGATTAAAAAAAATAATCGTGATTAATTACTCTGTTAAACAATAGAATACCAATTGAAATGTATTAAATATTTTTGGATGTTTTTCTACATTTTCAAATGTATCGATTTCAGTTACATCATAGTATACAAAGTGTACAGCAAATATTTGCACTGTAAACATGATAAACAAAATAAATAATATTTTTCAATTCACCTCATACAAGTATTATCATGCAATCTCTTTATCATGAAAGTGCAACTTATAAATGTAGATTTTTTTTGTTACATAACTGCACTCAAAAACAAAACAATGTAAAACTTTAGAGCCTACAAGTCCACTCAGTCCTACTTATTCAGCTAATCGCTCAGACAAACAAGTTTGTTTACATTTACGGGAGGCAATACTGCCCGCTTCTTATTTACAATGTCACCTGACAGTGAGAACAGGCGTTCACATGACACTGTTGTAGCTGGCGTTGCAAGATATTTATGTGCCTGATGCGCTAAAGATTCATATGCCTCTTCATGCTTCGGCCATTGTTCCAGAGGACATGCTTCCATGCGGATGATGCTCATTAAAAAAAATAATGCACTAATTAAATTTGTGAATGAACTCTTTGGGGAAGAATTGTAGGTCTCCTGCTCTGTTTTACCCTCATTCTGTCATATATTTCATGTTATAACAGTCTCGGATGATGACGCAGCACACATTCATTTTAAGAACATTTTCACTGCAAATTTGACAAAATGCAAAGAAGATAACAAAGTGAAATTTCTAAAGATAGCTACAGCACTCGACCCAAGATTTAAGAATCTGAAGTGCCTTCCAAAATCTGAGAGGGACAAAGTTTGGAGAATGCTTTCAGAAGTCTTAAAAGAGCAACACTCCGATGCAGAAACTACAGAACCCCAACCACCAAAAAAGCAAATTAACCTTCTGCAGGTGGCATCTGATTCAGATTATGAAAATGAACATGCGTCGGTCTGCACTGCTTTGGCTTGTTATCAAGCAAAACGCGTCATCAGCATGGACACATGTCCTCTGGGATGGTGGTTGAAGCATCAAGGGACATAATCTTTAGCGCATCTGGCATGCCAGCTACAACAGTGGCATGCAAAGGCCTGTTCTCACATTCAGGTGACATTGTAAATAAGAAGCAGGCAGCATTATTTTCTGCAAATGTAAACAAACCTGTTCATCTAAGTGATTGGCTGAACAAGAAGTAGGACTGATTAGACTTGTAGGCTCTAACGTTTGAGATTGTAGAAAATGTAGAAAAATATTTAAATAAATGGTATTCTATTATTGTTTAACAGGACGATTAATCACTATTAATCGTGATTAATTTTTTTCATTGCTTGACAGCCCTAATAAATAAATATACTTTTCAATCTTCATCTTTGGTGCCTGTGACTACTCAAGAAAAGGCGATCACACTCAGGGTTTTACAAAAGAGTTGTTGTTTGTGTAGATCTTAAAAATCTGTTCAGAACAGTTAACTCTCCAGAGCATGGTTTTGGCATGTATTACTTGCTTAGGGTCTCCTAAGGAACCAGTAAAAAGAACGAGGAATACTTGTGACACCTTAGAGACTAACAAATTTATTTGAGTATAAGCTTTCATGGGCTAAAGCCCACTTCATCAGATGCATGCAGTGGAAAATACAGTAGGAAGATATACACACACACAGAGAGAGAGAGAACATGAAAAAATGGGTGTTGTTATACCAACTCTAACAAGACTAATCAATTAAGGTGGGCTATTATCAGCAGGAGAAAAAAAACTTTTGTAGTGATAATCAGGATGGCCCATTTCCAACAGTTGACAAGAAGGTGTGAGTAACAGTAGGGGGAAAATTAGCATGGGAAAATAGTTTTTACTTTGTGTAATGACCCATCCACTCCCAGTCCTTATTCAAGCCTAATTTAACGGTGTCCAATTTGCAAATTAATTCCAGTTCTGCAGTTTCTCATTGGAGTCTGTTTTTGAAGTTTTTTTGTTGAAGGATTGTGACTTTTAGGTCTTTAATTGAGTGACCAGGGAGGTTGAAGTGTTCTCCAACTGGTTTTTTGAAAGTTATAATTCTTGACGTCTGATTTGTGTCCATTTATTGTTTTGCATAGAGACTGTCCGGTTTGGCCAATGTACATGGCAGAGGGGCATTGCTGGCACATGATGGCATATATCACATTGGTAGATGTGCCATCTTCAGTAGAGAAATTCCCTGCAGCTCCGTAGTTTCCAGGAATTGAGGATGTATACAGTGATACTTGTAGAAAAAGGGCAGATTGTGACAGCTGCAGTTGCTATTTTCTGAAAGCTGTGTTCTGCAGGGAGCCACATTCGCCATCATTCCTTTTGAGAGCTCTTTTTACTATTTTGTAAAATAAGGGGACTATGGGTAAGTATACACTATCGATCTATCGGGGATGACACGATAAATCGATCCCTGGTTGCTCTGCCGTCGACTCCTGTACTCCACCGCGGTGAGAGGCGGAAGCGGAGTTGACGGGAGAGTGGCAGCAGTCGACCCCGCGCTGTGAGGACGCGAGGTAAGTCGACCTAAGATACGTCGACTTCAGCTACCCATTCTCGTAACTGAAGTTGCGTATCTTAGGTCGATTTCCACCAACACCACTCCCGCCAGTGTAGACCAGGCCTTAGTGCCAAAATCAAGAGGAACTGGTGTTTGGAAGTTTTGATGCAGTTTTTATGATCCCTATTGCAGAAAATGCTTGACTGGAGGTTATAGTTTTGGTATGTTTGGGAATAAGGGAGATAATTCTTACACTTGGGGACCAAGAAACAGAGCCCAGATTCCTATGTCAAAGAATAAAATCTTTAGAAAATATCATTTATTGAGAAGAGGTGGACTCTTTTCCCTCCCTGGGATTTTCCCATAGAATCCTTTTAAAATACCTTCTCTTTTGAGACTGTGAAAGTAAGGTGAAGATGAAATGTTACTGCCAGATTGGAAAAATGTAGGGCTGTCTAGTCCTTCTCCCCAGTACCCTATAGCCCTCCATTCCGTCAAAAGATTGGCCAGATGTTAATACATTGGTTTTCCCTCCACTTCTTCAAGGGATTCTCGTATGAAGCGAGCAGGTGGGTTGGTTCCTGCCTGGCGTAACATCCCAAAGTCGCACAGCAGCAGCATCTTAGAAGTGGAATCTGCTTCATCGACTAGTGGTTGGACAAGCAGCCAGCACTCTGTTGGGAATGGTAAGCTACCTTTTCAAACCCCAAATAGCCATGATCGTGGAGTATAAAATGTATTGAGGTAAGTACTTATTCCCTGGGTATTTTTGCCTTCACGGTGGAGGCAGATGCAAGAAAGGGAAAAAGACTCAGGAATCTGGTACAGCTTTTGGCTACAGTTCTGGTTTACAGCATTACCAGTCAGTACCACCAGGAGTCTGTTGGAACATGCCTTTCATTCATCTTGCTTGGTATCCTTCCTCTGGCAACTGCATACTGATACACCAGAGGAAGGTAATACACCAACTGTGCAGCTAGAGGATTGGTATTTCATGTTAAGAAGCAAGCTTGCGACAGCATCTAGAACCAAACTTGTCAGAAATAAAAAGGAGATAGGAAAAATAAATGGGTAGGAGACAATTTAAGGTAATTGGACAAAGGCTCAACTTTCCTAGGGATGTTTGTCCTTTGGAATGCAAGATTCCTGAGCAGATATTGATTCTAGAATTCGAGGGTGGGGAAAAGATATCTTCTGAAAACAAGACTTTTGTGTCTATAGGGGGTTGTTGATTGGTTACATTGGAAGACTCCTGGCACATAGTCTTTATATACCTTTTTGATCTAGCTGCATAAGCAGATGAAAACAATATCTATGTAGGCATTCCTTTTATATACTAAAGCTAAGGATCTAGCTAACTTTGCATAGCCTCAGTTGAGAATTAAAAACAGTTAGAAGGGTTATGGTTTGTGCACCGGGTTAGGAGAGGGTTACTTCATCAAATGATTCCCTTCTTATACCATTGATTGCTTCTTGGGTCAATGGATCTAAGGACAAGGCTGTGCTTCAAGGGAGCGCGAAGTAATATTGCAACATTTCTACCTCAGGCACTGATGGAGAGGAGACAAATAGAAACTAAATAGCTTTGGGAGGGATAAGGGGTCAGTCCAGCACAGTCTTGCTAAATTTACATTGAAGTGATCAAGCTGCTCCCAGCTTGCAAGTGAACAAGATGTACTGCAGAAACAGCTGCCTTTTGGGAATCAAAAGTGGGGGGGGAACACAATCCTTTCGCCAAACAAAGTAAAATGTCATCTCCTTAGAGGATAATAACATTTAGATCTTGGTTTCGCTCATTTATTTGATTTAAAAGGTTCCATTTTTAAGTATATTTCAGGTAGCCTAAATGGAGGAAAATTGATCAACTTCCTATTTGTCATCTAGAAAAATAGATCCTTTTGCTGATCACAATAGCCCTGAGTTGCATCACACTTATGTCAGTCCTGAGCTCTGAGGGTTTGAATGATGATAAACACAGATGACATCAGCATTTATCAGTAGAAATTCAGGACCTACTGGTGCCAAGGTGGTACAGAAACTCACAGCTCTGAGCAGTGGGTTAGAACATACTTCCAACTGTTCTTAATTGCGTTCAAAAACATATTTAGATCCAGATTTGCTCGGTTCCACCTTTCAAAAGTATAATTTAACAGAAACAAAATTGATTTTCCAAAATTTCCTTGCATATTATCTCATAATTTTGCTATTTTCTAATGTTAGTTATATCCCTCTCATTGGTCTTATTCTCCCTTACTAAGGGTCTACATATAAGTTTTTGTACCCATTTGACTATATCGGTTTAGAAACCAGTATACATGGAGTACAGTTCCCTAGTGTGGTACTGAGCTATACTGGTAAAAAGGGGCTTATATCAGTAAAACTTATTCCCATATGGTATACTTAGGGCTGGTCTAAGCTACAAAGTTAGGTCGGCCTAACTACATTGCTCAGGGGTCTGAAAAATTCACTCCCACTGGAATGGGTTACCTAGGGAGGTGGTGTAATCTCCTTCCTTAGAGGTTTTTAAGGTCAGGCTTGACAAAGCCCTGGCTGGGATGATTTAGTTGGGGATTGGTCCTGCTTTGAGCAGGGGGTTGGACTAGATGACCTCCTGAGGTCCCTTCCAACCCTGATATTCTATGATTCTATGTAGTTTAGCTGACCTAAGCCCTTGTGTAGACATCGCCAGGCTGATGGAAGAATTCTTCTGTCAACCTAGCTATCACTTCTTGGAGAAGTAGATTTACTAAAGCAACAGAAGAGGCCGTCCCGTCACTGTAGTAAGTATCTATACTACAGTGCTTCAGCGGCACAGCTGCAGCGTTTCTGATGTAGACATACCCTAATAAACTCTTTTGGTTTAAAATTACACCCCTAACAAATATAGTTGAATAGGAACAAAAACTGTCATCTGTATCCCATAATTTTCACACTTTAAAAAAAATTCCATGAACCTGTGTGGCTCTCCTTGCTGTCCGCCATCTCTGCTAGAAGCATGGAACCTGCACAACTTTACACTATTGTCATCAGTGTTGCAAGCACAGGATGCACAACCTTCTGGTATTTGCAGAGCTGCAAGAACTGCATCAGTGAGGCACGTGCCAGCTTAGTAGTGGACACATTGATTCGGGATATAGCAAAAACCATTTCAAGGTTGGTGGAGGTGTTCACAGAACAGTTGCAGATACTGGAGTGCCACTTCTGGGCGCAAGAAAAAAGCACTGACTGACTGGTGGGACCACATCATTATGCAAACTTAGGGTAATGAGCAGTGGCTGCAGAACTTCTGACTGCGCAAGGCCACATCCGTGGATCTGAGTGCCAAGCTCATCCCATCCCTGCAGCGCAGAGACACCAAAATGAGAGCTGCACTGACAGTGGAGAAATGAGTGGCGATCGCGTTGTGGAAACTTGTAACACCAGATCAGAGAGGAATCATTTTGGAGCTGAAAAATCCATTGTGGAGGCTGTTGTAATGCAAGGGCCAGTAATTGTCTCTTGCTACACAGACTATGATTCTCTGCAACGTGCAGGACATAAAGGATGGATTTGAAGCAGTTGGCTTCCCAAACTGTGGTGGAGTGATCAAAGGCATGCATGTCCTTATTTTGGCACTAGCCCTTTTTGCCACAGAGCATATCAACAGAAAGGGCTACTTTTCTATGGTTATGCAAGCGTTGGTGGATCACTGGGGATGCTTCACTGACATCAGTGGTGGCTGGTCAGGGAAGATGCATGATGTTCGCATCTTTAAGAACATAGGACTATTCAGAAAGCTGCAAGCAAGGACTTTCTTTCCCAAGTTGTGGATTATCATTAGTGGGGTTGAAATGCCAATAGTGATCCCGGGAGACCCAGCCTACCCCTTGCTCTCTTGGCTCATGAAACCATGCACAGAAACCTTGGCAGCAGCAAAGAATGATTCAACTACCAGATCAGCAGGTGCAGAATGGCAGTTGAATGTGCGTTTGGTAGATTTAAGGATTGATGCCATAGTGTACTCACAAGATTGGATCTCTATGAGTAAAATGTCCCAAAAGGAATAGCTGCCTGCTGCATCCTGCATAACGTCTGTGAGGCAAAGGAGGAAATGTTGCCACCAAGGAGGAGGGGAGAGGTGGAGTGGCTGTCTGCTGAGTCTTAACAGCCAGACACCAGGGCTATTAGAAGAGCTCAACACGGGGTTATCCGGCTCAAGAAGGGTCTGAAGGAGCGCTTTAACAGTGAGCCATAGTAAGACATTGTGGTGGACTGTGCTCTACCTGGCTGTGCTCTTTCAGGGCCTATTAGGAATTGTGTGGTGCTTTGTGTATGTGTGTGACTATAACACTGTCAATGCACCTATTAATGTTGTGGTTCTTGCTGTACATTTATGATTATCACACTTTGTCACTGATCTTATGAGTTGTGTCACACTGTACAATAACAGTTGGGTGCTTTCAGAACTGTTAGACATTCTACAGCATATGTTAGGAATTAATAAAGATGAATTATTTTCCCAAAACAGAATTTAATTGAGTAACAAAACCAGTGCAAAAAAAAAACCCTGTGCAATTTAAAAGGAAATACATTCAAAATGTAATAAATTAATAGAACAGAATGGCCCAGATTCCTGGCACCAGGTTTGCGGTCTCCACCAACGTGGCATGGATCACCCGATTCAAGGCACCCCAGTCTCCGTATTCCTGGCACAGTAACGCCTCCCACCAGCAAATGCCCTGGCGCAGGTCCCCATCCCCTAGACAGCCCTCAACACTTTGGTGTCCCCCAGTGCAGGACCGCTCGGCACCGGTCCTTGGTGCCATTCCTGGGAAAGGCATTGGTCGTCATCTTCCAGGCACCAGTCCCCCACACCGAAAAATGAGCCGCCACATGCAAGACTCCACAGCCCCACCCTGGGCCCCGGAAGGTGATTGGTCTGAGTTGGAGCGGGAGTTTAGCCCCTCGCCAAGGAAGCACCGATCACCTTCAGCTCTGGAGACCAGCACAGCACCTGTGGTGGCTGCGTGGCAGATGGGCCACTGGCCTGCCCAATGGCCTTGTTGGAACCCATGGGGCATGCCTATGATGCCGGTTCCTTATTCACATTACTCCTCTCCTCCCTAGCTGCTTTGGACAAGTGACTCCCTGCACCATTGGTAGTGGGCTCGGAAGACAGCGCAGACCCCGTCATGAGATTGAAAGAGCAGGTGGCAACGCCGAGGGAGCCATGCCCAGTGGGGGAAAGTGCCAATGTTGCCCCCAATGTTGCCTTCGTCCTCTTTGTCACCAGACAAGGCGGTGGCAGGCCCCTCCCACGCTAACCCTCCCGATGACTTTAAGAAGTGCCAGGCCCTGCTCAAGAGGGTGGCTTCCAACCTGAAACTGGAGGCTGAGGAGCTGGCAAAGCAGTTGGATACCCTCTTCGACGTGCTATCAGCTGCAACCCTGGCACGGGTCGCGTTGCTGGTCCATAAAGGGGTTCTCAAGACTGCTAAGACAAGCCCCCTAATCTATTCTGTCCACCTCCAAGTGGGCAGAAAAGAAATATGTCCCTGCTATGGGGTTTGAATACCTTTATACACACCTGCCCCCTGGGTTGCTGGTTGTATCTGCGGCCAACAAAAGGGACAGGCAAGGTCAGGCGAGCGCCACGCCTAAGAATAAGGATGCCAAGAGACTGGACCCCTTTGGAAGGAAAATTTATTCAATGGCCAGTCTCTATTTCCGGTTGTCCAACCACCAGGCCTTTTTGGGGAGGTATAACTTCAATCTGTGGGACTCCCTCAACAAGTTTAAGGAGTATCGCTGCAGGATCTTGGCCAGGAGTGTTCCATGATCTGGGAAGAGGGCAAGGCGGTGGCAAGGGGCTCCCTCCAGATAGCCTGGGATGCTGCCAATTCAGCTGCCAGAATCGTTGCCTTGGCTGTGGTAATGAGGTGCAGCTCTTGGCTACTGTCCTAAGAAATTGGGTCTGTCCTAAGAAATGCAGTCCTCCATCCAGGACCTTCTGTTTGAAGGCACTAGGCTCTTCTCGGAGCTGATGGATGCGAGGCTGCATGGATTCAAAGACTTCCGAGCCACTCAGTGCTTGCTGGGCCTCCACATGCTGCAGACGGCGAGAAAACAGTTCCGGCCCAATGGGCCACCTAGGTCCTGGGATTCTTCTAAACAAAGTGCCTACAGGAGGAAGGAAGAAGACAGAGTTTAAACGCCATCACCCACTTCCTCTCACTCGCCCGCACATCCCGGCCCTGCGAGACACCACTGGAGCCAGAGGCAGGTGTTTTGATGGTGTGCTCGAGGGCAGCGCCACAGTCAGATCCCAGGATCCACCTTCCTATCATTTTCTCTACTACCTGTGCCCCTTCCAGTCGACATGGTCACGAGTAACCTCAGACCATTGGGTGCTTAATATAATATCCTTGGGCTACACCCTGCAGTTCTCGGTCGCCTCCTCCCCACCACCACCTTCCCCATCCCTCTTCAGGGCCCCTTCTCACAAGCAACTCCTTGTTCAGGAGGTAGAGAACCTCCTACAGTTGAGGGTAGTAGAGGAGGTCCCTTGAGAAATGAGGGGGAAAGGGTTCTATTCCCGCTGTTTTCTAATCCTGAAAGCGAAAGGGGGCCCAAGACCTATTCTGGACTTGTGACACCTCAATAAATATCTCAAGAAGTTGAAGTTTCGCATGGTCTCCCTAGCCTTCATCATTCCCTCCCTGGATCCAGGAGACTGGTACACTGCCCTCAACTTGAAGGACGCATACTTTCATATCTCCATCTTCCAAGGGCAAAGATGATTCCACCGTTTTGTGGTGGGCCAACGCCATTTCCAGTTCACACCGCTACCCTTCGGACTCTAATCAGCTCCGAGAGTATTTACATAGTGTATGGCGCCACTAGCCACTTACCTGATCTCTTGTGGCACACCTCTGGCTACGGCGCCCTGGGCGTGGGCCCCATTTGCCCAGCACGAGGGCTGGCCCTGGGAGTTGACATAGCTTAGTCGACTTACCCCGGTGTCTTCACTGCGCTGAGTCGAAGGGAGACCAGTCACCTTATCTTACTCTTCTCGGAGAGGTGGAGTACTGGGGTCGACCAGAGAGCACTCTGCCGTCTATTTTAGCGGGTCTTTATTGTGGGGGAGGGATAGCTCAGTGGTTTGAGCATTGGCCTTCTAAACCCAGGGTTGTGAGTTCAATCCTTGAGGGGGCCATTTAGGGAACTGGGGTAAAAATCTGTCTGGGGATTGGTCCTGCTTTGAGCAGGAGGTTGGACTAGATGACCTTCTGAGGTCCCTTCCAACCCTATGATTCTAGGCAATGTGGTGTGCTTGTTTTTATATTTTGTCTTTTATGAAAAATATATGAAAATATTTGATATAATTTTTCTGATAAAATATAAAAATATTATCTGTTTTGTCTTGTATGACAATATACAAAATATATATGTATATTTTGTCTTTTATGATAAAATACTTATGCTAAGCAATTGGATCCATCTTGTATTTAGCTGTGACACTCTGAGTAAGTTTCCCAGACCTGAAGAAGAGCTTTGTGTAGCTCGAAAGCGTGTCTCTCTCTCACCAACAGAAGTTGGTCCAATAAAAGATATTACCTCACCCACTTCATCTCTCATTTGGAACATTAAACCAGATAAAATGTACAAAGCACGAATTAAACATATAGTGGGGGAAAACTTGCTTTGGCAAGGGAGTAAGCTAAAATGACCCAGTAGTCTTTTTCGTTTCTAAATCTTTCAGAAAAATTACCGGTAATATAAATATATGTAATATATAATTTTAAAATTAACAAAGTAACTTTGCTAAATGCTACCTTGTATGTGCTCTGGGTGGCACTTGCCTTGGTCTTCAGGTTTTTCTTGCTTCCTATTTAAAATGGACTTAAAGAAGATTTGGGAGGGGGAACGAAACAAGCTCAGCTGTTGATATAGAAAAGTATGCATGTTGGAATGAGGTACCCACTGAAAGTACCCATTGCTGTCTTTGGTTGGTGTTTGAAGGTGGAGAAATGCCTGTCCCATCAAAGAGCGAACTGGATGAGTTACAGGAGGAAGTGGCAAGGAGGGCGCAGGAACAGGAGCTACTCAGGAAACGGGAAAAGGAACTGGAGGCAGCAATGGGCTTTAACCCCTGTCCCAGCAGGTTCATGGACCTAGATGAGCTGCAGAACCAGGGTAACCCTCACAGACTGGATGTGGCTGACATGGGGTGGGGGTTGTGTAGGTTTGGAGTACAGTATTGCACATGTGGGAGATGGGGAAAGTGTTTTTGGTCTTTTGATTTTTCCATTGAGTCCCTTGCTTTTTCTTCCCCGTGACAATTTTACAATTACTCAATAGCTTTCTCCAGTCTGTGAGACAAAAGACGGTCTCCGGATTTATCAGAAATGTGAGAAACAGGAAGAGAATGGTGAACTTGTAATGCCCAGGAATCTAATTTGAAGAAAAAAAAACCCTAATTGTATTCTGCCCAAACACCAAACTCTACCCATGTGAGACACCAAAATAAGGCTTGATCTACGTTTAAAATTTTGGTTGATATAGCGATGGCCCTCGGGGGGGTGATTTTTTCAAATGCCTAAGTGCCATAGCTATGCTGACCTAACTCCTGGTGTAGCTGCAGCCAGGTTGATGGAAGAATATCATCTCTCAGGAAGGTGGTGTCCCTACAGTGATAGAAAAGCCTTTTCCATTGGTGTAGACCACATCTACACTACAGGGTTATCAGGCATAGCTAGGATGCCATATCTGAGTAACTATAGTTCCTATAGTGTGTGAACATCTCCACTTGCATGAGATCTTTACATTGTTTGTGCTCCTCCATTCTTGCATGGCGATCAACAGTGCAATAGTTATCAATGTTGACCTCTAAATTGTTGTCATAAGGCTTTGGTTAATGACCTCTTGAAATGAATTGGGCAATTCGCAGCTCTTTGCTCTATCTTCTCAGACTGTCTACAGAATCATGCAGGCATCCGTATATCAATTATGATTGGTTAATAGTTTTAAGTGTCTGTTCACAACCTTAAGAGTTACTGATTTAACTTTTTTAAAAAAATTAACACTCAGATTCTGGAACACAAGGCTGCAGACTCCATTAAAAAAAATCCACTTCACTGAGTCACTGGGAACAGTCCCAATTTGACCCAGGGTAATGGCCCACTAAGCACATTATTAGAAACATCTAGCTGTTTAGCATTTCCTTGTTTAAAAAAGCAAAGCATATTAGAAAGGCACTTAACAACAAAGAGTGCTATGCAGTACTTAGGGGTCATAGCCTCTGGCATGATAGCTAAGGAAGCTAGATGGCTCCTAAACCTGCTTTCATCCTGGATGGTTCCCACAATGCTTTATGGCTTCATGGCTTCCTTATGAACAAGACTCCAGAACATTCCTGACCCATTCTGCCTTCCAGTACATGGTTTTACCCATGCAAAGGAGGCCAAGTTCAAAATGCTGGAGTCTGGTCTTCAATTCATGAACCTTAAAGGCCACACATTTTGACTATGAAGATGCTGCTGTGTTGACTTACTGATCTACCGGACTTCTCCTTCACATTCAGCTCATGCTCATTTACAAGGTTTCTCTGGAGTCCTTAAAATAAGAAGTATGTATGGTAGTGAATTGTATATTACCCAGGTCAAGGAGGCTTTATTTTTTGGTTGAATGAAATATTAATTTTTATAATTATCTGTCATCATGATAAAGGGCAAATGAGCAGATTTTTGCTTGAGCTGGTACATTTTCATGAGCAATCATAAAATCATAGAATATCAGAGTTGGAAGGGACCTCAAGAGGTCATCTAGTCCAACCCTCTGCTCAAAGCAGGACCAATTCCCAGCTAAATCATCCCAGCCAGGGCTTTGTCAAGCCGGGCCTTAAAAACCTCCAAGGAAGGAGATTCCACCACCTCCCTAGGTAACGCATTCCAGTGTTTCACCACCCTCCTAGTGAAATAGTTTTTCCTGATATCCAACCTGGACCTCCCCCACTGCAACTTGAGACCATTGCTCCTTGTTCTGTCATCTGCCACCACTGAGAACAGCCGAGCTCCATCCTCTTTGGAACCCCCCTTCAGGTAGTTGAAGGCTACTATCAAATCCCCCCTCATTCTTCTCTTCTGGAGACTAAACAATCCCAGTTCCCTCAGCCTCTCCTCATAAGTCATGTGCTCCAGACCCCTAATCATTTTTGTTGCCCTCCACTGGACTCTTTCCAATTTTTCCACATCCTTCTTGTAGTGTGGGGCCCAAAACTGGACACAGTAATCCAGATGAGGCCTCACCAATGTCGAATAAAGGGGAACGATCACGTTCCTCGATCTGCTGGCAATGCCCCTACTTATACAGCCCAAAATGCCGTTAGCCTTCTTGGCAACAAGAGCACACTGTTGACTCATATCCAGCTTCTCGTCCACTGTGACCCCCTAGGTCCTTTTCTGCAGAACTGCTACCTAGCCATTCGGTCCCTAGTCTGTAGCAGTGCATGGGATTCTTCCGTCCTAAGTGCAGGACTCTGCACTTGTCCTTGTTGAACCTCATCAGGTTTTTTCGGCCCAATCCTCTAATTTGTCTAGGTCCCTCTGTATCCGATCCCTACCCTCTAGTGTATCTACCACGCCTCCTAGTTTAGTGTCATCTGCAAACTTGCTGAGAGTGCAGTCCACACCATCCTCCAGATCATTAATAAAGATATTAAACAAAACCGGCCCCAGGACCGACCCTTGGGGCACTCCGCTTGAAACCGGCTGCCAACTAGACATGGAGCCATTGATCACTACCCGTTGAGCCCGACGATCTAGCCAGCTTTCTATCCACCTTACAGTCCATTCATCCAGCCCATACTTCTTTAACTTGGCGGCAAGAATACTGTGGGAGACCGTATCAAAAGCTTTGCTAAAGTCAAGGAATAACACATCTGCTGCTTTCCCCTCATCCACAGAGCCAGTTATCTCATCATAGAAGGCAATTAGGTTAGTCAGGCACGACTTCCCCTTCGTGAATCCATGCTGACTGTTCCTGATCACTTTCCTCTCCTCTAAATGTTTCATAATTGATTCCTTGAGGACCTGCTCCATGATTTTTCCAGGGACTGAGGTGAGGCTGACTGGCCTGTAGTTCCCCGGATCCTCCTCCTTCCCTTTTTTAAAGATGGGCACTACATTAGCCTTTTTCCAGTCATCTGGGACCTCCCCTGATCGCCATGAGTTTTCAAAAATAATGGATAATGGCTCTGCAATCTCACCCGCCAACTCCTTTAGCATCCTCGGATGCAGCGCATCCGGCCCCATGGACTTGTGCACGTCCAGTTTTTCTAAATAGTCCCGAACCACTTCTTTCTCCACAGAGGGTTGGTCACCTTCTCCCCATGCTGTACTGCCCAGTGTAGCAATCTGGGAGCTGACCTTGTGCGTGAAGACAGAGGCAAAAAAATCATTGAGTACATTAGCTTTTTCCACATCCTCGGTCACTAGGTTGCCTCCCTCATTCAGTAAGGGGCCCACACTTTCCTTGATTTTCTTTTTGTTGCTAACATACCTGAAGAAACCCTTCTTGTTACTCTTAACATCTCTTGCTAACTGCAACTCCAAGTGTGATTTGGCCTTCCTGATTTCACTCCTGCACGCCTGAGCAATATTTTTATACTCCTCCCTGGTCATTTGTCCAATCTTCCACTTCTTGTAAGCTTCTTTTTTGCGTTTAAGATCAGCAAGGATTTCACTGTTTAGCCAAGCTGGTCGCCTGCCATATTTACTGTTCTTTCTACACATCGGGATGGTTTGTTCCTGCAACCTCAATAAGGATTCTTTAAAATACAGCCAGCTCTCCTGGACCCCTTTGCCCTTCATGTTATTCTCCCAGGGGATCCTGCCCATCTGTTCCCTGAGGGAGTCAAAGTCTGCAATTTTATAGGCTGTTCTTATAAATGGCACTAGTCCTGTTGTCCGTAGGCCAGAACACCTAGTTTCTCTTGAACTTGCCATTTGTCCCGATATTTCGCACTCCGTTTTGTTTTTGTTGTTGTTTTTTTGCTCTGCCAGCGACGCCCCACCCCTTTCACCTCCGCCTCATGTGTCCCAATATTTTGTTCCTCTCATCTGGTCACCCTATAATATCTTTAAAGAGGAAATGAGAGTCTGGGAAAGGTACAGCCTCTACAGAAGGGCTACTACAAATGACTCCTGTATAGAAGGGTTTTGTACTCACAAATGGGAGGGAGGGTAAAGGAGAAACAAAAAAAGAATGCAAATGAAATGAAGAGTGCTGCCCATTGCAGGGAGGAGTGATGGCTTTGAGAGGTCCATGCAGGAAGCAGACTCAATCTTTGAAGAGTCGCTGCATCAGGAACAGAAGGGAGATTGTGCTGCAGCTTTTGCTCTCTGTAACGAAGCTATATGTAAGTAACTCTAATTGCCTGAGCTACTGCGCTTTTGACAGTTTACTAATATCACAGCACAGGACTGTAAAATTTACTGACTAGTCATCTGAAATTCTCAGCTGGGAAAATGGGGAGTGTGCTGGTCCATACTAGTATGCTTGGAGCTAGTACCTCCTCTTTCTAAGCACCCTTGTTTCTGGATTTTAATCCCCTCCAGCACCCTGGCTCCCTCTGGGCTGTTGTCTCTAGTGCAATGGCAATAAGAACACTGGGATGTTAGATTGTCCCTCTTGCTGCTAACTGGTAGGTGACTCCCTCTCCTGCATTCCTATACCTAGTAAGCAGTTTTCCCAATCAAGAGACCAGTTTGCAAAGGGTTTAAGCCCTAAACCTGCCAGCACAGCATGTAGGAAAGGAGCATGAGAGAAGATGACTCTCCAGTCACCAACAAGAAAAGGAATGAACTATGCTGTACTTATTCACATCTCAGGAGGAACAGACGGCATCAAGATTTTGAAGGGCTAAATATTGCTGTGAATTATGGGAGTCATGTGCTATTGCATTTTTTTTGTTTTGATATTTTATAATTTAATTGGCTGGCTATCCCACCCCAACCTCCATTCCTCACTTGCTGGTTATTGCAAACAGAGCAGGTAGTACCATGGATTTGCAAAGGCAAAAATATGTTTATGGAAATTGGCTTTTCTGTATTACAAAATGAGGGTCAACATACAGTCCTCATGAAAGCTCTGTTAGTCTGCACCCCACCTGGCCACACCCTGATTTCAAATCCCGACCAGGTTCCCTTGCACATAAAAGGACCATGATATGGGAATAAGTAGTTGTATAGATGGAAGGCTGAGAATGCAATAGCGTTTGTGTGAGGGCTGGAGAAAGACCCACCCCGTGTTAAGAGGAGGAGGGGTTTGGCTAAAAACTAGATTTTTCTTTTGACTCATTTTGGTTTAGTTTCAGTTAACCTGTTTGGACACATGGCTAACTTGAATGTGCATTAATGGAAATGAAAGCATCCCTGTAAACTTATCTGTGGCAGCATTTGCATGGTCCATGTTTTATGTTCTTGCTACATCTTTTTTTTTTTTTCTTTTTTCTTTTTTCAATTTTAGTCTTTTTTTCTGTTTTTTGTTTCTGCTATGTTTTCTTTTGCATTTTAGCTAAACTAAGACTTGCCATGCATGATGCCAGCTCTAGCACTCACAGCAGAGCCCTAGTCGATAAGAAGCTACAAATCAGTATCCGAAAAGCACGGAGCCTCCAGGATCGCATGCAGCAACAGCCATCGCAGCAGCCGCCGCCGCCAACCTGCCACCCACCACAGGGGGGCACCATGACCCAGTCTACAAGGTAGTCCAAGTATATCACAGTAGACCAGTTCTGAGCTGCACCTATCAACAGCATGGTCTGGAAAGAAGTAGTGAACTGTGTTTTCCCCCGGTTACTCAAGATCCTGTAGTGTTGTTCCTCATGGCATGCTCAGATCATACCATGTTATAGGAGAGCGCACTTCAGTGCATCCACGGTCTTAGCTGGCCAAGTTATATGCACCAAGTCAAAACATGGCCTGTAATAGAGGCTTTTAGAAATTAATTCTGACCTGCTGATAGAAAAGACACGTGCATCAAGAGAGAGAATGCAATAGATAAGTGACTGTTAAAAGGAGAGGTGTGTTTTAAGGTGAAATGAAAAGCTTTAAAAAAGAAAAATTAGCAAATATCTTCAGGGCTCAATTCAGTTAAGCAGTATTATTATAATGAATGCCCTGAAATAACTACCAAGAGGAGGGCAGTCACATGTTTGCAGTGTTCTTAACAGTGAAAAATGCATTGACTCTTTTCTTCTAGGCCACCTTTTCTTTGGTGCACTGGTGCAGCTCTTGGAGAAAAAGGTTCATTCATAACCCATCCTTGCCCTGTCACCTTTCTGTTGTTTCCTGACCACTGTTCCCGACGCCACTTCCATTCCGCAACCAGGTTCTCTGCCTCCCAGCTGCCTCTAGTCTGACTTAGCAGCCTCTCCAGTTTCCTCCACAGGACACTTTCTTTTCTACTTTTCTCTTCCATTCTGTATACTCCATTTGATTCTCTGCTCCCACATCTTACTCAGCCCATCCTAGTTCCCTATTGTAACACCATTCTACCCTTTTCTGCCTGCCATCCCCTACCACCTCTAGAATCTTCCTTGCCCAGCTTCCTGGCAGCTTCTCCACCTATTTCTTTCCTTCTCCCACTTCCCCCACTACATGCTGTGCGACCAAATACCTAGGTGAAATCTCATGTGAGCGTCCCTTTTTAAAAACACTGCAGGGAGATAAGTGCTGAAATCCATACCTGAAAAGGCTATAATTCCGGGTTCCATTCTTTTCTTGAAGCTGTTGAATTATGTACAATGACAGCAGATCCCTGTGCTAATTAGAGGTCCACAGTGCCCTCAGTTGTAGAGAAACACTGAAACCTGACGTTGGACGCTGGCAGTTTAAAAAAAAAAAAAAAAAAAAAGCATTTTACCTTTAAACATATCTTTCTATACATCAAACTCAAATATATTGCATAAGTGCCCATCCCTGCTAAAGGAACAGTCCTATCAGAAAAATATTTTGTACTGTAAGTTTTTACTGCAGTGAGTTTTAACTCTGCAGTCAGTGAGACATGTCTGCTTGTATCTTGATTTTTTTGCCTTTGCTTTGATATACATCAGCATTATAAACAGCACAAAGTCTATTATTACTCAAAGCTAAGATCATATTCCCCTATGAATGCTCAGTTGGATCTTCTGCATGATGGTAGCTTTGATTTCTAGATCTGCATGAGGCGACAAACTGGTAGAATTGAAGTCACACACTAGTCTTTTTTGAAATAATATCCTAGCTATGCACCAATGTTTAACTGCACAGCGTTGTCATTCTGCATATCCAGATTAAGGTTAGAGCATTACTCTAACCAACACTTTAAGCAGCAGAAGTAGTTTTCAGTTAGATAGCTATAGCCCAGGTAGCTGTCAATCAGAGTTGTTTCCCGTCCTCTATTTTTATTCATATCACTGACTCATGTGACTTTCTGGTTGCATATTATAATGCTAATTAATGCAGAAGAAATACAAAGTGACCCAAGGACATGCACGGTTTATATTTTATTCAAGACATGTATTCACAGTTTGTAATGCTTTTAAATGCTTCCTTTAATGTATTTGATAAATAACTCAAAGCTAGAAAAAAAATGAGAAGGAAACTGAGGGAAATGTATTGCGTTCTATTCTATTCCTTTCCTTCCCAAAGTTATTTCCCAGTACTTTAGGAAAGAGAACCTGAGTGGAATGTTGCCTGTTTATGTTAAGATCATAAACATAATGATTCTCTTGTATGGTTTGTAGAAATCTCCCAGAGATGCTGATTTTGGAGGGGAACTTGTAATACTTAATTTAAAATTTATTTTTATTATTTATCTTTATATTGTCCACACACACACACACATGCTCCTAGCCAAAGTGCTCAGCGTGCTGTACAATATTTGTAAAAATATAACAGTAAAATCTTATAATAAAAAATAGCTTAAAATTTGAAATGAATAAAATAGACTGAGTGGGTCACTTACAATAAAAAAAGTTGGGAAGAAATAAAATGGAGATGTCAAATTAACAAAAGCAATTCTTTTGGGTGAGAAGTTTTTAATTTGTGTTTGTGCAAAGAAGTGGATTGAGGTGGATGTTAATGGGAGCCAGTTCTACCTCTTAGGGATAATTTTAAAAAAGAAGAGTTATTAATAATTAGTTACCATTTCTGTGTATTTTAGTGAACAGACTGGCCCGCTCCAAGTACTGCTGAGCCGGGAGGTATCACTGGAACCCAACAGAGAAGTGGAATTCGGGTCCAGTTCTTTCTTCCACCCACCCGCTTCCTGCCATGAAGTGCACTCATCATTATATCCAGAGTCTTCCTCCCTAGCCGTTCCTGCAAGCAGTCCTCCAAATAGGACCTTTCCTAACTTCCGGGCTACTTCTACTGATTTCGATGGCCAAGCTCCCTCTTTTCCATATGGGCGTGGGTTGGCTGAGAGACCCGCAAAGACTGAGAACGATGCCCACCATGTTATGGAGCTTGATGGGGCCCCCGCCAAAGGGCTGAAAGACCATAGGGACTGCAGCAGCAAATTAGAAGAAGTCCATGACGTTACAGCTGTTCTCACACCTCAGCACAAAATTAAATTTAATACAGTCAACTCTGGGTCTTTGCCTGCACTAGTCCCCTGTCCCCATCCAGCGCAAGCATCATCTCCCAATAAAAGCGGTCTGCATAGTCCTTGCTTCAGTCTGTCAAACTCTCCAGTGCCCACTAGCATTGATCAGGTAGGGGGCTATCATTCCATGATCTCTGCTGCTTCATTCCTGTCACTTCAGTGCCCCCTGGCTCCCTTACAAACAGCAAACAGGTACCCTAGAACAAACAGCCGTGAAACTTTACTGCTCCCACAGGATGACTTCAGCAACGTGGAGACTTGCAAATCTAAGACCCATAGCTCAAAGGGGCATGTTCGTTCCCTGGCAGAGCAGTTTCAGAGACTGCATGGAGTCTCCAAGAAAGAAGGTGCACATGAGAAAGGGTGGACTGCTGCAGTCTGTCAGGATGAGAAGTCTCCAAGGCTGATACAGGAGTCCTTCACGAATTCTTCAACCTCAGGCTACAGGCAATTAATTCCTCAAAATCAAGAAAACAGAACTCAGTCTTCCGAAAAGTTGCATTCATCCTTAGATGTTAGGGATGGGTTTGCTTCCATGGAGGGTTTTAGCACTCAACTCATTACCTCTAAGAGTCCTGGATCGCACAGTGAAGACCAGTGTAGAAGAGGTGAACAGAATGTAGCTGGCCCTGCACTCTCCCAGGAAAGGCACACTCATGAGAGAGGTGTGAGACAGGTGGATGATGGACCTGCCACTGGTATGGGTGCTTCTATGCCTGTGGACCGCTGGGTGGACAATGTCACCAGGTATTACAGTTCTCAACTGGACTGTAAAAATACAGAATGGCTTCCTGTGCCAGGGAGGAATCCACCCCTTTCTGATCACAGAACGGTCAGAGATGACCTGAATGGGACCCCAGTGCAGTTTCACCCACAGTGGAATCAAGACACAGAGCAGGAGATCTCTGAGTTGGAGTCCCTCTATCAGGCTAGCCTAGCTGGTAGGCCTGTGTTAGGAAGACTGGACAATTCCAGGCACCCATTGAGCAAGCCAGGTGAGAATTCTGGAACTGTGTTACATCTGGGTAATGTTTAATCCCCAAGCAAGACTTGGACCTTGCCTATACACAGACTTCCACCAATTTAACTAAAGGTGCGTTTTTAAACTGATTTACTGAAAGAGGTGCGTGTTTGTGTGCAGATATTCTTATTTCACTTTGAGAATGGCTTATTTTGCTTTATCTTACTAAAAATAATTCCCTTTTAAACTGAAATAAGAGTATCTGCAGAGAAACTTGCACCTATTTAACAACATTTGTTTAAAAACATACCTTTAGTTAAAACAGTGGAGGTTTGTGTGTTGACAAAACCTTGGCTTGAATGAGAAGAGTTCAGATTTGAACTATATGGCAAATCAGGATGAAGGAGGGACAGATTTCTGGCATGCTTTGTAAAGTGCCATATTAATGCACCTAAAATGGGCAAGAATGCAAAGTGTTTACACCCTCGAGTATTATATTTGTGTTGCTTATGTATATGTAGACAGTACATCACATCTGGTTAAAACCATTCACAAAAGAATGGTTATTGACTAAAAATTTCACACTGTAGAATTTGTATCAATGGATATAAAAGTCATACAAAAATGTTGATTGTTCATATTTTATACCCTTTTTCCTCCAAGTACCCTCTGCACATTCCTACTTGTGGGATCACGGCATCTGTGTCTCAAGCTCTTGGAATCTTCTAGTGAGCAATGTCCATTTGAGCCACTTACTCTTCCCTCCCTAGGTAGGGATTCAAGGGTGTAAAAGGGGGAGTGATCCCAACCACCCTTCACTTCCTTCTAATCCCCAAAGGTCCAATGAGCTCAGATTGCATGCAGTGTCCTCGATGCATCCCTCAATGTGTTTTTTTTTTTTTTCTTCTGTCCTTCAGGGACTACATTTTTTTTATTTTTGTAGTTTGTCAGTTAGGTAATCAGCTTTTCTTAAGAAAGAGAAGAAAAAGAAGTGGCGAGAAGGATGACAATATAACACAGGTGTTGTCTAGACCTGTAAAAATGATAGAGACACCTCATCAGACAGAGAGACTCTTCAGGCCTTGTTGACTAAATCTGTCTATCTGGAAGTCCAGCATCAAGTCTGGAGATAACCCTCACCAGAATGGTTTTGTGCCTGGTGCAAGTGGAATGAAAGTCCTTGGATCAATCTTGGTTGACCAAATCCTGTTCTAAGGATCCAGCACTGTTAACTCTGGAGATCCACTTGATAAAGTAGTTCAGTTTCCCCAGATCTTTCCAAGTTTGACTAAGTCCAGTGCTGAGGACCTGCCACCTTCACCTCTTGGAAACCACTTAGAAAAGTGGTTATGTGCCCAACGTGATCTACACTGAGCACCCCAGATCTCAATGCCTTGATCTAGTCTTGTTCTGAGAACCTGGCATCATTGATTCTGCTCTTAGTGTGAAGTTCCTGGATCAATCTGAGTTGACTAATGGTTCAGCACCACTGATACTGGAAAATCACTTGCTAAAGTGTTTGTGTTACATATGAGTGGCACTGAGGTCTATGGATTGACCAGTTTGACCAACTTCAATGCCTAGGGTAGGGCACCATTGACTGTGAGCTTAGCATAATTGGAACCAAGCTCTCTGGATTGACGAAGTCTAGTGCTGTCAACTGCAGTTTCAAAAGGACCAGAATCTCATCCTAATTTGGGGTCTGGCCACTGTAACATACCTAGGGTACAATCCATTCTAATAAGTAACTGTCACTCCTCCCCTCTAACCTGGGGTGCCCTTTACATGGCTTTGCTGTTGTAGCCTCCAGTCTGGACTGCTCACAAACAGCCTCCACCATGCAAGTCACTCTCAGCTATATCTGTGTGTGTGCTGCAGCTAGCCAGCCACACCTTGGCTCTTACCAGCCTTGTTTATACTGCAGGGTGACCCCAGCACTCTCCAAGTCTTAGGTTTTCCACCAGAAATGTAGGTCCTGTACTGCCTAGCCCTCTCCTGGACAGTACAAATTCATATAAATTCTGTATTTCTTTAATAGATATATGTACACTTGTTACCCCACATGGAGTTTCCCAGACACTTCCATTTAAACATACTGGATTAAACAAAACATGTTTATTAACTACAAAGAGAGAGATTTTAAGTGAATACAAGTAATGTGGCATAAAAGTCAGAAATGGTTACAAGAAAAATAAAGATAAAATACAACTAGTGCTAAACTTAACAAACTATGTTAAATTCAAAGCAAAGTTTTTCTCACCACATGCTCTCAACAATCTTACTGGCCAAACTTCTTAGGCCAGGATCCCTTATTCTGGGGGGAGAGATAGTTCAGTGAGCATTGGCCTGCTAAACCCAGGGTTGTGAGTTCAATCCTTGAGGGGGCAATTTGGGGCAAAAATCTGTCTGGGGATTGGTCCTGCTTTGAGCAGGGGGTTGGACTAGATGACTTCCTGAGGTCCCTTCCAACCCTGATATTCTATGATTCTGTTTAATGGCTGCTTCCTTTGGCCATGTCTACACTAGAGAGCTTACAGTGGTACAGCTCTACTAATGCAGCTTTGCTGCTGTAAGATCTCCCTTGTGGCTACTCGATGCCGACATGAGAAAGCTCTCCGATCAACATAATTAAACCACCCCCAACAAGCAGCAGAAGCCGCTCCAGCCAAGTGTCCACACCATAGCACTGTCCACACTAGCGCTTCTGTCAGTGTAACTTATGCTGCTCAGAGGTATGTTTTTTCACACCCCTGAGTGACATAACTTATACCAACAAAAGTGCTAGTGTAGACATAGCCTAGGTCCATTCTCATGCAGTAAATCAGTGGATAGAGAGAGAGGAGGAGGGGATGCCTTGGGGTGTCTGCCCCTTCTTTATATAGTCCTGTCCCTCCTTTGAGAAGCATTCCTTACTTCCAGCTGGGAGTAAGGTGACAGGCAGTCTGTGTGAAAGGAAACTTCATGCTGTTTCTTTGCTAAGATGTAGGTTTTTGCTCCTGCCTCTTTCCTGCCAAAGAACGACCACTTAGCAGATAATGGCCCATCTGCCTTATTTACAGCTGGCTGAGGTGTCCGTTTGCCCTTTGTCTCTGAGGAACTGGTTTGGCCATTCCCCAAATTTCCCTGGAAAACTTTTAGTCATGATTTCAGCTTATGTTTATAACGTCACATATAACGCTGCTACATCCATTTTGCCATGATATTACTGATCAGCAAATTATGAGTTTTTAAATGACACCTCACAAGGCATCTGGCTTTTGGTGACTCTCTGGATTACCAAATTGCTGCTACAACTAGCTTCCCATTCAAAATCAGTACGGGGACTCTTCAGCGTCCCGTTCCAGAGTGGCTCTGGTCTGGGGGGGCACCTATCTAAGGAGTCCTTGGGAGCAGCACAGGGACTTTGTCAGCACCAGTCCAGAGTCTGGAATTGGCTAGTACCACTGTTGCTATGCCTGTGATTCTGAGTCTTTCCTTTGGGCCAGACACATCTGAGAGCTTTCATGCTTTGCCTTTACTGAGCACTTCTTTTGTTTTGATGGAGCAGTTGTGCTTGGCACTTGAGAGCCTCAGTCAGAGGGCACTACCAATAAAGCTGTACCATACATGGCTTTGGCCTCTCTGTGGCACAAAGGGTTTTCACCAGTTGCCTGACTATCCTAATTATTTTTCTCAGATGTTAGGGAATCCATGTATATAGCTAGAGTTTGGTCCTCAGGAAACATGCATGTTGTTCCAGTCCTTGGAATTTGCTATAAATATTTCCCTTTCATCCCTCCACAAAAGGTGGGGTCATTGGAGCCCTCCTTAGACTCCAAACCTGCAACTTCCCTGCGTGAGTACAGATTCCTTACCAGTGCACCTTCTTGATGCAATGAACACCTTAGCCACAACGTCTCAGGACATACAAGATCCTTACCTGTGAAAGACAAAAGAGCTCCCTTATCATTTGCAGTGATACTCAACTTGTTTTTCATACTCTCCAGGACGTCAGGCTCCACATCAGCTTATTGGAGCTAAGCCCTGTGATTAAATCCAAATCTGTCCCAATTCTGATGGACAACACCACACTAATGTATTACAGCAATTGACAAATGATGGCTTGAGAATGCAGCGGCCATCTTTCCCTGGCAGATGAGGAATTGGAGAACAGAAGGGTTTTTACCCAGCACAACTTACAATTAACTGGAAAAAATTCATCAGAGCAACACAAAATGAAGTGGACTTGGGACAGCCCTCCCTTGCTTTTAACTTGGACTATCTTAAGGTGCATTTTTGTTGTTGTGTGAGCTTTCCACTCTCTGGGGCATAGGTCATCAATTTTTGCTCACTCTCCAATAACCAAATTAATGAAATGATTGCTCTGTATACCATTGGGGCTGCTTGTGGTAGTTGCTTTGCCACAATGGCCGTGGCAAAGGAGGCTGGATTTTCCATTGCTGAGGGTGCGGTGGTGAGACAGGTACATTTGAGCTGCTCCTTGCATATTTCCTTCTTTCCAGCCCAGAAAATAAACAAGATACAGATTTAAAGAACTAATTGTCCATACACCATATTCTATTCAGAAAATTAATCATCTGCTGCATCCTCTCCCTTAATCCTGACTATGATGGTCTCCTGTGTCCATCCTAAGTAAGCCATTACTTTCCTAAGCTTAATTCACATCCAGGAACTCCGATTCCATACTTTGGATATTCATGGATCTTAGATATGGTCTTCTTAGACAATGATTGCATTTTCAAGGGCCCTCCCAAAACTAAGGACATATGGGATGTAATTACTAAAAGATGTAGCCAATTGTTTGACTACACTCATGGCTTTCTCTTTAAAATGTTCAAGAGATCAAATAACCAAGCTTAGCCAAATTTATTGTCTTAAGACTCAACAGTACAGTATGAAAAGTAAACATAAATACCCCCCTTCTGTGGAGCAAATTCTTGCAGCATGCTCACTTTATGCAGAAGGTGTACTTCAAAGATATGTATTTAAGCTAGTAGTATTTATAGTATGATTTTACAAGTTAAAAAACTCTTTACACACAAAATTTTAGTTTTAGTTTAAAATTTGTAAAAAGTTTGTGCCAGCTTTGTCCTTTGTACTTGTCTATAGTTTCCCATATTGAGTGTTGAATACTACATTCCGCGTGTTGATGAGCTATGAAAGTATTCCCTATCTGTACTTGGTCAGAGCCAAAGATGCATGAATGCTATTTTCTAATGCAGCGGTTCTCAAACTTTAATAACCCGAGGACCCCCATTTTGATTTAAAATTTTTCATGGACTCCCAGTCCTCCCCGCTCATCCCCAGGCCCTGCCCCCTCTCCACTCCACCCCTCCCCCCAAGGTCCCATCCCTACCCCACCTCTTTCCGAGACATAATTCCACCCCATCCCCACTCCTCCCCCTTCCTCCCAGCACTGCCTGCATGCTGGGGAACAGCTGTTTTCTGGCATGCAGGAGGCGCTGGGAGGGAGGAGTTGATCAGTGGGGCCCGCAGACCCCCTGGAATACCCTTGCAGACCCCCAGTGGTCCGCGGACCCCAGTTTGAGAAACGCTGTTCTAATGCCAAAGCTGACTTCAGCTTTGCAAAGTAATTGTGGGATGCTTGATATGGGTGAACAGAATTTTGGGAAAAGCATAATAAATTCACTTAACATAACTTCCCAACACATACATACATACATACATACATATATATATATGTATAGTGTTGTTTTATTAATACCATACCTATTAATGTGGTGTATACTATGCTTAACTTTTATATAGTGGCTAACAGATGGAACTGGGGATCTTTCCATCAAAGCTCAAAGGTTGCCCGAATGCATTAGTTTGTGTATGACCATTGTTATGACAAGACTGGTGTTCAGCCACCTGAAGGTATTAAAATATACTCAGGGTTCGTCTACATTACCCGCCGGATCGGCGGGTAGTGATCAATCTATGGGGGATCGATTTATCGTGTCTAGTGTAGATGCGATAAATTGATCCCTGATAGCTCTGTCGTCGACTCCTGTACTCTACCGCGGCAAGAGGCAGAAGCGGAGTCAACGGGGGAGCGGCGGCAGTCGACCCTGCACCGTGAGGACGTGAGGTAAGTCGACCTAAGATGCGTCGACTTCAGCTACACTATTCTCGTAGCTGAAGTTGCATATCTTAGGTCGATCTCCCCCTCCCCTCCGCAGTGTAGACCAGGCCTCAGCTAGGCCTAATGTGGTTTCCATAGCTTGTCTTGGTGTCATCTTAGTCAGTTTGAAAGGCTGCTACTTGAAGCTCTACATATGCTTTCAGGTGTCTTTTTTCAATTGTGGCCTGTTTGGGGAGAGTAAAAGGTTGTAGTCACTCATGACGTGGCACTCATTTTTGGCAATTTTGCAATCCTTATTAATCTAGAACTCTTCAGTCCTCCTTCCTCGAGCTGGTACTGCTCACTAAACTCCCACAAATAAGAATGTGCAGAGACCACTTGAAAAAATGAAGGTTACTTATTAGTAACAGGAGTTCTTTGAGATGAGCCTCTGCATGTTCATACACCTTCACTCACCTTCCCCATTTCTTTGGGGTCTTCACAATTCCTGAATTAGCAGAAGGAACTGAGGAGCGATTGGGGCTGCTACTCCTTTTAAACCTGTAGAAGCCTGCACGAGGGCAAAGGAAGAGGAATGAATAGCCCCAATGGACACTCTTGACTAGAGATTCTGAGATCTTGTGATCAGGCACATTGATCCTGTAAGTGTGGATGTGCAGGGGCTTGTCTCAGAGAACTCCGATTACTGGTAAGTAACCTTCATTTATGTATATAGATATTCACTTTCTGTTTGAGCCAGGTCTGTTCCATAGGTGCAGAGTCAGATCTTGAGTTTAATCTCACTTCTTTATTTCCCTCCACAGTGTCTGAAAACATAACTGTGAGGAAGCTCCACACTGTAGCCGGCATGGGTCTCTCGAAAATGCCAACAGCAGAGATTGAGCACAATCTCTATGGAGCCATTGTCTCTCCTGTCTCCAAGGTAGCGCACCTAGAAGGTTGTGTGGTTGTGGGGGAATTGGACATTCCAGCAGCAAGAAAAGTGGAAAAAATTCCATATGAGAGGCAGTGGGGTCACTCATATTGAACTTTAAAGAGATAATTTTATGTAGTCCTACTTGGGATTGAGCACTAAGAAAGTAGGTGACTTGAGGTCAGTGTTAAGTATCAGGGGGTAGCCGTGTTAGTCTGTATCTACAAAAACAACAAGGAGTCTGGTGGCACCTTAAAGACTAACAGATTTATTTGGGCATAAGCTTTCGTGAGTAAAAACCTCACTTCTTCGGATGCATACTCTATGCATCCGAAGAAGTGAGGTTTTTACTCACGAAAGCTTATGCCCAAATAAATCTGTTAGTCTTTAAGGTGCCACCAGACTCCTTGTTGTTTTTGTGGTCAGTGTTGTACTCTAAATGGTGACCTCTTCAGGGATATGTGGCCTCACAGTTTCAGAGTTAGTACCTCTGATTATACTGTAATGGACTCTAGGGAACCATTTTGCATTGCAAGGAGATAGGCTGGATGACCTGACTTATTTTCCATTGCTAACTCCTAGGAACTGCCTCTTCATATTATATCAACTGCTTTGACACTGTCTCCTTTATTGGATCATGTCATCTTGCATGTTTTGAAAGTATAGGGTTTAACATACTATAATGTACAAATAATAGCTGACCTCTAATGTTCCTTGGTCCACTCTGAGTAAGAGAAGGTAGCAGTACCTGCACTACAATTGTCTTGTGCTGCTTTTTCCAGAACCTTCAGAGCACATGTTCTAACTCACTTGAATACTGCTCAGTTTTCATACTCCACAGCTTTTCTAAGAGAAGCCAGTTAAATAATTAGCTGTAATATTTTGGTACCTATATCTGAAAGTGTCTGGGCACCTCAAAAAAAAAAAAAAAAAAAGACTGAAAATGCAGTTTTTGCAAATAGAGAAACCTTCTTATCAAGCTGAGAGCAGAAGGAAAGAGGTAAAAAGAACCAATATTTCCCACTCCAACATAGAATAAACCACTTGCTAGCCACCACCAGAGATGGAAGGAAGCAAATAATCATAGTGAAAAGAGTTGTAAGAAGGCTCCCACACTCTTCAGATTATATTTTGGGATAGTCATCAATTCCAGCCCTGCTTATCTCAGCTGCTATAATGGAGCACAAGGCAGCAAGCAGTCCCTTGGGTAGACTCATCCCATTAAGGCTTTAAATCCTGTCTTTAAGAAATGATAAGACATAGAATCTCAGTTAAACGTGTCTGCCAATGTACATAATAAGGTGAAAAACTGATTGTGAGAATACTATTTTTATTAATGAGACTCTAACAGACTCAATTGCTTTATGCTCTTGGGTTAGACTTGAATGAGAGACTTCAGAAAATACTCCTGAGGCTGAGGGCATTCTGCACCAAAAAAATAAAAATTCTGTGTACAATATTTTTAAATTCTGCAAGTTTTATTTGTCAATAAATAAATGCAGAGGCTCCAGCATGGCAGTGGGGAGCACAGGCTACTGGCTGCACGAATGTAGGAAATCATCCTGCAGCTCCCCACCCCCAGGACACAGACTCAGCGGTGAGTTGCACCCAACCCTGACACAGCACAAAGCCTAGGCCTGCTCCGGTGCACCAGGTGTGTGGCAGGCAGGCTCCAAATGTGGATGGTCTCAGTATGGGGGGATCCAGGTGTGGGGTGAGAAGATTCTGTGTGGGACAATCTGGGTGCAGGCAGCTCAATGGGGGGGTCTAGGTGTGGGGGGATCTGGATACACAGAGGCTTTTTGGAGGGGTTCCAGGTGCAGGAGCAATGGGACTCTGCAGGAGCTTCCAGGTGAAGGTGGTTGGGGCTCAGCGGAGGGGTCTGGATGTGGGGGTCTCAGTGCGGGGGGTTTGGGTGCTGGGAGAGTGGGGCTTGGTGGGGGTGGGTGTCTGGGTGCAGCTAGTTGGAGGTCAGTGGCATGGGGGCCTGGATGTGGGGGCTCAGGGTGGCGCAGAGGGTGAGGCATCATGGTGGGGTTTGAGTGCAGGGAGCTCGGTGCAGGGGTGGGCATCTGGACGCAGGGAGTCTGATTGCAGGGGGGCTCCAGCTGCAGGAGTTGAGGTTCAGTGGGGTGAGCTTCAGGTATGGAGGACTAGGGGGGTTCTGGATGTATGAGTGAGGCTTGGCAGGGGTGTCTGAGTATGGGAGGTCCGGATGCACGGGGTCTGGATGGATGGTGGAGCAGCCCCCCATACAGTGACCCCTCCCCCCACAGCTCAGGAGCAATGGGGGAGGAAGCAGGGGAGGATGCTGAGCTTCCTGCAGCTGGGGGAGGTTTCTGGGGGTGGGTCTGACACAGCCCCAGTCACTCCTTGCAGGGGAAGAGGCAGTCCAGTCCTCTGGGACTAGTAGCTGATCCCAACTCAGGGTAGGAGCCACTGGCTGGGGTGTCTCCAGCCCCACAATGATTTACCTCTCTGCCAGCTGCTATAGGTGCCTGAAACAATGTACCTGCACTGCTAGGGAATGGTGCACAACTGCTCTTGCAGCTTCCCTGTCAGAAAGTCATTTTTCTGCGGGGAAGCAAAGAAATCTGTGGGGGGCATTAATTTTGCACACGCACAATGGCGCAGAATTTCCCCAGGAATAAGAAAAGGAAGGATTAATGTATTTCACTAAATCCATCTATTCCTATCAACTTCTTCTCCTGAATCATTGTGCAATGCAGTTTTCCCTGGAGAGATCTTTCTGAATGTGGTAACATTGTCTGCAGGTTGCATATGCCAGAAGCCATAGCAGGGAGCCAGAAGAGGAGATGTACAGTGCAGAGAATTTCCGTCGCATTGCTCGCAGTCTCAGTGGGACAGTCATCACAAACAGGGAAGAGACTCTGGTCTCCTCTCATAGTTTTGTAAGTAAAATGAACCTCAGCATTGCAGAGATAACTGCTTGGGATAGAGTTGGGGGCTACTTTTCCTCCTACTTTCCCTCATCAACTTCACTACAAGTAGTAAACAGAAAAGGTGTGCAATTGAACAGCATTGATACCAGTTCAGAAGGATGAACATTGGTTCCAGTGAATCATTCCCTTTTTTCTCTGTTGGATGGAGGTCAGCTTTTATTTTACAGCAATCAAGTTATCTGCTTTTAGAGTCACCACACCTAGAATTGTGCCAAGCAAAGCTTGTGTATGTATGCTAACAGGGCTAACCCTGGTTAAGGGACACAGTCAATCTGAAGTTTATCTATTTCAATATTGATTAACTTAAAAATTCCAGTTTTTAATAGAGCCCCCATAACAACATGGGCTGTGATTTAACAAAAGAATTCTTTAACAGTATATATAAGGAAATTTTTGCTTCCTTGTTAGTGTTTATAAGGCATACCTTCCTCAAGAAATAGTGGTTATACACAAAGTGCTGCACAAAGTAAACAAGTTAAAAACAGAGAGAAACTGTTCTTCTCCATCATCTTTGTTAGTACTCTCCGGTTAGGTGTAACAAATCTGAAACTTGAAAAATGTACAGTATTTTCAGGCAGAAGTTAAGGTTTTTTTTTCAAGTTGATTGTGTCCTTTCATCTGATTAAGTAAAGTTCAGTTACTCTAACACCATTTCTTGTTTAACTTTTTTAAACCATGCCTGTCTATATTTC
Source organism: Malaclemys terrapin pileata (assembly GCF_027887155.1). Lineage (NCBI taxonomy): Eukaryota > Metazoa > Chordata > Testudines > Emydidae > Malaclemys > Malaclemys terrapin. The sequence goes on along the minus strand of NC_071511.1, from coordinate 54,793,434 downwards.
ATTTCTGAACAAATTCTGCTGGAACTGGATGTAAGGTGAGGTGGGTGTTGGCTTGCTGACCCTCCTGCTCAAAGGGCAGGGCAAGTATTTTCCCTTGGTCAACATGGTTATTAATGGAATGAAGACTGTTGCTGGGTCTAATTGCACCAAATAATGTTCCCCTTTCAGAGTTCCCCGAAATTCATTTAATTGAAAAGTAGGGATTTTTATTGAACTGTAAGTCTGAGAAAAGCAGGAACAGATTGCTGTCAGTGTTTAGCTGGGTGATTTCTTTGAGGAGGGGAAACTTTAAGAGTACGCAGTAATGTGATGTATTGGTTTTGTTCTGATTTTTCTCTAGCCATGTTTAGACTTCTTCAAAGGAAAGCTAAAAGCATTAGCTTTGTTTGAAAGCAGCAGAATAAGAATGGGAGAGGCTGAGTTGCAAACTCAGGGTTAAGCAAGGTGAATGCTATAACATGACTCAAGTTTTAGCTTTAGGCCTTGTCCAATCACACAAGTTGTACAAGTTTAATTAAAATTTCTTTTCAAATCAATTTAATTAAACCAGTACAACTCTCACTTGTAGGTAGGGCCTTATCCCAATCTTGCATTGATGCAAAAGCTCAAACTCCACTACCATATCAGAAAGTTGTGCTCAAAAATTTTTTACTGATAGGGGTGCGCGATCAAAAAAGTTTGGAGACCACTGCCCTACATCACTGTTTAGCTCTTAGTAAAGCGTGTTTAGCAAGGGAAAGGCTTCAGCAGTGTACATTTTCCTGGCATGTGTGGCCCAGTCCTTCAAAAGGTGATTTGGAAAGAGCAGATTGATTTTTTTTTTTTTTTTCTTGCACAAGATTACTATTATTCTGAGATGTGAGTATGATGGTGGTTTTTTTTCTGAGCAGATATGTTGGGATTTTTTCTTAGCTGTTTGGTTACCAAAGAGCCTTTCTGGGATGGGTTTTGTTACCTTGCATTTCTTTCTCTTTCATAGACAGATTCATGTACTTGTTCTGGTGACTCATCTCTCTCTCCTTCCTGGATCCCCACCATGTTTGCTTGATTGAACCCAGCTTTGTGTTTAATTATCATTTGTGATTTCTTTCCTTTCTCATTTTGTCAAAAGGAAGCATCAAATGTGAGGAAAATGCCAAAGGAAACCATGCACCGTTCTTCCAGCTCCACTTCCCTCCCTTTTCCCCACGATCCTTCTGTGTTACCCTTTGATCCCCACCACTACCCAACCCAGAGGCAGAACCTGTCCCATGATGTACTGATGCCTAGCATGGTGGGCAAAGCACGTAGATCATCAGGTAATCTTCACCCTCCTGCATGATCAGAAATGCTGTATGTGATTCTTTCCCTGCTGTTGCTGAAGTACAGGTCTTTGGATCTTGTCTGCCATAGTGATGGTATTATCAACTGCCTGAATCCCTTCAGAAATTTGGAAGGATAAATTGCTTTTTTTTCTTTACTGTCCCTTCTACACTGCTTTAATGATGCTGTGCTATATGGATATAACATAAAGGGACAGTCTTTATGTTAGAGGTATGGCTGTTAATTAAATAGTTATGGTAATATTTTCATAACATATACACAGGAGGAGGTACCCGGCCAACAAAAGTGTCTGGCATAACCCAATGGAACTCTTTTTACTAATTTATATAGCATCTATAGCATCCTCTGGGGCACCTGGCATTGGCCACTGTCAGAAGACAGTTTACTGGCTAGATGGACCTTTGGTCTGACCCAGTATGGCCATTCTTATGTTTTATAACACACCATTCCTATTAGGTCATTAGCTATATTATACTGTTTTTAACATTACAAGAAATGAAGCTATAAATGAGGCACACATTCCTCAGAGATGACCCAAAGGTCCACCCATTTTTTTTTTTTGTACTTAACTGTGTTTGTGGGAGGGGTGTGAAGTGACTGCCTGAGGAGGAGCTGGTTATTAGTACTGTATTCCCTCAAAAATCACATGTGTGAGAGATCTGTTGGAATTACAATCCCTGTTGGTGCTACAAATTCCTGCATGAGAGGCCACCATGAAAGTTATCCAGAAACCCCTAGAACATATGTCTTTAATTTTCTTGTTGGGCTCCT